>NC_139810.1:25240014-25495014 GCF_963457635.1 Microchirus variegatus
AAGATTTTTCTGTAACATGTCCACAGTATAATGGCAGCTGTCCATATTAAATGAAGCCAAATAATGAGGTAATCGTGTGTTAAATGTAATCCCTGTGAGACAAAAGCTCGGGCGTCAGACAGCGCTGAGCGTTTTCCCTCCTATAACTGCGACAACCTCGACGTCAGCTTGTAAAGATTTCTTCGCACAATAATTCACATGTTTTTCCAAAAACAGTCGACTTGAATGAACTTCAGCACGCAAAGTCCCACGAGAGCAGGTTTGCATTTGGAGACAGGAGAATACTGTTTCCTAGCAATGTTAGCTTTTATGTTTTCCACATTTTCCACACGACACGTACTACTATCAACATTGTATGTACAGTATATCAAAATGGAAACACTGGGTTCACTGTTGTGTCATGTACAGACATCATATTTGCCCTGCTGTAATCTTTGTTGCTGCAGATATTTGTGCTCTCCTTTTTTTTTTATATATTGTTATATGTTAAAATTAGGTCCAAGGATTTGAGAAGTTTCCAGGATAGCATGTTCTGTTACTCAACCTTGGCTGTTGTTTTACAGTTTGTTGTTCGTTGGTGCTCATGAGCATTGGATGCGGTCACTGTGCGAAATGCAGGGGGGGTCTGGGGGGGGGTTAGACCCCCGTGATTGACATTCAAGACCCCCTGAAAGCCTCAAATGCAAAATTTGATGGGGGTCTAAACATGTTACAGTGTAATTGGAAAGTTTTTTTTCCTAAAGATTTTTGTAATTTCAGTTTTACGTAAATGATCTACATACATAATACACTTTGCATGCTTTCTTATCATTTTTAAACAGACAAAATGTCAATTATTTTATTTCTAATTGTGTATTTTTAATGTATTAATTCATTGCTCTGGCGCTGTGGAAAAGGCCCACTCAAGCCCACATCTGACAGGGAATTTTGCCAATACTGCAGGGTGGCACCTGGGTGACACAGTATTGCGATTATTAATGGATATTTCGCACACTGGATGAGGTGCCTTCCTCTTTTTTTCCCCCAATTTTTTCCCCATGTTTGGTCAATCAGGAGAAAGTGGGCTTTTGAAGAACAGGTCATGCCTTTCGTGTTTCCCCTGATAGCTCCTTTGCATTTCTGCCCAGGTCTAGTGTTCCAAGCACGAGTTGTACATGAATAGGTACACAGAGCGCACACCACCGTCTTTAGGGAGCATGTGCAGTTGGTAAAAACAGTCTATGTGGACTCAGACTGGAGGTGTTGGGTCCATGCAGACTTCTGCAGACGATGGCATTTGCTAGTTGACCTAGCAGACACACGGGAGCTGAAAGTCTTTTAAACACCTAATAGTCGGCTAGACTTGGTACGATTGGGGACTCTGCACTTTATTGAATAACGCATTCTCCTCCTCGCCTGAGGCGGCGCTGAAACGAGAATTACTGAAGGAGAAGACAAGACAAACTATGAATAAGAGAACTCGCTCATCCATTGGTTAATGCTTACTTGCAGCTGTGATATATTTTTTCCGTCTGACCTTATTTCTATCAGAGCTTTTACCTCGTTCTCAATCCAAGTCTGACCACGAGTAATTTCTCCCGGCTTTCGTTCTGTTGCGTTTACCCACAATGCCCTGCGTTGTAGTCCACTTCCTGCATTTGATTCACTTGCTTAGGTTGTGCATTCACACCTCCCCAAACGAACCGGACTTTCCGAGCAAAGTCAGATAATTTTACCCGTTCGAATCAGACACTTTACTGAGTGACTGCATAGCAGGCAGTTTGAAACATTTTTTTTTTTTTTTTTTTCGAAGTGTGAATCACGCAGAGCTTCTCCAGTGGAGAGCCAGAAAAAAAAACACCATGAAGGGCTGAAAATGAGCTTAATGGTTCAACCTTTAAATTTTGTAATTCAGAGAAATGAGCCGCAGAAGAGTGAGAAGGTGAAAGAGGATTTGTTGTGTTTGCACAGATTTATATATGGTGCTGTTTTCTAAAACATCTCTTACTCACACTATTGGCTTGTCTTTAAAACCTCCCTTTGGCGGTGCCAGACTAAGTTATGTGGATTGCCTGTGAAGATGTGATATCTTGGAAGCACTCAGACTGCCCCCAGAGAATTGGCCTGTAAACCATCATTAGCAAGCAGAGTAGTGTAAGTCTTTAAAACGTTAGATCCAGCTGACGTGCCATATAACCCCTTTTATTCCCAGTGACAAACCAAACCATCTAAAATCATGTATAATTATGGTGAGGTAAATCCAATTTACCCCCTTCTAAATGTAAGGTTTTCTAAACACATGAATTATAGATTTAGAAATATAAAGCAACGGCAGTATTTCACAAAGGATATCTCTGGAGTTGGATTCCTCTTGTGCAGAGAGGAATTGTTTCTAAATGATTAATTGCGTTATTTAGATGACTTCAGATGTGATGATTCAGCCCTATATACGCGCTTCTATTCGAGCAAAGCAGCTGGATTTGTTCCGTGTGTCTGATCTTGTGGACTTTAAGATGCCCTGCCTTTTGATGCAGTCACGGCAAGACAAGAATTTCATATTTAGCTTTGACATCTTTGACAATTGGGGGGAGATCCAGAGAGAGAGAGAGAGCGGCAACCTTCACAACTTTCCAGCGCGCGCATAAAACTTAGATCAGTTGTATTTTTAAAGGTGCAAAGGGAAGTCGCCGTATTCGACCGAATCAACATTTCAAAGCCTTCCGTGACGCCTTTGACTTTTGTGGCAGATCACAGAGAGCTGGATTGGCAAGTCTAATTTTTCATTGTTCAGAAATCTGCTGCTGGTTGATCTTGGAAGGAATGTTGTCCTTTACAGTAAAGGTTTAAATATAACCTTTGTCTAAAAAAATTCTGGAAATTGTTCAAACGCACGCAGCTGGGAACCCACATAAAATAAATATGTAAAGTCTTGCATGTAGCACAGATGGGGATGTTATGTTCCTTAAATCTTTGTTCATTTTTTTTTTTTTTATGTCGTATAAAAAGTGGCGGAGGGGCTTCGAAACGGAGAGAAGTTTGAGTGACTCCTTGAGCAAGCCAGATCTGTGAACCTGTCAGTTGATTAGTCCTCTTGATTACCATTTATAAGAGGCCCCAGCGCTCTATTATTTGCATTCCTATTTAGCCATGATTTTGCGGAGGGCACACCGTGATTAAACTTGTCAAGAGGCCTGATTGACGGGGTCAAATCTTCGCATTCCTTTCTGCTGAAATGCAAAAAAAGAAAGTAAAGCAGAGACACTGGATGTGTCAGCTTCCCTTTCCTCTTCTTTTCCTCTCCCGAGCTCAGCAAAGCCCCCCTTTTCTCTCCCTCCCTCCCTCCCTCCCTCCCCCTCGTCCTCTCTTACAATCTTGGTCAGGAATGTTTTAATTTTAGGGATAGATTCTGCCTGTCAAGCGAGGCTTGGATGGCCTGTAGTTCAGACGATGAGATGTGATGGGTGTAAAACAATAAAAAAAAAAAAAAAAAAAGAGAGAGAGAGAAAGCAGGGGATGGGAGAGAACAAAGAGGAAAAGAGCTCACTTTATTGGACAGATTTAATTACACTGAATAGAGATTAAGGCAGGCAATCCACTGAGGTGTGAAATTAACCCTTGATTACTGATGAAGCTCTGAACACAGGCTGAAAACAACAGTTAAAAAAAAAAAGATTGACCACTCAGAAATGGTAATTATTTCAGATATCAGTGTAGAAAAAAGAGAAGAAAAAAAAACACCCCGGATAGGTAATGTCGGCGTGCATAAATGGACGAGGATAGGTAACTACATTATTAACCAGGCCTGAAAAGGCGAAAAGAGAAAGACTTAACGTGATGTGAAATCTAGCAGCTTGCTTGCATCAGAGATTACCAACCTTTCTGTTTGACTCTTTCCCTGAAGGGGAATCGGGGCCATAAAACACAATTAAAAATGCAGAAACAAGTTGATGCTCACACTAAATGATGTGGATTTATTGCTATAAAAAAAATCACAAAAGCACTTTTCCATTTTTTGGACACATACAGTATGAGAATTAAAGGTTTTTTTTTTTTTTTTATATATGAATCACTGTGAGCTTCATGAAATAATCAGGCAACTCTATAATAGATGTTTGATTCTAAGCACTGTAAGACTTCCTTCTTTTGCTGCAGATCGCCGAATGAGAAATGATATTTCTGTCTTTTTGCACTTTACAAAAACACAAAGTAAAAAAAACGAGGTAAACGAAGATAAGGTAAATGAGCTAATGTCTCCTGACTTATCCACTTATGAATCGAGCCACTGTTTTTGAGGCGCCGTGATGTTTATTCATCTTATCATCGCCGCACATGATTATCAGCCACTCATCCGGGGGTTAGGGAGAAAAAAAAAACAAAAAAAAAATGGAACATCCTCTCATTCAAACCCCCCCGATTTCCCCGACTCAAAGACAGCCAAACGCGCCGCCCTAACCCACCAAGGCTGCTCGTATAATTAGCGGTAATTAATGAACAGAAAGTGAAGACTCGTTTGTATTTTAAATGATCTTAAATGATCCCATTAGCACTTGTCATAGTCCTGTACACTAAACAGCGTGAGTTCAATTAGACTTTTTTTTTGTCATATTAAAGTGCTTTCAAGACGTGCACGTTTGAAGTTGCTCTCAAGGTGGCTGCGACACATATTTTCCAGGCCGTAAGGTTTCAGGCCCCGTGCACTGAGATATTTTGCACCGTCTCTTCTTTAAAGCGGTTTCGTGTGTATAAGTGTATTACATTGGGGCGGCAGACTCCTACCGCCGCTTGCCTTCCTCTTATCCCTAACTCGTGCGCGCGTGACAGCGTGCATACAATAAAATATGTACCCTGTCTTGTACATTTCATTCCCAGTGCTGAACGGACAAGGGAGGAGGACAGAGAGGAGAAATAAAGTGCCGTAATGAATCTAAGAGGCATAATTCATTCTGATCAAACGCACTCAGGGATGAGTCATGCTCCGGTGAACCCTTCTGACCACCGATGGGTCTGCAGCAGCAGGAGGAGGAAAGGACGAGGCGGGGATTGACGAGCGCTCATAAATTCTAATTATTCCCAATGTATGCAATGCTGCAAATGGCCGTCCTCACAGCGGTGGTGGCCAATGGCGGCTTTTTTCCTCTAACAAAACCTTACCCTCCCCTTCTCAAAATGTCCCCTCAGACTTTTTTTTTTCTTCTTCTTTTTATAAAGAGCTGTGGCTGTAAACCTGGGACAGGAGCTACAGAGCAGAAGGGAATAGCAGCGGCGGGGTCGTGTATAGTTGTGCTACCGAAAGAGAGACAAACACACACACACACCGGCTCCGGCTCTGCTGCTGGGAAAAGAAAGGTACAATGATCAATTAATCCAGGCGGTAATTGGATGAGTGTGTATGTAATGTGGTAATGCCGTAATGAAAGTCATCCATTGTGCACGTTCTCTCCCTGGCCGGTGAACCATCCCCCTCATCATCCTCTGGATCTCAGGTGCTTAGCCATGCAAATCTGTCTGACAGCCCAGTACATCTCTGTCTGCCTAATTGGACAGTATAGAGTTGTTTATGGATATTGCAGACATTTAGGACTCAGTTGGGGGCTGCTCAAAAATCATTAGCGAGCGGCCGCTGTTACTGGACTGTCAACTTCACTTCACCGACGTCAAAGCACTGCCCATAAAAAAAAAAAAAAAATGTTTATCTCTGTCAACACCGCGGGGGGAAACGGCTCTTTTTTAAATGGAGCAGTATACTCGCTGAACATTCAAACACGTTATGAAACGAGAGTATCTGGATTTGAGCGGCTTGTTATATGACTCCCGCCACTAGTTTTTGATGTGCGAGCGATGTGGTGTTTTTTTTTTCGTTAATTAGAAAAACACTCCATCTGTAGAATACTTCATTTGAAAAACACGCGGATATACTGCAACACTCTGCTCATATTTACTCTGACTGCTCACTCGCCTTTTCGGGGGCGAATGTTTCTGACGCTATGAAGACTTAAAGGCGCCATTATCAATACGTTTATATTAACGGCGGAAACAAAGTGCCAAATCGCATGTAAAAGAAACTCAAGTGCAATGAACGCACTGATAATTGTCATCCATTGCTATTTCCCCGTAGTTTTATGTAGTGTTTTAACATCATTACGCTTGTTTTAGTTTTATGCTCCACAAACAATCATATCAGCTTTGTTTCAATATACAATAAACAACTGTTTTCAGAGGGAAAAACCCAACCGCACTCTGTTTGCTCATAAAGCGTTACATTTATTTTTTTTTGTTCAACTTTGGTGAATTTCACAAACGTTAAGCAGCTAAAAAGCCCGACGTGTGTCGGTGGAGACGAAAAACTGAGCTAAAAAAAGACATTTATGAGGTGCACGAGGCCAAATGAACGCTATAATGTTGCTCTGTGCACTTTGAGCTAAATGCTTATGTCCACACGTTGGTTATCCCGTCTTCATTTGCTGAGTACAGCTGAGGCTGATTTTGACCCGATGACAGGATCTTGTCCAGTAGAGTTGCCAACCATTCCCGTAAAAAGCGAGGATTTGTTTTGTATTTGAACGATTAATTCCGTATTGAACAGATACGGAACTCCTGCGTCCATGTTACGATAACCACCGGTTCGCGAGGGCGTGAGCTGGGTCGTCCTTTTTTTTTTTGTTGACCGCTATTTTTCTTTGATCACCGTCACTACGTTTACATGCACAGTTTAATCGAGCTAACGTCATAGTCCGACTAAGACGGGCAAGCCGGACAACTTGCCGAGTAGGAGGACACATGCGGAGGAGGAAATGGATTTATTGGGTCGACATAGGTACATCTGACTCCGCCTCCATAGGTGGCGCTGTATCTCTCTATAAGCTAGTGCTTATGGGTCGCGCTGTACGTTTCGTACGTGCTGCACGTGTTAATCGTGATGCAAAAAATGAGATCCAGCGTGTCTCTTGCTGACGACGCTGCCGCAGTTTCTGCGACGTCTCTTTCTACTTCTCGGACAAAGACTGAACACCAAGTCCAACTTCAGTCTGACTAAGCATATACGTGCAGGAGTAATCAGACTATGAATCCAGGTGTGCTAGTACGACTTAAGGCCACATTATACTTCTCCGACTGCGTAAATGCGTTATCCGTCTGCGTCACCACGGAGACGCCTCGAGCCTTTATACTTCTGCGTCGCGGTGACGGACACGCGCTGCAATTTCCCGCCCGATCAGTAGGGGTCGCTGCGCAAGGTTGTTCTGCTTCAGACTACAGTGAGCAATGGCGTCCGAGAAAGAAAGAGAGAGAAAGACTGTTGTTGTTGAAACAGTGGCCGTTTCTCACTTTTCTGTGTGACGGAACGCAGTTTTAAGATAATTTGAGGCGAGAAATTGGCCATTTAGAGTCTAAACATGTGCTGTGTGTGTTAAGATATGACGTATTTATAGTTTGGCAGCGGTGTTATCGGCGGGGATCAGCTCCGCGTCTGTGGACGCCCGGGTGCGCACTGTGAGCCGGCACAAAGCAGCTTCGCTCGGCCTGTCTTGAGGACCAATCGCAGCTCTTGCCGTCTCCGTTGTCCCTTGACGGAGTGACGGACACTTTAAAAATATTCCGTGCATTTGGAGACAACGCAGAGGCTCTTCGACAGGCTCTGCGTCGACGCAGAGGACTCTGCGTAACCTACGCAGAGCACTTTACGCAGAAGTATAAAATGGGCTTAAGACTAGCTCGATTTTAGTCGGACTAGCGTGTTTAAATTACATTAAAGGTACAATATGTAGTATTTATGGGTTTATATTACCCAAAATCCACTTTTTTATACATATTATGTGCTCCTGCATTGTCTAGTCGCTGTATAATAGTTTTTGTTTCATTTTCGTAGTGTTTCAAAAAGTCATGTAAAATAACATGGTCGCGGGCCGCGGTTGCATAGCCACTAGCAGCGAGATGCCATGTTTCTACCGGAGCCTGTAAGGACAAACGCGAGAGAACAAATCAAGCGTCTCTTTACTTGTAGTGTAAGTCCCGCCTCCTCTCTCTCCGCTTCGTCTGCTACGGCCGCAGTAGCTCGCCCTCTCCCTCGCCTCACGAACCTCATCTGCTGACACGGAGAAAGACGACGAGGACGACATTTGACCAGCTGAGGATACCGTAGCACTCAGGGAAGGGAGGGGGTGAGCAGATTTTGTAAATTTCAGCCTCTCCTCTAGATGGCACTATAAACTACTTACTTCACCTTTAAGAAAACCGAATTATTGTCATCATTACATGATCGTGCTTTTTTCTGTAATAAAACATTGAACATAGAACTTAGAAATCTCCGTGAATTCTTTTGTTTAGCGCGTCGCACAATCAGGCCCAAACTCAGCCCCTCGGCGACTCCTTTGTTCTCCTTCAGTCCGCTAATTAAATAAAAATCCTCCTCCTGCTGTCAGACGGCTCTCGATCTCTCTGTCATTCATTAATATCCAACAGAAAAAACGGGCACTTTTAATTGGTCGTGGTGTATTGTGTATTGCAGAAAAGTGAGGGGAGGTCTGGGGTGTCGTGTGTGTGTAAAGTGTAAACTGTTCCTTATTTTCTGACCAGGAAGTTGGCAAACACAAAAACATTTGGCTCCAGCTTCCTTGTACGTGACCTTACGTGAGAGGATAAGTGGTAGAAAATGAATGAAAACGTTGCTAGAGAAAAACACCGGGGATTTAGCTGAGCGTCGAGATGCTTCATACAAACAAAAATCAGAACACTCGACAAAGTTAGATAAACAGGTCACGGGATTTATTATATTATCGTTGTGATGAACGTCACTACAAATTTGCTGGTAATCCATGTAATTATTGTTGACCTGTATTTCTGTGGACTGACTGAATAACATTGCCAAATGTTCCCTTGAGAGCCTGTAAAACAATGCATTTTTTAAATGTCCACATTTGATTTAGTTACTCACTCTTTTCATCCCTACATGAAAATATAATAGAAAGGTTGCCTGTTCTGTTCTACACCAGGCAGCGCCGTGCCCCCTCTTGAGCTCCCGGCAGCTCCGAAACACAACCTGCAGGTTTGGCTTATGAATGTTCAAATTGAAGGCACTCGCTGATTTGCATGGCTGAACACGGTGAGGCAGGGGGAACAGGTCAGAGGGACTCCAGGCTCCCCGGCTTTTAGAGGGACGAGTTCTGTGCCAAGCCACACGGAGGTGATGCGCTCATTGTGCTCGATGTGACCTCGCACACGGTCGCCAACAAAAAGAGGAGCCAGAGGTCTCTGCCGGGGGGCTTACACACACCTGACGGACAGGTTCGACGTAGCTGGGAAAAAAAAAAACACATTTACGGCACGCGACAATGACTACGGTGAATCGCTCAAAGTTATTTATTAGCACGCATTAGCGCAAAGTTATTTCAAAGGCAAACCGTCGGCCCCCGGCGGTAAAGTCATCGAGCAGTTTTATCATCCGTCAGGATGCAAATGTGCCTCTGCGATTGATCGGAGCGAGTGACCACAGATGATGACGACTGTGTGAATGCACAAAAAACCTGGTGACAAGGCAAAGGGTAAAACTCAGCTCACTGTAACTCTCTTTACCTCTCTGTGTGTCCGTCTTCCCCCTCTTTCTCTCTGCAGCTCTTTAAACCGTTCCATCTTTATAGCCGAGCCAATCAATGGCAAACCAGTGTCTATTGTCTGTTCAGTGTTCAGGCCACTGCCCCCCCCCCCCCACCCCCCCATTACAGAAATGTTTCTTCCCATCAGTGCCTTTACTTATCACTTCCCGGGTGACATTGAACTTCCTATGCCCTGGCCGCCGAGACACATCTCTGAACTCGCACAATTACTCTTCATCCCCACTAACAATTTAGTAATGAAGTATTGATTTCCAGATTCCACTCTTATGGATGATATTAGATTTTGTTTGATAAACTGTGGCCTCGGCCTCTAATCTGCACTGTCCCTTTTTCCCACTGTCTGTAAAACAAAGTGCCACTGGAGAGATAATGACCGGAGAACATCGATGAACTCATTTCATCAATTTGTAACACTTGACAATGAAAAAGGGCAGGCATTTTTCAAGCAGCAATGTCAAAGTTTATTGCTCTGGGTACAGTCTTATTGGAAGCCAGACATCTTGAGCAGCGTTCAGCGCTAATTTATGGGCCCCAATGTGCCAGTTACTTTTAAAGGAAATGTTTGGATACTGGGAGGATATTAGTGTTGCACCTGGGTTGTCTGATTTCCAGGACCACCGGGGATTCACGTGTCATGCTAGAAAATACAAAAACAGCAGAGGAGAGACACAGACTCTGGCTATTTGCGATGCAGGGAAACGCTGCTAAGGACATAAATCATGCTGTGATGTCACATTTGCATGGACGAAATGAAACGCCTGAATTCCAATGTTCTTTCTCAAACTGTATTTTTTGGGTTATTGAATGCGCCGTAAACTAACGAAAAACAAACATGGCAAAGGTTAGACGTAATCATCTCTGTTAATTTTGTGCTGTGCCGTTTTTTTTTTTTTTTTTTTTTTTTTTGGTGTCACATGAAAGGAAACAGTGAAAAGCCTTATGTGAGTGGATAAATCTCTGTTGTGCTTGTGGTCTTTAAGAACTGGTACTAAATAACAGCACTTAGGCTTCAGCTGAATGAGCAAGTTTACCAGTTAAACCAGTTATTACCTTGCATCGGTAAATCAGCTTTATATCCCTTTAAAGCTGTTCTAAATTAGTCTGGACTTAGCTTCTATGGAAACACTTCCTTTCAGATCGCTGTAGTGCAGCAGCAGCAGCAGCTCACCTGTGTTGTAATGTGTATGAGATATCAAGTTTTGATAAGAGCAGACCTGTATTATGGTATGTTTAACATGTTAAGCCCAATTTATACTTCTGCGTAAAGTGCTCTGCGTAGGTTACGCAGAGACTCTGCGTCGACGCAGAGCCTGTCGAAGAGCCTCTACGTCGTCTCCGACTGCACGAAATATTTTTTTAGTGTCCGTCACTCCGTCAAGGGACTACGGAGACCGCAAGAGCTGCGATTGGTCCTCAGGACAGGCCGAGCGAATCTGCCCTGTGCCGGCTCACAGTGCGCACCCGACCGTCCACAGAGGCGGAGCTGATCCCCGCCGATAACGTCGCTGCCAAACTATAAATACGTCATATCTTAACACACACAACACATGTTTAGACTCTAAATGGCTAATTTCTCGCCTCAAATGATCTTAAAACTGCGTTCCGTGACACAGAAAAGTGAGAAACGGCCACTGTTTCAACAACAACAGTCTTTCTCTCTCGACGCCATTGCTCACTGTAGCCAGAAGCACAACAACCTTGCGCAGCGACCCCTACTGATCGGGCGGGAAATTGCAGCGCGTGTCCGTCACCACGACGCAGAAGTATAAAGGCTCGAGGCGTCTCCGTGGTGACGCAGACGGATAACGCATTTACGCAGTCGGAGAAGTATAATGTGGCCTTTAGTCTTGTTTTGAGAATGTTGTGTGTCCACCAGAGGTGAGGGACTCGAGTCACGTGACTTGACAAATTCGAGGACTTGGGATTTGCTTGGCTAACGTTGATGTAAAAGACCCGACTTGACTAACCCCCGGATTCCTCTGGACGCGTTCTGCTTCGTCCTCTACCCAGCGGCAATCCCACCGGGCGCGTTACAACAGGGGCGCGCGGTTCCTTGGGAGCCAGCGGTATTCACGGAAGATCGCGCGATAATCTCGAACGGACGCAGGGTCGCGAGATCCCGTGATAGACTGTGTGTATAAAGGAAACAACAACAACACAGCTTGTTTTCATTCTCCGACGTGGAAGAACTGTTGATCCGGTGCCATAAACGATTTTATGTTTCTCCACTTCAACAATCCCAGTCTCTCGTCGTACATCATGACTCTCCGAGACGCTCTGATCAATTGACTGTTGACCTGGCAGCACCGGTCACGACGTAATGTCGATGTGAAGTTGTGACAGGCTGTATATGACCTGAGTATTGTGTTTTATTTTGAAAGGGCGGGGCGGAAGTGTTTTACTTTGAGTCTGTGTCGGACTTCCTGTCTGGTGCGTTCTGCTCTGTTGAAATGTACACGGTTCAGCAACGGCAACGGCAAAAATTGCTAGCTATCGAAAGCTAGCAATCGAAACCGGGGTTAGACTTAGACGGAATATTTGACATTTTCTCAAATGTTTCAATTTGTGTTTTGTTTTTGTTTTTAAAATACACGGAAAACATCGGGTGTCTGCTTTTTTGCGGCCTAGCGTACAAACCTGGCAACCCACGCTCAACACTCAAAAACTGGTGCTAAAGTGCTAAACGTGCCGTTTAAAGTCGGCCTAAAGTCAGTATTCTTTACATTTTAGACTCTGTAGTTTTATTTATTTTCATAAATTCAGTTGTATGGGACCATGAAGCAGTCCTTTCATTTTGTGAGTAACACAGTGTTTCTGTTGCCGTTAAAACCCTCCAGCAGTGATTTTTTTTAACATGTATAAATGTGGAATATCTGGTAAATCGTCTTCATCTTCTATATTCACACGACTTTACCTGTAACTTGCTTGATTTAAAGCAGGGACTCCACTTGACTTGAAGGTTGAGACTTACTCCCATCAGCCTTAAATCAGCTAACAAAGCTGTTGGACTGTAGGTTTTTGGGGGATTGTTGTTGTTTTTTTAAGTTACCTTGCCATAGTGGGTCGGCTTTATGAAACTGATTAATCCTGGTTTGCTTTATTAGGCTTGTTCAAGAAAGCCTTTCCCCCAATAAATCCTGCTTTTTTCCTGAGACACCTTTATGAAAGTCCCCTCTGGTCGGCCATGACACCCGATTAGTCTTTGTCATTCAATAAGGCTCTCTGTAACACTTTCACTTTAAGTGATGTTTGGGTGAGAAACGATTGTTTCTGGATGAAGAGTTTAAAGAAAAAAAACAAAAAAACAGCAGAATTATTAGGTTGTTTTTTTTGTCCCTAAATATGATCAAAAACAACTTACACTTCAGTGTGTTTTAAAACTCATATGCTGGTTTTAACTGTACATCTCCGTATGCTCAATAACCCCCAAGTATTCTTCTTTTTTTTGGTCTGCTTTCCTTCCGCGCAGACGATTTATCTGAAGCAAAGTCAGATTATTTATTTCCCCTCATTCATCCTGATAGAATGAGCGACCTGAGGAACAACAGCCAATTTAGATTGAAAATCCCAGTTCAGCTCGGGCTAATCTGATTTCTCCGCTCCCCAGAAATCTACATGTATAGTGCTTATCAACCGGATTACTGGCAGGTAGGAAGAATAACCCAATTTGAGGTTACTTGTTTCTCTGTGTGTAGTATTCAGTGTCACATTGCATTAGAAGAGGAGGGCTATTGCTTTGCGGAATTGATGCGTAACTTCCTCGTTCCTCCTTTCCCAGATCTAGCTGCTCATTCATTCCCATGTTTTTTCCCTTTTTTTTTTTTTTTTTTTGCTGCATTCCACAACCACATAGAAAAACAAAATAATCAAATGTAAATGCACTGCAATCAGATAATGGCTTTAATGGATGCATTTAAAAGAAAATACAGCATCACCCCCTCTTTTTTCTCTCTCTCTCTCTCTCTCTCTCTCTCTTTCATTTTTCTTCGTTCAAAGGCAGCCGTGTTTGTCTTCTTCTCCCCACGACAAGGCATGTGGTGGAAGTGACAGAAGTGAGATGGGTTTACTGGAGTGGTCACAAGGCCAGGAGGCCACCGACTCTATGTGCTATGACAATCACGGGGCTGCTCCCAGACCTCCCACCCTCCCCATTTGCAGATATTATCCAGGGTCGAGTATGGGTTGCGGTAACGGATGACCACCATCCACATAACCCTAATCACCGCAGAGGTCAATCCTCTTTGAACAAGACCGGCACTTCTTCCAAGGTGATTATTGATAAAGGATGACACGCCAATGTAGACACAGGAGAAATTATACTCCTGGGCCAATCATTGCATTGTATTTTTTTTTCTTTCTTTTTTTCTACGGAGGGAGACCTTGCTTAATGTATAAATACTGTGGTGGGACACTATTCCCTTACCGACTGAGTGACTATAAAAGAAACGGAGTGGAAACCATCAGGGATGCAGGGAGCCATGTCAGCTTCCCTTAGACACAGTCATCCTAATATCCTTTAAAGGAAACAATCATCTTTCCTGATGAACCAAAATGTCCGATAGCTACCAAGGTCAAATACACCAAGGCCGACACAAAGCCAGTAAATGCATAATGTGTTCGACTGTGTTCAACTGTGGTCGCCTGCAGATCTAATTCACATGGATCTGCTGGATATTAATAATACCAATATATAATGTAGGCAGTTGTCTTTTAGCGCCTTTCGCCTACAAAATAAACAGAATCAACATATTTAGCATTTATTGGATGACTATAAACAATTCATAAATGTTTTATGACACACCGCAGCACAGCTGTTAGCATATATAAACATATATATAACTGTACCGCACAAAGGCAACACTTTTAGCTATAACGTTAGCAGAAAATAGCCAACCACGTATACATGTAATTGTAATTGGTTAAATCAAAAATAAATAAAGGTACAGTTTTAGTCAATGTTTGGTAACAGGAAAACACGTATGCATTCAGATTACAGATATTTTTAAACTCACATGATGATAATTTGCACATAGGATCTTATTTAAATGCATTATAACGTATCGTTAACGTGACAACTAATAATAACTCATAGTATCCCACATTGCCTTGTGTTTTTGTAAATATTTTACTTATTTATCTTGGCTTTGTCTTAAAAAAAAAAGGCCTTTAAGTCTATATTTCAATTTCTAAACTATATTCATCTCACTTTATTCATCCAAGTAAGTGTAAACACTCCAAATATGCAGTAAATACCCACAGAGTATGTTGTATTATTGTATAAATAATTAATGCACAATAAGCACTCACTTGGGAAAATATTTATTTTTTGAACTGATCGTATATGTATGAAAAGTTATCCTAATCATTTATATCATTTAGTGTTTGGTAAACAATTCATAACTGAGATGTGCTATATTATCTATATTATCAATTCATAAGATTTAAGATTCATAAGGATGAATTATTGTATATTATTACGTCTGTATTGTGTCGCAGCACAGAAAGTCGATTAACTGTTAATCATCTTTGACACCGTGAATACTTAAAATCACTTTAGTGTTGTAAACATTTCTGAATTGTTTATATGAAGGCGCTGGCTTAATTAGGAAAAAAATTACATATATTTTCCTGTTGATGAAATAGTGTGAAATGTAATTTAAAACGAAGGCATCTGCAAAAACATCTCATCGTCTGTAAAGAATGTACTGTTGTACGTACACAGCAGCAGCCGGAGTAAAAAAAAAATAAAATCATCATTTCTTTTGTGACATTTTACACCGTATTTACTGCTCCGGAGCTTGTCGGCGCAAACTGTAACATTGGGAAAGTCAGGGAAAGCAGTTGCTTAGGAAGTGCCATGTCCTACCAATCACTCTCTCTTTCTAAAGGGGCTCCAATGGCACCTGAGGGGGAATCTCATGGCTGTCATCCCAGAAAGCCTGCCGCACTGATGCCTGCTTACCATCTGCTCCCCATATGAGCAAAAAAAAAAAAACAGGCAATTGTCTCAGAGAAGGCACCTCAGTCACACTGCCGTTGATCTGATAGACTTTAACTTTAGCTTTGGACAACATTTTTTGGGAGAATATCGGAATGCGGCGGGGTCTTTATTTGGTTCGCGGAGATAACGGTGTGCGTGATTCTGCGGCGCGTGCAGTCGAAGGTGCGAGTGCATTTCAAATGTATATCACAGCCCCTGCCCTGCCTCAGCGTGGACTTGGCATCTGACGATGAATAAAAAAAAGGCTGAACAGTGGGACCCTGTCAGCGTTACACTTCCTGTAAATAACCCCCTCCGTGCCTTCGGTTTTATCATTCCCCGCAAATGATCCCGGGCCCCTCCAGAGTCGACGAGGAATAGCATTATTTTATGGCACGGGAAAAAAAAAAAAAAAAAAAAGAGGAGATAAAAAGAGGAGCCAGGGAGAGAGAGAGAGAAAAAAAAAGGGAGATGGGGCTAAAAAAAGGTCCTTCAGGGAACATGGTGTAAATGAAGTTCCAGGAATGACACAGGCGAGCAATGAGGCGTGGATGGAAAATATACGCTGCACATCATCGGATAGAGATGCCAGTGGAAATGGCTTCATTGAAGTGTCAGCCCTCATCCATCAATCAATCATCCGCGAGAAACAATAACACTGCGGCGATGGGGCAGCTTTTATGAGGCTTACTCATGGGTATCAGAAACAGCACTTAAGTGTAGTTCTGACACTGGGAGAAAAACAGAGGTGAGGTGCTCGGCTTATTCCACATGCAGGTAGAGCAGACAGAGAGAGAGGGAGGGAGGGGGGGGGGGGCTAAGTATACAGTGGCCCCTCTGGCAGTAGAGCTCTGGACAGAGGAGTATTTTATCACACAACAACAGCAGCGGATTTCATCGTCTCCTGAATATCTGATTTTTGGATTTCCAGTGTGGTTTTACATTCGTTGAAATTGAAAACAAGACGTGTCTCAATTTTGGAACAGTGCAGTTATACAGTGGTACTGCGTCGTACTGCGTGGGTCTAACTGAAACAGTGAGTGAATTTCAGTATGGCTGCATACGTGGTCTTCAATTGAACTTGACTGGTATCACTCAGTGGAGGTGATGATCACAGTGTGATGTAATTTTTTTTTTAATCACACTTCATGTGAAAATGAAACATATTACTTTGCCTCCTGTTCCATGCAACGGGATTTCCTTTGCGTTTCCATTAGGAATAGTACCAAAATATCCAGCCCCAACCGTTCCATTTTTCCCTTGGCGCACCGGAGTCGGAAAGCGTCGCTCCCTTTTTTGACCGGTGTTTCTTCAAAGCCCGCAGTCTAATCTCATACAAAGTTTCACGTCTTGTTGAGACAGCCACAAAACGAGCAGAAAAAAACACGAGCTGCTGGGTGTCCTCCTTTGTTGTCCATTGTGTTGTTGTCTGTCATTGTCATCAGACCCTGCCTATAATTATACCTATAAGGTACTGTCGTCAGTCAAAACGCAAGCCCCGTCCAGGGCTTTACCATTCCAAACCATACTGTAACACGGCTTATGACACTCTTCGTCACCAATGTGTCCTCCTTCCTCAGCCATCATTGTTGCAAATTTTGAAAATATGCTTCCTGATTCATCCCTTTTTCCCTCTATGCCAAAGGTGGCAACTGTTCGGGACGATCATTTACTAGCAGTTAACTATTAAAGGTCCAATGAGTCAGAATTAGTGACATCTAATGGTAAGACTGCAGATTAGTTCAATCAATCAATCTTTATTGGTATAGCCCACAGTTTACAAAACGTAGTTTGTCTCACGGGACTTCACAGGGTTGGTAACATCCTCTGTCCTTAGACCTTCGACCAGGGTAAGAAAAAAAAAACTACCAGGGAAAAAACCCTTGTAACAGGGAAAAAAGGTAGAAACCTTAGGGAGAACCACAGGTGAGGGATCCACAAAGGACTTCTCTGCTCACCCCTTATTTTAGCAAGCATGTCGTGGAAGTACATCCGCCTTCACATACCAAAAGCATGTACTTCAT
This sequence comes from Microchirus variegatus, assembly GCF_963457635.1. Taxonomy (NCBI): domain Eukaryota; kingdom Metazoa; phylum Chordata; class Actinopteri; order Pleuronectiformes; family Soleidae; genus Microchirus; species Microchirus variegatus. The sequence goes on from NC_139810.1 coordinate 25,257,606, forward strand.
TTACTTAGGAAGCTTCTGTGAAACACACGTCCTGGCTGGTTTGTCCGTAACAGCGCAAGATGACGGCCTTTGTAAGGCAAGGCCTTATTTGCCTTAAGTACATTTAAAAAGATTATTCCAAGCCTAAGCAAGTAGAACAATTTTTATTTTTAAAGCGAATACGTACCTCTAAATACCGATAGTTTATTCCACTTTATTCCACATGTTACACACCAGGTCTTTAGTGGGTATTTGTTTGCACTAACAGAAGAACCAGAAGATCAACAAAGTCGCTATAGATCATCTAAAGACGGTGATATTATACATTTTTTTTATGTTAAAATTATACAACAGGCCTGTTGAGATATTCCTATCTGAATATCGTACCATTCTCGCCTGTATCTTGAAATTAAGTTATATAGTTATACAGACCTATATTTATCCTACCCCCCCCCCCATCACACAATATAAAAATAAGCAAGAAAAATGCTAAGTGGTACAACAGTCGCATTTGCTGTGTGTGAGCCTTTTGATTTCCCCAAACAAAGTCTCTTGATGGCTTCTCGGCAACATGAAACATGACACGTCATCCATTATTCTGTACATGTGCCTTGCTATCTCAGCCTGCTCCATATGGCCCCTGTTGTCTCCAGACACCCAAATCCCTTTCCTCAGGCCAGGGGCTGTTTTTGTGGGAACCATTACATCGCTCCTCTCCCTCAGAGGAATGGGGTGACGATGATGAGCAATCACAGCAAACGGCAGACTTTTTTTTCTTTGCCTCACATTCTGACAGGATATTCAACAATTGACCGCTTCCGCTTTTTGTTGTCGGCCCAATCGCTAATTCGTGCAAGTTCCAATTTGGAGGCAACAATTGAAAATAGGAGGCGAGCGCTTAAGACTACGGAGAAAATGTTAAGTTTACTTAGAGTCGATATTCGCGTTGAATGGATCGCAACCGATGCATAAAATGGCACGTGTTTATTGAAATGTGTTCCTGTGTGAATCTTTACCCACGTGCAAAAACCCTAATGTGATGAAATAAACCTGATAAGGAGCTTTAAAAAACCTCAGGTGTTTTATGCCGAAGCATTTGCACGTAAACGCGCAGCAACTGTCATAGATTTTAATAAAGATCAAACCCCGGAAAATAAAGGGATCACTAAAATAAAGAACAATTGTGAAGTATATTGTGATGGATCTGTATCTTAACTTTTAATGCCATTATATACACTGTACATCTAATTCAATCGATATATTTAATCTAAACTGATTGGAGGCCTGAAGGCCAAAGAAAGAGCGGAAGGCCTGCAGTGCTGTTCAATTCTGTAACGGCTAAAAGCAAAAGTTGAAGCCAAACTTCTGGAAACAGATGCACACACACACACACACACACACACACACACACTCACACACACTCTCGCACAGAATTTGATATTCAAAGTGTATCTTTGCCCATTAATGGGGCTTTTGACATGAAAACCCTTGTGCAGCCTTCTGGGCACAGGGATCTTTTGGACGCATGTCATAAGCTGTTGTCAACTTGCGTTCTCTGCCACGCATTTGCACTAAGTTTACCACAGTGTGTGTGTGTGTGTGTGTGTGTGTGTGTGTGTGTGTGTGTGTGTGTGTGTGTGTGGTGGAGGGTGGGGTGGGGGGGGTACATGAGGGTGATGCTAAGTGAAATGCTCATTTTGCGTTTGTGATTACCAAGGCCCATGGGCGATATGCACTAATGTGAGCTAATGCAATAGATTACACAGTGCAGGCCCAGGGGAGCAGACAGCAAACAGATGTGGTCTACTCAAAATGGGAGGAGGGAAGAAAGAAAGAAGGAAAGAAGGAAGGAAAGAATCAAACTTTAAAGCATCCGATGTGCTGAAGATTGTCCACTGCAATTTATTGTTTCGCAGAATGCGCAGCCATGATCGGCCGTGTCAGCCTTCTCCTTTTTACAGACACGGAGGAAGTCGACAACAATATCCTCGCGTCTCGCTGATGTAGACGCTGTAACTAAACTTCCCGACAGGAAGTCTTTGTCTTTTTCTTCTTTTTTTTTAAAGTTCCACGTGTTTACTGAGAATCACTCAGGGGAAAATCTACTCTTACATTTGAAGCCTTTAATTATACACCGAGTGACGTAGTGAGCGAGCGTGTTCGGCTCTCACACCTGTGTGACATCACCAGTTAAAGGTGTGGTCGCAGGTGCAGTAGATCCAAAATAATAATCTGTGCTCTTTTAATCTCTATTCTGTATCGAACACTACTTAAATATCAAGCCTTATAATCCGATTTTTTTCTAACTGGCCCATGCTGTGTAGTTTTATTCAGGCCTAATACTACTGTAGGTCTGCTGCTCTGACTGAACACACAGACCAGCCATCCAACAAGGCTGCAATCTAGACTTTGTCAATACTGCCATCTAGTGGTCAACCGCAGTCATTGATGGAGACTGCATGTTTATTCCTATGCCGTCATTTACAAGTGATTAAACCCGATGGCAAAAGGGAGTAATTAAGACATTTCCTCAAAATGCAAAGTTGTGTGGATGTTTGAAAGATGCTGGAAATGTTTAGCTCAGGAATTATCTTATCACTTCGGTGGCATCACATTCCACTCATGATAACTGAATTGATCAACATCTATGCCTAGGTTTAGATTCACAGTATTCACTCTTGAAGTAGTAGTTTCCATTGGGCACAGACTCAAACCAAAAAAAGTAGTAATGGGTCTAAATTGTACTAATTTTAAGGGTATTTTCTATGTATATACATTTTATTAATTTGGTCCTTTTTCAACACACCCTGGGAAAAGGGAAACTAAAGGGCATACTGTAGAGACTACAGTAGGGCGATTCTACTAAAATTTCCAGAGGGCCAGCTTTTCAGAAGGCTGTCCAGCCAGTGGGCCGGTCAACCCCTGTACTAATATTTCATGTTGCATGTACAGTAAACGGATGCAAATACATACAAAATGTCATAAATTATTTAGAACTTATTTATCGAAATAGCTGCTAGTTTTGTGCAAAAAAAGTTAAGTAACAAAACCACCAACATTCAGGTACAATGCAATTTGCGTCTAGTGCAAAAAGGTTACAGTTACAGTTTGGTTTTAACAGTCACAATTGGCTCTTACAAAATTAGAGGTAACAATATAAACAACATTAAGGTGCGATGGCCACAACAGGCTATTTTTTGCAGAAATATAAGTAACAGTACCAATAATATTCAGGTACAACTGCTACAGTTGGCTCTTAGTGGAAAAAATAAGTTATAGTACCAACAAGACACAGTTACCAATGCAAAATATTCTGGTACATACATAGGCTGCCTACAATTACAGCTGTGCTAGTGTTTGCCAAAAAGGGACGCAAAGTGTCACAAAGTGTCACAAAGTGCCAGAAATAGGCGAAGCTGTATACGGTTTTATTGGCTTTTTAATAATACATTCATTATTTATGGGTTAATGGGCCGCGGGCCGGACCAAATTGCTTGAAGGGCCCGGTTCTGGCCCCCTGGGCCTTAAGTTGAATAGCCTTGGGCTACAGTATAGAGTCTCAATATATATTAAGACTTAAAATAGCTGTTGGAGTGCAGCGACAGATATATGCGACACGTCAACCGTCTCCTGTCGTGCACGTGCGTAGCTACATCCGTTTTCTGCGCAGCGTCTACACAGGACGTGTAGCGCAGGAGCCGGTGTTGAGTTCATTTAGTTTAAATGATTAGTGCAGGATTACTTGTCGTCACAGTGTAATTTGTGAACAGTTGACGATAGTTGGCGTCGTTAAGCCTTTGAGTAAATATTCTTTAGAGGAAAGGAATGTGGCTTTGTGAACCTTTGATGTTATTAAAAAAACTTCTGAGTTAATGTAGATAAGAGGGCGCTATGATGCCTTTGATGTGGTTGGTGGGCGTGTCCGTCAGAAGCTCGTGCTCGGTATGGCGTAAAAACTAAGGTTTACGTTATTGTTGTGTAGATTGTCATTCACAACCTGGAACATGAAGGGAGTGTTTGTATGTGTTGATCCAAGAGAGGCTTGGATATACAGTATGTGGATGGAAACGTGACCTATTGAGGAAGCCGATGTGAACCTGCCTTCAGCTAACTCCTGCTTGGATGGCATTGGACTACATATAGATTGTGGTTGACCATTAAGTAACAAAAAAACAAAAAACCACAACATGCACAGAGCTTCTCTCCTCACACTTTATTATTGAAATGTGTCATACAAATCTCAAACAATATTTTTCATTTGTACATACAGTAAAGTACACATGTAATGTGAATACCAAACAGAAAATAACTTAACCAAAGCCTGTCAACGTGGCGAAAAAAATACTACATTACACGACAGATAACACAATAACCTGAGACTTTTTTTTTTTTGTTTTGTTCACAGTGTACAACTGAGCCAGCATAACTGGTCATGTAATTAGTTTTTTTTGTTTTTCTCCAAACCATGCAGCCATACTTTAAAAAAAAATAAGAAAAGGCCCCTTGATGATCATCCATACTGACCGCTGCCACTAAAAACTCCACTTTCAGGACTCTGCATAGTAAAAACAATAGAATTTAATACGCCAATAGAAATCCACGGAATTAGGCACTCTTTTACAGCTCGTACATTTGAGGCGTCACTCAAACAGATGGAAGACATTTGCCATTTCACAAAAGGACAAACGACGCGCATGGCATTTGGTCCGCGTTTCCCACCGTTGTGTTTTTTTACACGGGTCGACGACGTCTCTCGTCAACGGCAAACTAACCGGAGCTTCGGCCGATTTGACAGTAGTGGCAGCGGCTGAACAAGAACGACGATGTCTCGGTAGCACAACGTTGAGGTAGAGCACTTCAGCAAACACAGGAGGTCTTGCAACTTATACGGCCCGTTTGTAAACCACTGGGTCAAAGCCGTCAAGTTATTCTACAGAAAATCCCCCCCCCCCAAACCCTCCAAACCCTCCAAACCATCCAGTGCTTTGGAAAAGCAAACAAAAACAAAAAACAGCATAGTGCTTAATTTACTGCTTGGCCATTGACATTCCGTGAACAGAGCAGCAATTCTTCACACAGGTCATTTCTTCTTAGGTTTTTAGGTTAACACAATTTCTGAAAAATGTACTGAAAGCTCACAGGTAAATTGTTGTCATCCCACATAGACATTTTTACTGTTATGTCATAGACACTTACAGGCATTAGTGTGGGTCAAAGTGGATTAAGCAAAAAGTCAAGTGGAAAAAAAAAAAAAGGATCACAGTGCACCCTGGTGGAGAAATATATTGGAAGAGAGATACTCTGCGATTTCCAATCAAGACAGAAAGCAAAAAAAATGTACACTGAAAGACCGAGACCCTGAAGCGTCTATGCAGTGTAAGTTTTATTCTACTGAAAACGTATTTAAATTAGGTGGAGCATAGACAACTTCCTGAGCTCAGACCATCTCTCTTCTCCAATCTGTACACTGAACAAAGTTCTCCAAAATAACATAGCAGCACTTTGATCTGGAGAGAAGACTAAAAAAAAAAAATGTCTTTTTCACATATGACTTTATATCGAGTGCCAGGGTATAAAATATTCTGGTCAGACTCTGAACATCCAAAAAAAAAGGAAGTCCTTGTTGTTTGCATTTCCAAAAATGTTGTCCTTATTTTCTTTTTTTTTTTTTACCTTAAATGGCACTTTAGGTGCTTTTGTCAGTAGCCCCATAGCGTTGATGAGGGAAGGGGCCCGGGGGCTCTCTTCTCTGCAGGTTGGGCAGAGTGGGTAAGTGTTGGTACAGCACAGTTCTGCCCCCTGAGAAAAGAACATCTGCAGTGTTATCTCTCCAGACTGTAAGGACGTGCAGATGTATACAGTGCCCTAGTTTTATTGACATACAAAATACTACAGCGTGTTACAAAATAGTGGCTATAGACATTTGGAGTAGGGCTGAACGATTTTGAATAAATATCTAATTGCGATAATTTTTGACAGGTATTGCGATATGAAGGGAACGGTGATTTTTTTACACCATTATTTTCATTTGAAAAACATATTTAAAAGGATTTCTTTGGTCTGTAGAATAAGATATGCATACACTACTGTTCAAAAGTTTAGGGTCACTTAATGTCCTTGTTTTTGAAGGAAAATCACTTTTTGTCAATGAATATAACATCAAATGAATCATAAACACACTCTATACATTGTTAATGTGTTAAACGACTATTCTAGCTGCAAACGTCTGGTTTTTAATGGAATATGTACATAGGTGTATAGAGGCCCATTTTCAGTGTTCTAATGGTACATTGTGTTTGCTAATCGTGTAAGAAGGCTATTGGATGATTAGAAAACCCTTGAAAACCCTTGTGCAATGATGTTAGCACAGCTGAAAACAGTTCTGCTGGTTCTTTGACGAAAGTGCAAAATTATTATTTTAGGTGACCCCAAACTTGTGAACGGTAGTGTATAAAATTATATTATCACTCACACTTTGGGCTTTAAAAAATATCGCACCTCCTGTGATTTGAGAATCGCCGCGATTTCGATAACATGTTGATTAATTGTTCAGCCCTAATTTTGACCCCACTGTATTTTCCTTTACTGTAAAACATCGGAATACATACCTGCTCTTGGGTTGGACAGTCCTCCGTGACTGGGGTTCGGGGGTGTGCTGTGATAAAGCGATGCCAGGTCGTTGGGCGTGTAGGGGCGAAGCAGGTTCATCATGCTCCACTCGGCGTCTAAACCTCCTCCGATGGCCGTCGGCGTGTTCTTCACCAGCGTCTCGGGAAGCGTGGACGGGCCGGGCTTTTGCGACGTGGTTTTCACACCTCTGCCGGTGATAATGAGTCTGCTGGATCCGTCCCCTAAAGGCGGTCTAAATCCAGGCTTCTCGCTGATGTCGGCCTCCCTGCCCGTGGGAATCGAGTATTTCTGTCTCTTGTTGGAGGGTTCACCAAAATCCATCTGCGGGAGGTTTGCAAATCGACTCGACAGACACAGCCTGGCAGCGTCCGAGTGCCAAATGACGCCGCTTCGCGCAGGGTAACTCCTCTCGCCGATCCCCACTCTGTCCGGGAGGCCCGGTCTGTCCATTACGTACTTGTTGCCGCCCGTGTTGGGCTTCCTCATGACGTCTGCGTACCTGGAGGAGTCCTGAGTGGGGTGTGAATCGGCGTTCTGCCTGTAACGCTGGGTCTCCTGGACAGCGTCGTGCACGGGTGCACGGAGAGGAGACTGTTTGAGAGCAGCGGTGGGCTTAGCAGGCGTGCTCTCCTGGGGCTTTGCGGGTTGACGAGGCGGGGATTTGGTCCGACGAGGGTGCCGCCTGTCAGTCGTCGCGAGCGGGCCGACGTCTTTGCCGTTGAGCGCGGGGGGACAGCCCGTGTGCCGCTTTTGTTTCAAACCGCCTCCAAACGGACCCTTTTTTGCGCCGTCCGATTTATCTTTATGAGACAGCTTCTTGTGCATCATCAGAACCTCTGGGTGCATTGTTTTATATGCGCAAAACGAACAGGCGATTGGACTTAATGTGTTCCTGGGTTCCGCACTGGCGGGGATGGAGAGGGACACTTTTACGGACAAATTTAATGGGGCCTCGGAGATTTCCTCCTTTATATCGTCCCTTTCCATCTTCATGTTAACAGGCAGAGGGCATTTTATGTGCACATCATCAGTCGGTGAGTTAGCAGACTTGGCAACTAATTTCTCCATCTCAGCATCATTTATCTGAAGGAGCGGTTTGCCAACTTTGCTGCCTATACTCTCAAATTTGCTCTCGGGCGTTCCGTCGGCGCACGATTTGACAGCAGGAACCCAGAGTTTTGATCGATTCGGGGCAGGACTTTCGTTGTCATTTGCTCGTTTTCCATCGCTGGGAGAGGGCACTGGGTGCACGGGTCTGCTGGGGATCTCCACGTAAGGCTTGTTCTTGTGGCGACGATCCAGGTGATACTTGAGGGAGGTCTTCTGAGCTGCAGCATAGTCGCAGTAAGCGCACTTGTACGGTTTTTCACCTGAAAGAGCGAAGAATAAAACACATTATAGTAATAAAAATAACTACATAAAAATGGGTTGTTCAAAATTTGCACTTTCAGTGTGTGCTTTTTAAGTTTTGATTGTTCTACAACGTAAGAAACAATTGAAATCTAAGTTCTCATCTTTGAATTGGAATGTAAAGTTTCATATTTTGAACTTATTTAAAATATATTACATTCAAAATCAAAAGAATTGATAAAAAAAAAACTTATATCACAACAATTGTAATCATAGAATAGGACAGAAAAATCTCATTTCTATATCGTATCCAAATACTTTCGCCCAGATACAGTGAATAAGTACAAGAGTTGAACGTACCTGTGTGAGTCCTCAGATGAACTGTGAGATAATAGCTCGATCGGAATGATTTGCCGCAGTAACTGCACTGTTTTGATCTCACTTTGGCTCGATCGAAACCGTCTTCACCTGCGAAAACAGACGCAAAACGCACAGAGTGAATCCACAGTCAGGAGGAGAGTGACGTAGTGCAATGAGGAAAAAAGAAAAGACGTGTCATCGTCTCTCATCAGCAGAGGGAGCACTTGGCACCGCAGTGTATTTGTATAAATCAATGCATTTAAATGACCCTGAAATTTACCTGAAGCGAGGTTTTCCGTCAGTGCCGCGTCCTCGTAGCCCTCCTCGGAGCCTTCCTCCCCGTGCTCCAGTGAGCCGACTCTTGACAACTTCCCTTCAACGGAGGAAGTTGGACTTCCCTCGCCACCTCTCTCGCGCTTGTGCACCCTGGAGTGAAGAACTAGCTGGTGGTAAGTCCTGAAAGTCCTCTGACATTCCTGACAAGTGGTCGGCCTTTCTTTGTCCTTATCTTTTTGCATGAGAGACCTGCGCTGTGGCTGTGGCTGTGGGGTTTCTCCTGCAGCTTTCCCCAGGACCTCCTTCACAGGCTTGTCTCCCCCGAGGCCGTCGGACCAAATATTATTCAGCTCCTCCTTATCCGAGTTGCAGTCTTCATTGTCTGTGCTGGCTTCCTGGCCAATATCTTTAGTATTATTAGGACCAACTGCTACCTTGCCCTTTGTGGCAAGTTGCCAGGCCTGATAAGTGTTGAAGGGGTCTAACTGGGGAACCCATTTTGACGATCTCTCATGTTGCAATGTACTTCCTACAGAGCGAGGCACAAGGTTTAGACGGTGAAGGAATGTTTCCTGGCTGGAAAGCGGTTCAGCAGTGTTGTCCATGTTCTCCTTGTCCTTTTCTTTGCCGTGCTCCACTTCTCTGTTGTGCACTTTGCTGTGTTCAACCAAACTGTCATGATCTGGGAAGAAAAACCCACAGACCATGCACATTTTGTAAACGGTGACGACCGACTCCGTCGCAGGCTCTTGGACGATGCCGTTGACTGTGGCCGGGGTCTCCAGGTCCTGCTGGGCCTTGCTCTTTGCTCCCGGTTTCACGTGCATCTTCATGTGGTTCTTGAGGAACCACGGTTCCCTGAAACGCCGTCCGCAGACATTGCACCAGTAAGTAAAGTAGTCTTTGTGCTTCCTCATATGAGCCTCCAGCTCACTGGCGTCTTGCGATATCTGGCCACAAACAATGCAGCTGTGAACCTCCTCTTTTTCCTCATTCGAGAGGCTGTTCGTCTTCGGCCGGGGCCTCTCTCCCGGGATCCGGAATTCCGCTTCCACTCGAAGCACAGTGGGCTCGTAGAAAGTGGTCGGGTGCTGCGTTAATACGTGGGGTCCGAGCTCGTCCTGGTGACTAAAGGTCTGGTCACAGAACATGCAAGAAAGCATGCAAGAGTTTCCTCCGCATTGCAACAGAGCCTTTTCCGAGTTAGTGGTGTGCGGCGTCATGCTCGAGCCAGGCCCGGGGATGCTTGCGCTGTTACTAATCAGAATGTCTTGGGCAAGTCCATCTGGGCTCTCCACAAACGGCAGCAGAGAGTGAGTCGGCATTGTTCTCTCGAGGTGGAGCAACAATGCAGCGTGGCACTGTTCAGACTGTTGGGAGTCCTGAGAAGGAAAATGAGAAAAGTCTCTTTAGTACAAATGGAGTGAGGTGCTTACAACCTGAATTATAGTAAAAATCAGTTTAAGATATGCCACAGAAAGAATCGGCTTCCCTCATACTGAAACAGGAAATGTATCTTTTTTAGCAATCAACTACACAGACAAGTCATTTCCTCTATGTGCAGGGCCACCATGTGTAACGTATACAGGAATTTATTTTCAACCATGTGGGAGTCATTAAATATCACACAATCACACAACCTTGGTGTGGGATTAATATCAATGTATGTGATCATTATAATATATTTTGTTGGATCGGTTTGTAAAACTACACTGTTTAGAATGAGAAGAATGGACAGTTGTTACTGAAGTGCGTAAGTTTGGCACCTTTCTGATTTCCAGTTAATGAAAACTTGACATTTAATAGCATTAAAGCACAGCGAGGCGCCGCTAAATTGTCAAATGTTTTGAGATGTCATCGTTACATCCCGCAAACATCAGCTGCTGCCTGGCAGCGCATGTTTTTTAATCTGGTGTGCTCCAGGTGTACAACTGTGATCGCTGACAATTAACAAGCCACAAAAATGCACCAACTGTGCAATAACTCTATAAAAACACGGCACATAAATAAAAAAAAAAAAGACAAGTCGAAGACACAATATTAATTTGTGTGGCTCAGGACTGGAGCGACTGGACCAGCAGGTTTCCAAGACTGGTGGAAAACGGTGCCAACAAGCGTTGCAGCAACAGCAACAGAATAAAAGTATGCAGAAGTGGCCTCACACGGCGTATTTAATGGATTAACTCGTTATTATTCACATGTGTTGACGTAGAATCGACCGCAGTGGACACAACATATGGGACATAAGTGTGTATCTGACCAGGTGGAAATCCCAACTGTGACTTCCTAGTTATTATACTTTACGGCTCACGTGACCTCATTATTATGCATGTTTATGTTGTTGTTTACAGTTATCTGAGCAGTGTTTCCTTATGCGTCTCATACTCATAGACACAAACAATCTCTCTCACACACACACACACAGACACACACACATGCAAACATATGCTTTGTGTGAGGCAGCAGCAGTTTGTTGAACCACCTTGTTGTTCAACCATGCAGAAAGTGTGTGTGTTAACATTTTCCACAATTTTAACTCTGCAAACAAGTGAGCGGCTATTACATTTCTATGTGCGCATAATTAGCAGAGGTCAGGGTTGGGGGTTGTGTTGGTGTGTGTGTGTGTGTGTGTGTGTGTGGGGGGGGGGGGTTCGGATTTGATCAAGGTGTGTGTGTGTGTACTTTCAGAGCGAATAATGCTGATCGATATATCAATGAACACCCTAATAATAATAATAATAATAATGACTGGGATCCTCGTAGCTTAGCACTCGACACGTTTCCCCAACCTCCAGACGCGTTATTTTTTAAATCGTGACAACACACATTGTTTGCACATCAGCGTTTAACCGCACTCTTATGTATACGTGTATGTGTGTATATGTATATAAATATATATATGTATATATAGAGGGTATTTGAGTGCTCGCCGATTTGTTTGACGCCACTTTTAGGATTAAAACGAACCACACACACACACACACACCGAAAGTTTGAATACGCTTCACTTTCAATGAACTCGTTCGCTTCCAAAAACGATAAAAGCCCCCCCCCCCCCTAAGCACACACACACACACACACACACACACTAATAGAAACCACTGCTGCTGTTGTTCTCCGACTTCGAGCAAAAAGTGTAGAAACTCACCAAACAATACCTACCAACTGTGAATTTCCGGATTAATAATGATAGTGATATTTAGGAGCGCGACTGTGGCTTTGAGCAGCCTGTGTGAGGCGCCTCCTCATGGCTTTTTAAAGGCGTTGTTGCTGCTGCTGTAGCCGCTTCTGCTGCTGCTGCTGTTGCTGCTGCTGCTGCTGTTGCTCTCACCTTATTCGATTGTTTGAATCATATTTGTTCGACTTTTTTTCTTCCGCCGAGTCCTCACTGTGCAGCTGTTGAATCCCGGCGGGCGCGCGCGCACCCTCCCTCCTTCACTCCCTCACTCACTCACTTCTATCAAATCTATCGAAGAAGAGGGTGAAGATGGAGCGCGTGCACGACAGCCCCCCCCCCAAAAAAACCACACGGCGGTCACGTGGTCGCGAGGAACAGAAAGAGGAAAAAAAAAAAAAAAAGGGCAGCAAGTGAGTGTTTCCCAAACTTTCTCATCTGGAGGCTCACTTTGAAAAAAGTTATATATTATATATTATATATATATATATATATAGATATATATATATAATATTATATATATATATATATATATATAAAATAAATAAATTATCGCGATAACAGCAACTTTGTTTGAACCACGAATCACATCCTCCATGTTGTTATACAAACAAATCCTTTAAATGAATTCAAATAAATAAATAAATGAATGAATGAAAAAAAAAACGCCTACGTGTACGTGAATGGCACATTAACACCACGTTAAATGGTCTGGTGTATTTATGTTAACATATATGTATGTATGTATATATATATGTGTAAAAAAACAAAAAACAATAATCATGTCGTTCCTCCCTGTCTCTACAGTCGTGTGTGTTTTTCTTTCCACGTTTACTTCACTGACCTTGGGGCGAGCCTGTGTTGATAAATGTTTCTCTGACGCTTCCTTAATGTAAGTAAACTCTCTTTTATCTCACACACACACACACACACACACACATGGTGATTTTAAAGTGGTGTGTTCAGAGCCTCGGGCAACACAACAACACACACAGTTTGGTGTATAATAATAATAATAATAATAGTAATAATAATAATGATAATGCTTCACCTAACATACCTAAAACTGTGACCACCTTTTCTTCTCCTCCTCCTCCTCCTCCGTCTTCTTCTTCTTCCACGGTCTCACGTCATGCATCAGCTACCATGTGGAGATGGGGGAGGGGTGATGCCTCAAACTTTTCACAGATACATGAGGGTTTTTTTTTTGGTTGTTGTTGTAGGTTTTTTTTTTTTTTTTTTTGCAGAAGCTGTGTTTGGTTGAGTCATAAGACATTTCAGGTTATTCAAATTTCCTTTGAAGGCTGCTATGAAATGCCCAGTCAGAGTATGTACTTTTAAAACAAAAAACAAACAAAAAAAAAACTATTCACTGTCTATCACATTTAAACTTTCTCTTCACTGACACTTTAACGCTATTCACGAATAATGGTGTTTAAATTTGCACGAAAGCCTGCTATTAGAGAGGAAGTTGACTGACACAACAATAACGATGCATAACAAATGCAGGGATTCACCTTTGGGGAGGGGTTAGTAAGAATATAATAAAGAACATAAATGTTCCTGTGAGGTACAGACAATCACCTACAGTAGCACCTTCTGGCTAATGTGTAGTTAAACAGCAGCAGCAGCAGCAGCAGCAGCCCCTCCTCCACTCTGTAACCCCTCAAACATCAGGCAGTGACGGCAGCTTAAAGCCACACATTACACAATCAATGAAGATATTCAGTGGACTGCAGTGCAATGCTGATTATACACACACACACACACACACACACATACACACATACATAACCTCCCTCTGAATGGCAGCAAAAGTAGAAAAACTTTATCAGTAACCACTCCCAGCCTAAGGAACAGTGAACAAAGCCTGGAAGACTTCATTTGCCAACACCATCTCTCTCTCTCTCTCTCACTCACACACATTAGGTCCAGGCTGTGGGTCATGAAACTCCCTCTTTGTGTTCTGACACTCGGGCAGTTCTGTGCTTATGTTAAATGTTTGTCTTTCTTTGTTCATCCCCTTGCCGTTACCAAATGGGTCATACTATATAAAATTTGGTGTTCAACCATATATGAGATGGCAACACAAGCCGATTTACAGGTTTGGCGAGCAGACTCTGCCGCGAGTGCATGTGCGATTATTGAGCCCTGTGCTAAATACTGAAAGAGATTCTGTTCCTATCACACACACGAAAGGCTTGTTAGAGAATGTTGGATATGAGAAATCAAACGAATCATTTAAATAATTCCTCTTTTTCTCGTCAAAGGCTACATTCATTCAGCTTTGTTTGTTTTGCGTCTTACATGTGCCGCACCAAATGGAACACATTTTCTTTTGCATTACTCTGATTCAGTTTTTGTTGTTGTTATTTTTTTTAGCATTCTTGCCTCACTCTTAGATCCAGTTACACAAACCAGTCTAGTATGTTAATCAAAGGGACCACGTGTGACACACCGAGGGCCTCCTGCTCATTTCCTATTGTTCTGCGACCACAAAGGGTCCATGAAAGGCTATCAATCTGGAGCTCATAGCGGCACAAACTATGACGCCTCTGGATGATGACTTTGCCCCGAAAGTTGTTGAGCCGATCATAAAAAAAGTCCCCCCCCCCCCCCACCCAGTGTGGTGGTTCTTCCAGTTTGTGTTAAAACATTCACACATTTGTTTCACCTTATGATTATATAATAGACGCCGTTGTCGTCATTTGATTAGCATGATCCGTAATGTGACAGCAACAAGTGTCCAAAGATTGTTTTCCTGTAACCGATCACATTGACTTTATGCAAATGAGACTTCTGTGCCAAACCCATTGTCTCATTGTTTTCTCCACACAACAAAAAACATATATGTATGTGGATTCAGCACCAAAGCACTGCATTCTAATTAAAGATAAAGAGGGGGGGAAAGAACAAAAAAATACATAGTTGAATGAATAATTATGTATTGGGCAGACAGACACTCGGATAGGAACCGGATCAACGGATGGAGAAAGGCTGTGGTGGCTTGTTTTTGTCTTGATGTGTCGGGAGCAGCTGACTGCATTGTTCTCCTCCAGATTCACAGCCTGGCTTCTTTCACAATCCTGGTGTCGCTCCTGAAAGATAATCTCCCTCTCTCTCTCTCTCTCTCTCCCTCTCTCTCTCACCCAGAGCCGATAATGTTTATTCAAGGCAACCAGCTGTTGTTGTGTTGTTGATCAGCAGATACATTTTGAATGCTCGTTTTTGAGAAAATTGAGAAAGTGGGTAGAGAGATGTGTTTTGGTTTCGTTATTTTTTTGAAGTGTCATTCTCTCAGTGTGACTTTTTTTTTTATTGACTTTTTGTCGCCTTTTCTTTATCCCAACCTGACTCCAGTGATGTGCACAGACATAGACTACACACAGCAAACACAATGCAGTCTATTAGCATCAAATGATATTAAGTAAGTAGGCAGCAGTGTATGTAATAGGCCAATATAAAACTAATACCTTTCCTCTCATGTTCCTGGTCTTGAATAATTTCCATTTTCATGTGTCTAGTTTAAGTCTGCACTGTTGTTTAACTAATATAATTATGTCATTGTGAAAACCAGAATGAGGTGCATTTTTATCTCACAAAACAAAATCAAAAATCCTCAAAAGTCCTGAGTCCAAAAGTCATCGTCAATACTATCATGCCAGTTAAAGGTGCATTATGTAATAAATCTAAAGCAACTGGCCATAAAATCCTCCTAATATGTCACAGAGGAATTATGTTCATATAACAAACTGAACTCACCAACAACAACAGTACAGCCAAAATATTTGCATTAAAAAAAAAATCTTTTGCAAACTGCAAATCATGTTTATGTTTTGAAATCATGTTTTGGCATGTGGCGCCACCTACCGCCGTCTATCAATCATTGCAGTCGTTAGAGTCTCAGCTGCTGAGCAACCACGGGTTGCCAGTTACGTCAGAAAGTGAAACCTAAAAGACCTTGGTATTTTGAATTTGAATGTAGTAACCGTTTTTGGCCACATTCTTACATATGGCACCTTTAAGGACTGTGTTGCAGTCCTGAAGTCTGTTATCAACCTGAAACCTTATACCTGACATTGATATCTGCACCTTTCACATTTTTAACCTCATAAATAAACATTTTCATACTATGCTCAGCATCCCTTAACGATTACTATTCTCGCGTCCAGTACATTACAAATCTTCGCGTTTCTATTTAATTGCAACAGATTTTTCCGGAACCAAACAAAGTGCAAACAACATTTGCCATAAAAAATCCAATGGTATTTTAGTGTCAAAGGTTTATTATCGTATGGATGATGGAAAAAAAACATGATGAAATGTATTAATACAATGCAACCTCTAACTGTTTTATTCATTAATAGCTCTATAGAGGTTGTTTGTTCTTCCAGTAGAATGTAAAAATCCCATAACAAACCACACCTAACAGTAGGTCATCTGCATCAGAATACCTACTCAACATTTAAATATGTGTAGGACCTGATGGTTCAGCCTTGATTTGAGCAAAACAAAAAACAACAACAACAACAACAACTGTCCTTTCCAGGCTTTCGACGACTGCTATTAATTTGCTCTGTGGTCAGAATCGAGCAGAACAGACTTGTTCCTACTGAGCAGTGCCGTGATGCACATTAGTTCTGACAGCAGGCCTCCTGTCAGGCCTCTCTGCCCATCGTCCCCCCCAAACCCCCCCCCCCTCCCAAGCCCAAGCCCAGGGCGTTCACACACAGTTACATGCATTGTCCTGGGATGAACTGCAGCAGCGTGGTGCTCAAGCAGGTCTTGCAGTGTTTACAGTCGTCGCATTGATTTCTACGAGTCCTTTAATAAGAATATCCACCGTATCGTCGAAAATTGTATGTAGAAACATTTCACCAGTCCTTTTAATGTCAATGTCAGTGGCTTTATTTTTTTTTTTTTTTTACATAAAAAGTCTTTGACGTCAAAGACTCATGGTTGCAACTGTTACCTTTTAATAGAGAGTGGGTGAGTTCTATGGAAATATGAATTTCAAGATGGCGTAGATTAGCGTTTTTTGTCCCAGTAGAACTTGGTTAGAGTTTGATCAGCATGTTGTTTAGGAATGAACACATTAAGCTCTTCATACCAGCAATATCCCCACTGCAGCTTAATTTAAAACAATCCTCGGGAGAAAAAAAAACACTATGACAATGGACCACATGCTTTAACTGCTCGGGCAGTGCCTCCCCCTTTTCACCTTTATTGTCACAGCAATATCTGCGATCGCACTTATTAAAGAGGGTGAAACAAGAAGAGCGTGTGTCTCATTGATAACAAAGGAGCAGTGTGAGTTATGCCTGGGGGGGAGGTTGAATGGTGGGTCTGAGACTTTTTTAGCGAGTTGAGACACATCCTTCCAAAGACTGCACACTGTGCCGTCGATCAAAGAAAATGACGGCGTCAAAATTAAAAGAAGGTTTTGATGTCTTGCTTTTACAGTTCCTTAGATCACGTTGCGCGTCTTTAATCCGCAAAGTGCCTCTTGTTGTGTCTAAAAACTATAAATTAGGATTTCCTTTTTTGACGTCTGACAAGAGTTACAAATGACGTCCAAACGCTGTAAGGTCACTTTTTCTTTGAACACGTAATAGATGAGTAAGGTTTACAGTATTTGCTCGCGCATGACCACACCCGACACGGCCAAGTGACATGTGTTAACACCTCCCCGGCTCACATGAAAACAAATTGGATGTCAACCGTAAAAAGAATGTCATATTCAGCTAACCGGACAGGCCACATACTCTTACAGTTGTTGCAGATGTGAAGCTCGATTGAGTCGACTGATGAGGGGGGGGGGGGGTTGGGGGGGGGCAGACAAACATTATTTATTGTCTTCATGATAACTGAGGTTACACAGACACAGGCACACATGTAGGCAAACAAAAGCACGGTATCAACTGCACACACGCCAAACACGGATGACGAACGCCGCAAAACTTCATTTAAGTCACCTGACACAAAGGTGCTGCTATCAAATTAAAACGCTATTTGGCTGCCAGTTATGAAGACAGTGACGTACTATTACCCGGACACATTTCCACAACAATGCTTCAGCTGCATTCAGAACACTATAAAGATTGTGATTTTTTTTCTGTATGGGCCCAAATGTGATATGATTCCATGGTTCCGTGTTAGTGCTTTTAATCCACACCTATGTAGATTTAAACTAATCTATTGAGTACAATTTGTTAAATTAACCCACTCCTGTCATTTGAAATGTACCTTTTTGGTCACTTTTTTTCCCCCTCAGTATGATTTGATATCGACACAATCAAAGAACCTATATGAGAATATGTTTTTTTAAATGTTTCAGACAAGTTAATAGCTAAAAGCGAAAGCGTGGGGTCTGTGTATTGCATAAGCCCATTGTGTTAGGTTGCGAGATCAGGGGAGAAAAAAAAGGCACATTAAATGTCTATAGAAAACATTTATATGACCAAAAAAAAATAATATATATATACATGTATCTGAACAACCTCATTCCAAACTAGTTCTTCCACCTGCTCTCGCAACTGTTCTCACCTGCTTTCACCCACTAAGGTTTCCATTCACATTTAAACGTCTATGCTGTGACAAAACAAACAATAACGCAGTTAAAGTATTTCAAGGGAATGAAGGGGGTGATGAGAGAAAGAGTGAGATAGAGTAAGAGTATCTCTCTGTACAGGGGGGAAACTTCAGGGTTGTTTTTATTTGGCCTTCTCTGCTGAAACAGTGACAGACTCTGTCTGGACTCCGGCATCTGTAGAATGGCGTTTTTGACCCTGAAATTGAAATGGACAAAGTGGGAAAAAAAAAAATGTCACGTGGGAAGAAGCTTCGAAATGGAGTTTCCCCCATTTTCTCATTTATCATATCACTAAACTTCATTGCTTGCAACGCTGCGTGAAATGTGTGTGTTTAGTGTGTTGCTATTATCTTGACCCTCGGGGCTAAGTCAACTTTATTAACTGAAAAGTATTAAAATCAAACTGCTTTTTTTTTTTTTTATTCCTCTTCCAGGAAGTGTAACATGATCAACACTGCACTGTGAGATGAGGGACCTACGCCTTTAATCACTCGGTGAGTTGATGCTGCCATCTTGTGGGGGGATGATGCAACAACATCTAATTTCAATATTCAGTGTTGTTAAAAAAATAAAAAAATAAAAAAATAAACCCACAATGATTATGACTATATTAATATACATACATGTTGTGAAAGAGTTGTGACCATTGGTATCTGTGGAGAAAGTGATGCGTGTCCTTACCAGGAATTTAAACAACTGATGGACCGAGTTCCTCTTCTCCTTTTTGGGAATGTTGGCTACATCCTCTATAGCCTGGGATCCCACGGAGGCCTGTTTGTTTTCTACCTCTGATGACTTGGCCGCTGGTTTAGGTTCCTCCTTGACTTTTACCGCCTGCGCGGCCTCTGTGGCCACGGGCGGGGCTGCCGCGGCCTCCTTCTTAGGCTCAGCGGCCTGGAAATGTTGAGGTAACAAAAGAAGAGCATCACCGTGTGACAACAGAGAGTCGCTACAGAAATGTCGCGCATGAGTCACTTCTGTCGTCTCAGAGATCACATGATTGTGAGCGCGAGGTGATGTTTGACGTGACAGTAAGGCGTTCGTGGATCCCGAATACGAAGTCGCCAAGAAGACGCCAACACTATTAGCGATGATCACGGAGGCAATGATGTGTTTAAAAGTAAAAAATAAGCAGGTATTAATAATGAACACGAGTAACATGTCTGTTCTTAAAGGTGCCATATGTAAGAATGTGGCCAAAAATGGTTACTACATTCAAAGAGGTAATTTTAGTTTTTTTGGCGTAACTGGCAACCCGCCGACTGCAATGATTGGTAGACGGCGGTAGGTGGCGCCACATGCCAAAACATGATTTTTGCGGTCTGCAAAAGATTTTTTTAATGCAAATATTTTGTCTGTACTGTTGTTGGTGAGTTCAGTTTGTTATATGAACATTATTCCTGAGTCTCTGTGACATATTAGGAGGATTTTATGGCCAGTTTGCTTTAGATTTATTACACAATGCACCTTTAAGTGTATTTTTTTACGCTGCCCTGGATGTTTGTGGTCACGAGGCCTAACCGTACTTCAAATTCAACCCGCGTTACTTTTGTTTAGTAATCCACCCTCATTCCATCCATGCTCAGAGATGTTCAAAGTCTTATAAAAAATGAATTGAGCAATGGTTCTTACTTTTGGCTTGAAGAGAGAAAAGAAGGATAATGTTGGAGGTGTATTCTTCTCTTCCTGAACAGGTGGTGGTGGTTCGGGCTTTGCAGCAGCCTCCAGAGTGCCACTTTTTGAGGGATCCACTTTCTGTTATCAAAAAAAAAAGAAAAGAAGGGGAAAATAAAGATCATAAGTTATTGATAAATTAAAGGCGTGACCCTTCCCGAAAGCTGACAGAGCGAGAGCAGGATCTGCCACCTGCAAGTGAGAGAAGAGGCAGAAACGGTAGGGAAACGTCTGAGATCAGAGCAGAGAGGAGACGGAGAAATCAGATACCATCAGATCCAGTCGCTGTAAGAATAAAGAACCCCACAACATCAAGAAAATGAAAAGAAAAGGGTGGTTTCTATCTCTCAGTTTCATAGATTGTCTTACTTCAAAGGAATAGTTTGACATTTGGGAAATACTTGCACAGTAAGAGAAGAGCTACGGTGCCTCTCTCATTATCTATCTGAGGCCGGATCCAGCTGCAGGTGAAATTAGCTTAGCACAAAGACAGAAGGATAAAAGGAGGAAATGGGATCTGAGCTCTGTCCATATAGAGAGGAAACCTCTAAAAGCATGAAATGGAAGGAAAACCAAGAAGTATATTTCCCCCCAAAAAGTTGTTAATTTACCTCAGCAGGCTGTGGTTCTCCATCTACCATCTGCATGGAAGGAAAGGTTATTTGTTTCCCCAACGATTCAAATGCTGTATGAAATCAGTGTGGTGTAACCAAGGAAAACATAATAATACTAATTATCGAGTCGTCGTCAAAAATAGTGCAAATGCCACGTTTTTTTTTCTAAAATGAAAGGGAAGATAATACTCGGTATACAATGTATTCTGTGACGGCGTCATGTCAGAGCTGAGCGAAAGAAAAATGAAACGTTAATATTCCCGAGCACTTCTCACTGATTTACCTGCGTCTCTACCTCTGCCTCTGCCTCTGCCTCATTCTCCGCTGTCTCTGGAGGTACAACCTTATTTTCACCCCGAGCAAATGAAAATGAATTAAAACATGCGAAGAAGAAGAATAAAAAAGAAAAAAAAATATAAACACGGTGAGGTGATATATTCAGATGAACAGAAGATGATGCCTCCTAAAGAACTCTTCTCTGATTTACCTGGACGTCTACTGCCCCCGGTTCCACCACGGGCTCCTCCTGCAGAGTGAAACTGCCTGATTAATCTGGACCAGTGCACATTTAAACACATTCAAATGCTGTAATTTACCAGGCAAGTGCGTCTGTTGTGTAACACGCACATTATGTGTTGCTAATACCTGTAATAATTCAGTTCATAGCACAGACCTGCAGGTGAGAGATTAATAATCCTGCAGGTACATTCTCACACACACACACACGCACACACACACAAACCAGAATTCATTACGTTCCCTGAATACAGATGAGAGGAACACGCAGACTCTCCAGTTTTACCTTCCCTGGCTGCACCTCTGCTTCTCCTGCAGCCTGTGGTGTCTCCTTGGCTGACTGCAGGACAGCAAAGGAGTTGGTTTTGTTAGTAAAAAAGAAAAAATCAACAAGACAGAAAGATATTAATGCCCCCCCCCCCCAAGACCATGTTACCACGGCAACAGACAATGATGAACCACTAATTATAGAGGTGATGGTTGGGGAAGGGGGGGAAGGGGGGAGGGGGGGGGGGCACATGGATGGTGTAGTGGTTAGCACTCTTGACCCAGGTGGGTTCGAGACCCGGTCGGAAAAAAACAAGGGCCTTTTTTCCCCGCATTTTCTCCGGGTTCTCCGGTTTCCTCCCACAGTCAATAAGAGGATTAGGTAAATTGGACACTCACTAAATTGACTGTAGCTGTGTGAGTGGAATGCTTGTTTGTCTCTATATGCGGTCCTGCACTGGCGACCTGTCCAGGGTGTACCCGGCCTATCACGTATATCAGCTGAGATTGGCACATATTCTGGAGTGACCCTTACGTGGAGGATAAAGAGGTAGAAAATGGATGGATGGATGGTTGGGGAAGGCTAACAGTTGAATGCTAAATTGCACCTGAATTTTGCTCTAAATGTTGTTAACGGACTTAACAGTGTTTTTCCAAATATTTCAGACTATCTGTTTAAAACAAACGAGTCCCCACGTGCCCCTTTGGTGATGGGAATATGATTTTCTCATGCAGAAAAGTGGACTGTGATAGAAACAGCAGTGCTAATTTGGGACAATTTCCCAGAGGAAACATTTTGAGAGAACGAAACCTCATTCTCAAAGATTAAATTCAAAACAAGGCTGACGTACTTTACAACAATTGCTGTTCCAATTTATAAAGCACACATTCAGTTTCTGCCACCTCCAGGAGAAAGAACCCGGATGAGCCATGGTCAGTTTGATGAAATAAGGATCTCCTGCAGATTTGTCCAAGGCTTTGGCATCATTTGCTGAATCACCCTTTGCCATTAGATGCCTTGACACATACTGTAGCAGCACACACAGCACGGCTCACACTGTGTGGACACCACACTCTCTCAAAGCCTCTGTCAAATAACTCAAAAATAACACAAAGGTTTATTTACCTTCGAGCGAAAGAATCTGCTCAGAGAATCTTTGGCTGATTTTCCTTTTGAGGGCGTGGGTTGCTTCGCAGCAGCTTTTGGTTCTTCTTTTGGAGAGGGTTTTACGGGTTTCGCAGCCGGGTCTCCCTTGATTTCCATTTTCGGTGGCTCTGGGGGAGGTGGCGGTGGGAAAGACATTCCTTTGGGCGCTGCAGGAGGCTCAGATATTTGTGCAATCTATTCAAGAGGGAGAGAGGATGCTGAAGTATGAAATATCGCTGAAGTCATTTCGGTGCTAAATGCATTTCATGCAGATTAGTGATGGATTAAAATGTATGAATCAAATCAGGATCTGTTATATGAATGAAAAAATGAAACCAAATACTGGGCTTTATGCTCACAGTAGTGTCTGCTGCTGGCGGGGGCTCCTGGGATTATATGGCAACAGAAAAAGCGAGCAGTTAGAGAGATGAAGTCAAACTGAAAAAAAACAAAGAGCTGCTCTGCCTCTCTCGTCGATAATAAAGCCTAACATTATTGCAAAATGATTGGATTTTGGAAATAGAGACGAATCACGTGAAAAGCGTGATATTAATAAGCAACCGTAACAAAATCAAATGTGCGGTATGTGTCGCAATGCTTCGTGAAACATCTGTTTACCTGATCCTTTTTGGCATCTGGAGTTTCCTTTTTGGATGTTTTAGTAGGAGTCACCTGTGCGGAAAAGGAAAGAAAATGTCACTGTGAGTCATTTATTTTATAAAAAAAGAGAGATTTTATTATAGTTGATGTGACTGAAACAGTAAAATAATTATAACAAAAGTCTTTTATGGATGCAGACACAGGCCTTAATGATCCGTTTGACTGCAGCACACTGAATGCACTCTGAGCTTCCTGACAGAGCACGTACAGTACATGCACTGTCATCGTGACTGCCTTTGTGCTGCGGGGATGGCGTAGGCCTGCCCTCGCTCTTTCTTCGCAAGTCTCGCAACGTCCGTCCGCAACAAGCTTCCCTTGTGAGCTCACAGTATGGGCTGAACAATAGGCCACATTCCCGCATGTTCAGAGGCTTGATTAGCATGAGGCTAAGGAGGCAATGGTAAACTCTTTAAAACGGCTCCGAATCCGAAAAAAGCACGATGGAGCCGGTTACAATAGTCGCCTGTTGTAGGTTTTTCCATAAGGCACTGGTCATCGCGGACCGATCGCGTGATGGATGCCTTCAAACTGCCCTTTTCCACCGCATCTCGACATTCGGTCGAGGGAAATCGCAAATAAACAAATGAACATCTTCACTGGTTAATTTATTGTCCTCTTCATCAGGCTAATTACCAAATGTCTTGTCTTCAGTGGCTTTAAACCTTTCGAAGATAATTAGAGCAAGAGATGAATTTCATTTTTGTCGCGTGAGCAGCTGTTTGCCTGCAGTGATAGCGGAAGGATAACAAGTTTTTTCTTTCCTTTTTCTTTGATTACAGCAATTTAACAGTTTATTTTCCCAAGCTGTCTTAATTCAGAAGATAATTAATTTGAAACATCAACAGCATGGTAAAAAAAAACACTTTCATTTCTAGAACTGTGTCACTTACTAGTGTTTTGAAGAAGTTCATAACTGGATTATTTTCCTCCTCTGGGTTCTCCTCAGGTTCACTGTTCCCTTCGTCACTTTCAACGCTTTCCTCCGCTTGACCTGGTTCTGGAGTTTCTGGTTCCGTTAATGATTCTGGCTTTAGGTTAGCTGCTTCCTATACACCATCACAAAGAATCAGCCTTTGAGAAGTATGTTAGTGCAGCAGAGCTGATATGCAAGCAGTGAGTGTCTTAATCGCAGCATTGAGATGGGAGCACAATTCCAACCATGCCTCTGCCTACTCGGTGCATTGTCAACAATCACCCTTTTATTAATGTGTGTATCCAACCCCTCACTCATTGATATTCAACAATGTGTGAGTTATGCCCTGAGAAATATCAGCTATGTCCTTACGGTGAATATATTTGAACTATAGAGCAGGCTTGGTTGTTTTTGTTTTATTATTAATAATTGTTCTTTCACATGTAATCAATTTATTTAAAAAAAAAAAAAAAAAAAAAATTCAATAAAAGCAAGGGTTATATACGACAGTACAAATAACATAGAAAATGTAAATTATTTTATTGAAAAAAACTTGTCACTTTTTTTACATGTATGAACTTTGTGTGTTAATGACATACACACAAAGGTACTTATTGTAAGTTTTTCTGCAATCCAGTTTGTAATTGTCACAAACCAAAACAGCTCATGAGCTCCATTACTGATGAAGACCAATATTTTTTTTTTAAAACAAAACAACATTCAGAAATTGACCTTTGACATGTATTCACTGATCTGTCTTCGGAGTCACGTGGACGGTAACGGTCACGCTGTATCCCAGTGGAAACATCTCTAAATTAACAATCCTAAATAATGAGTTTTCAACAACCGATGTGCACGCTGACTGCAGCCTATCACACAAAGCTCCCATGTTTGTATCAGTAACACTATCTTCTGTTTCATTCTCCGCAGCCTCTGCCTCTTCACCGATCTGCGGTCCGACCTTCTCTGAAGTCACGAGGTTGCATTCGTCTTCTTCTGCAACGGGATCTTCTAAAATGGTCTCAAGAACAGCCTCGACAGTCTCTGCCTCACTAGAATTGTCTGATTCACACATGCTCTGTTCTGTAAACGCATCTTCATTTGTCTCAAGGATTATCACTAGATTACAACTGTCCGTCGTTGTCCGTTCGTCCTCTTCGGTCTGTTCATTTGCAGCGATCCCTGCTCCAACGTTGACTTCTTCTGCAACAAGGTCTTCTGCAGTAGCCTCAAGAGTAGCCTCAACAAACTCCGCCTCAGGCTCATCTAAGGTTACAGAGGTCTCTTCAACCAGGGCACTATCAGAATTGCCCGATTTACACATGCTCTGTTCTGTAACCGCATCTTCATTTGTCTCAAGGATTATCACTAGATTACAACTGTCCGTCGTTGATTCATCCTCTTCAGTGTGTTCATTTGCAGCGATCCCTGCTCCAACGTTGACTTCTTCTGCAACAAGGTCTTCTGCAGTAGCCTCAAGAGTAGCCTCAACAAACTCCGCCTCAGGCTCATCTAAGGTTACAGAGGTCTCTTCAACCAGAGCATCATCAGAATTGCCCGATTCACACATGCTCTGTTCTGTAAACGCATCTTCATTTGTCTCAAGGATTATCACGAGATTACAACTGTCCGTCGTCGATTCGTCCTCTTCGATCTCTTCGTTTGCAGCGATCTCTGGTCCATCTTCAGCCTCTTCTGCAGCAAGTTCTTCAACGACAGCCTCGAGGACGGCCTCGAGACAATCTGACGCAGGTCCGTCGAAAACTGAATCGCCGCTACCCTCGGATTCTTCGCCGCTTTCGTCTGTCAGCTCTTCGGCGGGTTCTTCTGTGGACGTCTCTTTGGCGGCAGCATCTTCTTCGGGATTTTCTGGCACTGCTTCAAATTCGTTTGATAAAGCCTCTATGGCATCTTCGATCATCTCTTCGGCGACTTCGTCCACGGGGTCCTCTGGGTCTGTAAGGGTTACATTTTGTTCCACACAGAGTGGCACATAAAACTTTAAAGTGACAACCTCTTCTTCCACGGAGCTGTCGTTATCCGCCACGGGCTCCTGTGAAGTTTCACCACAGAATCCAAGTGTTTGAGCGAGGGCATCGATTGTTGCATCGAATATCTCCTCATCACTTTCACTGCCGACAGCAGGACTTCGATCTGATTCTTCAACCGTTTCTTGTCCCACGTCAGTAACGGCTTCGTCTTCAATCTCGTGCTCGTTTGATAATGCGATAATACGATGAGTGGACCCGAGAGAATCATTTAAGCTCGTTGGAAGCTCATCAGAAGATGCTTCTCCAATCAAAATGCCCTCTTCTTCAGAGCCGATGCCACACTTCTCTGAAGTCTCATCGTCAGTCACGGTGCTGAGCGTGTCCTGTTCATCTGTTTCTGCTGCGTCATCAATTGGAACTGTGTCATCGGTGTTGATCTCTTCATTGGCTGATTCCTCCCTAATTAAAATCTCTGTCTCGGTAAGGGTGGGATGTTCTTCTGCAGGAGTGTCCTGGTTTGTGGGTGTAGGATTTGGCTCCTCGGCAGCAACCTCAGAGATTGTTTCTATCGCCATAGTCATCAACTCCTCGTCGAGGGACGAAACGCCATTTCCTTCCTCGGCCCCGGGGGAGACGACATCAGGCTCGGGTTCGGCGGTTTCAATCAATGTCGCATCAGCAGACGTGTCTCCAGCTTCCTCGCAGTTGTCCTCCGTAATGACTTCGTCTATCCTCGGCTCTGACGTGTCTATAACAATGTAGTCATTGGATTCCGAAATGGCAGCAAAAACAAGCTCGACACAATCTGCGACCACTTTAGGAAGGTTGTTTTCTTCCGCGTCCATTTCCTCCTCTGTAACGGATTTGATTTGGTTGGATTCTGGCTCTGTTGCCATTTCCGCCTCGGCCTCCACTGGTGCATCAAGAGCCTCTTCCGTGGGATTGCAGTGGCTGACGACCACTTCTTTGTACATAATCCCAGCTGTGTGGTTGTCTGAGGGCTCCACATTTGCCATCTCTTCTACAGCCTCCTCTGCAATTATAACAGCAGGTGTTTCCAGTGAATCCTCCTTCCCCGCTGGGTCTTCAGAGTGAACATTTGCGTCCTCACAGTCACTGGTTTGCGTTGAAATATCGGCCTCGATTTTTCTGTCCGTCTGAGTGGATGTTTCGGCTCTTTGATGTGGACATTCTGCCTCCTCTTGGTGCTCAGTGATGATCCTGGTGGCGGCCGCTTCCTCTCCACTTGCGTTCAACTCCTTTATCGTGAAAATCAACATTCACATTCGTGTTTAGATTAAAGTGCGTTTGGTTTGTTGCTTCCGGGACACGTAGGACAACCATGCTTGTTAATCACAATAATCCTCATTAGTATCTGTTTGTATTTTGTGATCTCGTGTTAGATTTGGTTAATGGAAGTTAAAAGAATAATTTAATTATAAGGGAAATAAATTAAAAGGAGATTATTGAGAAATATAAATCTGAGTGCGTTTGGTTGGCAGGTTGTTTGGGGAGATAACATAATCCCATGAAAAGTCTTTGGCGCCATTTGAGTACGATACAGTGATCATGTCCTTGTGTTCTTATCAAAAAGGGAATGTTTAAATGTGTAAACTTTAAATAAAAAAAAAAGCTAAACAGCTGGTTGGCTCTTCAACTCAGAGTAAAAGTATTTCACACAAAAAGAAGTGTGTATTTGTTGGCGAATATAGAAAAATAGACGACAACGTCACCTAGCGTCTTTGATCTTTTCATGGGATTAATGAAGAAATCCAGAATATCATCTTTGAGCATTCACACACAAAGTCTACTCACCGGCTGGGCTTCAACGGCAGGACTTACATCCGCTTGATCCTCATTCGCCGTCTCCTTTTCTTGAGCGATCTCAAGATCGGGCGGAGGCGCGGCTTTCTTTTTGAACATTTTGCCAAACAGGGAACCCTTTTTCTTGGCCTCTCCCTTCTGGGTGGTGGGTTCTGGTGTTTCAGAGAGGATTTGGGCCTCTGTGGGTGCACTGTCTGATTCCACCACCACAAAGTCAGGCTCGGGTGCCTCCGTGGAGAGGCTCGAAAGGATGGGCTCGACATTTCCGTCGACTATTTTCTCACCGTTGACTGTAAGAAGAAGAATTGGTGATTAAATACTGTATAGGAAACCAAACAATTCTGTTAATGCGCAAACTAAAACACGAGGAACCATTTCTAATATTTTACATTTCTCAAATGATTTTATCGTGTCAAATAAGCTCTGATTTCTGTCATTTCAAAAGTGCTGAAATAATCTTTTATGAGACTGACGCGGCAGTCGATTTGTAAGAAATCAGCACGTGCAACATTAAGGTCAAGTATTGTCTATTCGTGCGATACTCTGTCTCTGCGGAGTAAACATGGGCTTGTCAAATTGGTGCTCGTAACATCTTTAACTCCGGCATCGACATGAGCCCTTAGACAAACTCAAACACCAGTGGGAATGTGACAGCGTTATTGTCACTAACACTAGCCGCACTATGAGCGTTCAAATAGTCGCTCCTTGTTAATGTCTTGAGACTACGCCTATATTGGAAAACTGCAGACACAAACCCAGCAGGGAGTTACTGTGTTTGCAGAGTATTAGGCGTCCGAAGGACTAACCCAACATGGACGCGCACAGATCGTCTGATTTCATCTGTCATTAAAGACATATATATATATTGTTGTCCATTAAGTGAGACACAGTTAAACAGGATATTCTGTCCTAAAATACTGTCATATTAAAAAAAAAAAAAAAAAAAAAATCTACATTTGTCTATTTATTTTGTTTATACATTTTCTTTACATATATGAAACTCTTATGTATAGTTTTTTTTTTGTTTGTTGTTGTATTTCTAACTATAAATAAAAAGACAGAGACTATCCCTCACCATTAACCTCCAGTCCATTAAATGTCATGTTTGCCGAGACACCATTCACTGATCCGTTTTCATGCATCTCAGGAAGTTTCCCATTCTAAGAAAAATAAGAAGAAGATACAAAAAAAAATTAAGAATCACTGATTCGACATTTCCCACAAACGGATAAATAATAAAGCGCTGAACTGTATATAAACACTGTATACAACTGTATACAAACAAAGCACAGATACAATACACATGTCTGTAATTATAGCAGACAAGCCACAAATGATATTGATCCTTATTACATAAAACACCTAAAAGTCAGTGTTCAATCAAATATCATGGAGTGACCTTGTGGAATCAAAACTTGCATTTAATAGATTATTTGCTGTGTACAAGAGGAAACTAAGAACATTTAAAATTTCTCTACAATATTGATCACTACCTCGGGGGGAAAAAAATGGTGTATCTTTTAATCATAGTTTGTATTCCTGTTTTTTTTTGTATTGCACAATACCATCGTTGTTCCATTAAAACAAAATCCAGAATTTTGAATTGAAAACTCAGTGGTTAAACATTTCCATTTTACCCCATGTTTTCTTACCACAGCAGATTTTTTT
Organism: Microchirus variegatus; assembly: GCF_963457635.1. NCBI lineage: Eukaryota > Metazoa > Chordata > Actinopteri > Pleuronectiformes > Soleidae > Microchirus > Microchirus variegatus. Next base: position 25,287,242 of record NC_139810.1, read on the forward strand.
GCACATTTAAAGTTTGTGTATACTTTTGCATCACTTTACCTGGGTTGGCTCTTTGTCATTTGAATGCTCGTTTCCCATTTTTTTTCCAGTTCAGACCAAAAGCGTTCGGCTCAAATTCAACTGAAACACATTATGTATGAAAAGAGGAACGATCAGAAACATAGATTGGTTACAGTGACAAGCAAACAAATACGACATATGCTTGTCTATCCTCTTTTCTGTCATATTGTTAAGGTCTTAACCTCAGTGTTATCAAAAATGTCTTACCGTCTGTGCGAGTCAAGCAAGTGATATCCTCCTGAAGAAAAACTGGTGTGTCTCTTTTAGAGAGTCGCTCCTTCCCGACTGTGTATGTAGGCTTTTGTTAGCAGGCTACTTTATGTGTGTGCTTTAAAATGGGTGGGACGGTTTTTTTAAGTAATCAATTGGATTTGGTCCAGTGGAAAGCCCATCATTCCACACCTGGTGTGCTTTGATAAAATAGCCTGATTAGTTCACAATATCCTTTTTTTTAGAATGATCAGACACCACCCCCCCTGACAAGATCAGAGTTAATGTATACTCAAATCAAGCACACAGCATATAACAAGGTGTTGCTTCTATGCTTTGTTGACACGTGTAGCTGGAAGTAGCAGGATGTGTAATAAGGATATTAGTCTGGCACACTTTCACACTGCCAACATAAAAACAAATGTGTGAAATGACAAGCCTATCCTTTACCTAATTATTGCAGGTTTGAGACATTTTGTTATAGAACTTTGGCAATAGTTTGATTTGTTTTGAAATTCACATTTAGATGTACTAAATCAAAAGGAAGAAAAAAGTTACCTACTGTGTCTGCTTTAGTATTATTGGATAGAAAACATAACAGAGGCTTTCTGAGTTGCAAAGACCAAGAATGTGCTCTATAATCATTAATCAAGACAGACAAAGATCTCTGTGATTCAATCATTCATTCTTAAAAACGCTTCCACAGTCACATTTACATGTCTTTGAGGACCTCTCAGTGCATCAGTCCACGCATTATTATCAAAGATGAACTGATCACTTGGACTCGTTCCTCCTTTCATCTCCATGTGTTATTGCTTTGTGCGAGTAAATACGCAGATTCCCAGGCTCACTCACTGGAGCTCCACACTCGTTTGGCGTTACGACCTCATGGTCTAACTCCAAAAGAGTACAAGCCTGCTTATTTGCTTTAGTGAATTGAACATGGCAAGGCTTGGAATCCTTGGAGCACAATGTCCCAATTGTGCAGCCTATAGCTTGCATATTGAGGTGGGAGTTGGATTCCCCCTGTCTGGGTTGTGCCTGCAGCTGAGGGACCTCAAGCAACCTCTTCATGGTGCACCAACGCATAACAGCCCACTCGTTTTATTTGCAGCGCGACGGTTCTACAAAAAAGGCCATTCTTTTTAAGATGAGTTGGAAGAAACAACATATTACATGCTCTGTATTTGTCACATATCAGGTGCAATAGCACTTACTTTAACTTTGATGTGGTGCACTTCGCTATATTTATTGACATCTCTGTGTAGTGAGTCTGACTTGGTCCAGCTTTGCAGATGTATTCTGTAAATATTTGAATTTGGGTGCAGTACAGTTTGCTGAAGAAATATTTACAGAGCAGCAGCTCCGGTTGATATAATAACATGTTTGTTCAATTCTAAGCAAGTGTGCGTAATTCTTTACATGGTAAATTGAAATGATTCATCGATGTGGCGAAACCAATATGTCTCAATTGTCCCCGATGGTGGGATTGATCAAATGTCTTTGTACTGTGAGTGCTCACCTGTGGCCATGTTTTCAAGCCATGGCGAAGATAGATTATACAACTACAATAGCTGTTCATATGATTTACCCACACCGTGTTATAAAAGGCACACAACAAACACAATTAATTTGTCGATGTTTGTTGTATTTGTGTTTTTAAATGTAATCCTCCAGATTTGTCTGTCCCGCTAGATGGCGGTGTCTACACATGCTCGCGTTTAAGCACCGCTCCTTTGGTGCAGTCGAAGAAACGAAGATGGCAGCCACCGTGAAGGGACCTGTTGTAAGTTAAAATACCTATGCGTATCTATATTAAAACAGCCATTCTATCCGTACATTATGAGCGTTGGGTTAAAAATAAATACGCGTACAACCGCATGTTGAAAAACGGCCCCAGATACTTACGTCAGTGGTGTTTAACGCCCCAGTCACGCCCTCGTGTAGCTTAGCACAATGATAGCAAGTAGCTAAGTGTTAGCATGTGCGGTAGCTAAATTATCCTGTGTCATCTGCCATTTCACCACGCTTTTCGCAATAATGGCATTAAAATATTAATTATGGTGGGAGTGGTGCAAAAACAACGGCTTGTGTCAGGACACCACCTACTGTATCGACTAGACTTAGTCATGTTTCAGTTTGAATGTATAACACGAACCACAATGCTATGTTTAGATCGTGTTAAAAGGTGGAGAGACTCTAAATGCACGTAATATGACAAGCGTGTTTAACTTTTTAAAAGTTTGACAGGATATTCACTCACTACAGGTATCTGCGACGTTATTCCTACTAGTCAAAACTACAGTTTCCATATGTCTTCAATACAGTTTTATTAGTCAGATTTACGTCACATTTTGTATTCATGTGTATGGGGTTTGTCATCAATTATCCTCAATTTCAATATATAGCCGCTGTCTTTTTTTTTTTTTTGATATCTTGAATTAAGTTTCAGACAGAATTAAGTTGTAGATATCTCGAACTTGAAATGTGTCCATAATAACAAAACCCCATACACGAGGTGTGTCATTCTGACAAGAGAACACAGAATGATGGATGTCTGTAATGGTAATGGTAATACCAGGAATTCAAGCCTGGAGATTAAATGTGTATAAATGACACGCACACATTTCAGGATTAAGTCGATCGAGAATTCCATTATTATTTCCTAGCATTTTCCCTCTGTTCCACTTGAACAACCCAACTGGGCGGAGTGGTGCTAGCTTATATTGTGTAATTTCACTTCCATTATAACTGTTTTGTCAACACGATGGGCAGAATGTTGTGCATATTGAAATAATACAATTAGTTGCAGCTAGGGGTCAGGCTGGTGTTATTTCCATGATTGAAACAGACATTTTTTCTGCACTTTTGTTTGTATAATTTACTGTAAGTTTCCCTCAAATCTACCCGCGTTGGAAACTTAACTATTTGAGAGTAGACCACATCCCTCTGTTTAACAGACGAGAACAGACTGCAGTGTAGATTACCTTCGCTCAAAAACACAAAGCTCTCTTGTGCAGCTTTAACCAGAGGAAGTCATTTAAAAAGCGTATACGATTTATTCATAATGCCACTCAAGTTCTCTATTTTAGCTACTACATCAATGTGCTTTATATTGCTGGTATATTTAAAAGAAACAGGAAGATGTTTGGGTTTATTGCAGAAGCAATATTGTTAAATGTTGTTTAACGTACTTGTACTTTAACCTTATATATCATAATAGATGTCTTCCAAACTTTTAACCCAACATTTAGGTAACTGTGGGCTGGCACTATATTGATATAATGTCTATTCTGTCACATGAGACCATATATCTTAGATCTGGATATTGTCATATCATGATTAGGTATCTGTGATGACTTGTCCTGGTTTTAAAGGCTGTTACGTGCGTTGATTATATTTATTGTATTGAATATTTTTGTGAAATACAATTTTATATATTAAAAAAGTAATACTTCTTAAATTGTAAGCCTAACTTTTTGTGTTATAGCAGACTTTGACTTTATTTAGAGGCAATTTCATTGTTTCTAATGCATATAAATCGTTTTTAAATCTTTATTTAACATTAAAAAGCCAAATAAATAAACCAGGTGTTATCTGAATTGAAAGGTGATGAATGTAATACAGATTATGAGCAGTAGATGTGTTATTGAGTGTATTTACATTGTGTTGTCACTCTATCCTGAGAAGTGCAAACATCCAAAAGAAAACTTTCCGTGTGTCCATCCAGCGAAACAACCTGTGTGCCGCTTTATATCCATATATATCTTGTATACTGGGATATAGCCTAAACGTATCAATATATTATTTATAAGGCATATTGTCCAGCTTTACCTTTTAATCTTGACAGAAATATCGATTTGATTCATCACATGATCTCGATTATTGAATGATAAGATGGATGGTATGCAATTTTAGTCTTCTATTGTTTTGCTACTTTACATTTATGAAGTTGTATCCTTTTACAGCAAGTTTTATCCTTTTACAGTGTAATTAACCACCAAACTTAATGAAAAATGATGATGCATGTAAATGATAAGGTTAATAAGCATATAAAATGTGATGCTTTGCTGAGGTGTACGTGCAGTGACACATTTTATGTTCGTTCTTTACTCTAAATACATTTTTATAGTTTTATTGAAGATATTGGGTGCTGGACTTTTATTTTTATTTTGTACTTTTATCCGAGCACATATTTCATCTCTGCTAATTTCCTCTTTTTTTGCAGGCAGTGGAAGATGTGAATGTCACATTTGAAGACCAGCAGAAGATCAATAAATTTGCCAGGAACACAAGTCGGATGACAGAATTCAAAACTGAAATAGAGGCAAAGAAAGTAAGTCCTGTTTCTTTTTTGTTTGTTTGTTTTTCGCCTTGTACGGCATAACTGATTGAGGGTTATACTGCTCTGTGTTTGTTGGTGCTGTTAAATAGCGGCATTGATTCACCTTAATGTGGATTCAGGGTTCTCCTAAACTTGACTGCATTAATGTCTTTTTAATATTTAATCAGCTCTCACTGATTATATTGTAGGCTTAAAATACTGGAAACACCTTTCAGTGTAAAACTACATTTAATCAGGGCTGCAAATTACAGCTTCTAAAGTTACCATTAGAGGTGAGTTAACACTTACTGATTCTGTGAAACAGTGTGTTCGGAGCAGTCATGTTTAACTTTGGTCTGAATTACTAAAATTAATTTGTCAACAGCCTTCATTGTGACTTTTTAATTGTCTCTTTTCAGAAATCGCTGCAGAACTTACAGGATGCCTCTGATGACTTAATGATGTTAGAAGACGACGCTCTATTGATCCCTTATCAAATCGGTGAGGTGTTTATCAGTCACACCCAGGAAGAAACGCAGGAGATGCTGGAGACTGCAAAGGTGAGTTTCTGCGTCTTTGCATCCATTCAAAGTATTCATCAAAATAAAGGCAGATGGGAGATGATTTATTTAGCATATAATAGTAGCTTCATTTACTAATTTAGACGGATGTAAATGGTCTTGCAGTGAATGATTAAAAAATAATAAATATTAAAATCAACTCACATTTTGTTGAGTTGTTGTTTTTTTTTACTATTAATAAAAATATGTTTTCTCTCGTCATATGCAATAGAAGAAATCTTCATTTGTATTTGTTACCATTTTTTTTTATCTGATGACTTTGAAGCATCATCAGATCATCCATCTGGTCATGATGCATTTAAATTTTATATAGTAGCAAACAACACCCCTCTTACTCTGAGATTATTATCAGTGAAGTACAGACATTGCAGTAAGACTGACGTGTTATCTATGAATATTCATGAACTGTCTTTTCAACCAAAACCATTTTGAAATCAGTCCGGACTGGATTCTACTAAAAAATCACCTTGTTCACACAAGCCTCAGCAGCCACAGAAGTTTTTGGAAAAACAGATGGAGTTTTTGTGCTTAACTTTTTGTTCACACAATATATAATTAATAATACTTCCTCTTGTGCGCTTGTGTAGAGCGCTGTCATGGTTGCTGAAAAAAAAATTGTGATCTATTTTCAAATGGGATAAAAGCAAACTCATTCAACTCAAAAAAAAAAAGTCTTATGTTTAACAAAAAATAATTATGTAAATCAGCAGAACACATACTGCTCAGTGCCAATTTATTTAGACTGCTTTTATCACAAGACTTCCTCACAGAATATTTCCCCTTGGAGAAATCATCTGTGGAATTAAAAAGTAGTAATACAAAACTAGAAATTTCCCTGAGCCCACATCATCTGCCAACATATCATTCTGACAAAGGCCATATAATATACAATATAATGCCAAATGAAAACTGTATCTATCAGATTAAAATCACTGAAAAAGTCCTAAACCCCACACTCACTCCATGTTTATAGAATATCAGAATATAATATTCTGTTCATGCTTTTATGAAACAATTTCCCATTGTTAAACTATACCAACAAACTTCTCTTGGTATACAGGTATACTGAGGTTTACAAGTTTTCATGATATGACATTGGTCTTGAGAAATTATACCATTTTTTTATTAAGTTTTATTACTTATTTGTAACAAGAAGACAGGAGACATGTTGATAGAACTGTATTTACAAAAATCCTGTCATGCAGTTCAGATTGAAAATAAAAGAACAACACAACTCCCTCAGGCTGACTCGGGTGTCGTCTGTTAGAAGATGATGTTTAGCCAGATGGCAGTTCACACAAAGGAGCACTTAAAGATCATCCTCTGTGCACCTGTGTGAGTAGGGTTGGCCATTGTCAGTCTCCAGAGCTCTATAGATGCTGAAGCACAGCGAAGGCAGGCTTTATACCAGCGGGGTTTTTTAGATTCGGCCTTGTCCTCCTTTCTGTCACTGCAACGTTTTTTCATTTTTTCCATTTTCCATACGTGACGTCGAGCCAGCCACCGATTGTTGGCCACGACAGTGCCTTGGGTCGATGCTCGTTTTCCGAGGGCTGGTTTTATAAAAAATTAGTGAAGGATTTTAAAACCATTTATTTACATAATAAGCATCTAACAATTGGTATTCAGATGTTTAATGTTGACTGAAAAGTCTGTAAATTTGAGTCTGGAAAAGCATGGAATTTTGAAATGGAAAATGTGTAGGAACGCTGAGGGTCACTTATTATATCTGCACGTTTTGTGTGTGTCTGTGTGTGTACATATAATGTTGAGTCGACTATGTCATTTAAATTGACTGCTTAGGGGAATTGCTTTACTGAATGAAGTGTGTCCACCTCTGCTATAGTAGATGGTGGTATGGTTCCTTTCAGCTTGTTAGTATTAGGCATTTGTCTTTGTCATCGTCTTTTCTTTTCTTTTAACCATCCATTAACTCAAAAATATTTCATTCTTTAAGTTAGCACAGCATGAATTCAGTCTCTTTCAGTCCAAATATGCCCTCCTCTGATTTGTGCCATGTTTTTCTTGTTGTTTTCATTTGTGTAATGGCTTCTTCTATTATTTCTGGGTCAAAGCCTGCAGGTGGGAACTGTGGAGCATTTGCAGAGTGGCCCAGCCAGCTTGAGTCCAGTTGATGTAATACAAATTTCAGTCGGATTAATGTTGTATGTTGACTAAAACAATAATTAGATTTTTTTTTCCCCCTCAACGTCATGTAAACATACTGATCTCTCAAATGTATTTGAACCCTGTTGTTGCTCACCTTCTTGGAGGAGGATAAAGTTGCAGTGGCCTTGGTATAATTGGAGTTTCCATGTTCTGTAACCAGGAGGCACTGGAGCAGGAGGTCAGGGGCCTTGAGGACCAAGTGTCAGCGATACAACAAGTGTTGGGTGATCTGAAGGTCCAGCTCTATGCCAAGTTTGGTAACAGTATTAACCTGGAGGCAGATGAAAGCTGAGCAGTGAAACAGACATTGACAGCTGTGACAACATGGACTTTTTTCATGCAGCTCTCGTATCACATCCGCAGCAGGACATTTGTCAAACAAAGCATGAGCATGAACTGCTTAGTTGTTGTTTTGTTTAGCCTCTTAGCTTTTGTCTACACATGTGTTTAGATTTGTGGCAAATTTAAATAATTTAAATAAATGTGCACAATTTCTTTTTTGGACCCCTCATTCAACGTTGTGTTTTTTCTTTTACTCAATTGATCGAGCGGAAGTACAAAAAAAATTAAGGAACAAAATGGCTGTGTAGCAATTTAACTTGTAAATTTAACATTCTGAACATGAGCCCATTTCATTTGTGACCCAGCTGCATATTTGATTACCCTGAAGGTTTGGATTAAATTAACAGAAGTTCTCTGTTTGACACAACAGTGCTCTGCATGGTGAATGGGTTATTTGAAAATGAAAGCACTTAAGTTTCCAACCTGCTCGACCTTATTAAGGATTTTGTGGTGTTAAGTCTTGAAATCAAGTCAGTGCTTATTAAATTAGCATACGCTCACACTGAAGGCTAGAGTGGGGTCCAAAAGTCTGAGACCTGAGACTCGCTCTGTGTTTTCATGCCTGTAAAGACATGGAAATGTTAAAGCTAATCAATATTGAGTCAGAAACCGAGAGATATCTGTGATATAGCTACATTTCTTTGATAAGGTGTTCCATCGTAATCTGTGACCACAGTGAGGGAGCAGAATCTAAGCCGCCCTGAAAATCCTCTCAACCTTTTTATCAATAGGAAACTAAATCTAAATACTACACAGGAGCTTTGTGGAGTCGTATCTTCTCTCTTGATAAGTAGCTACGTGTCCTTTGATGTCTGTGCAGCTGTGTGGTCACGAGTAGAACCAGGCTAAAATGGTCTAAAGAAGTGTGGTGCTATATTATCAAACCAAAAATGAATTGATGAGCTGGACTGTGCACTATTACTAATTGTAATTACACATTTTTATAACCAAAATGTTAAGATTACAGCTGTTACTGGCAACATCACTTCTATTTGACTTAATCGATCAACAGGTTTTCCTGCACATTTTCTGCTTCGCTCAATCAAAGGGGATCACGTGACTCAGATAAACAGATGAGTACAGGAAATGGTGGATCAAAATCACCTTTAATGATAAGTGTGCGATACAAAGGAAACGGTGACCTAAATCTTTTGATTCTTAATCAATAAAAAAAAAAATACCACTGATTTTTACTTTGATTGATAAGTCGAAACTAATACTTAAACTTATACATCCTCCATTACACATCTAAAGTCATACATTATTTTATTATTTTATGAATTGCTGTTAAAGTAGTCCATGAATAAATCCACAAATCAAAAACAATTTGTTTTCCTCTCCCAAATACAACAACAATTAATTTTGTCTCCTGAATATCTGCTCTCCGTTTTGCCACAATCCTCCTGTATATTCTTGGATGGCTGGTGGCTCTCGCAAATATCAACAGCGCACGAAATCCTCATTAAATTGCGCCCTCGAGGGTGGCCTGCACGAGCTAATAAAACATCTGAAAGAAAAGAAATGGAGACCTTGAAGTTGTGGGAAACACCTCTGGAGGATCAAGATCTCAATTAAACAAGTTTCTCCTCCCGGTGAGTTTCCTGCTGAACATTCATAGCCAGGATTAAGAGGAACTCCACCCACACAGTCTTGTCTTTATGCGGAGCTTGTTAAACCCCAGCTCAGAGGAACACACATGGAAATGACTGGACTTATTTCCCTGATGGCCTTGTTCACTCTCTCTCTCTCTCTCTCTCTTTATCCATTCATTACGATCTGTCCTCTCACTCCCTCTGCCTGCTGCCTCGTGACACAGATGTTGATATTCACCTGCTGTGCTGTTGGGTTGTATAATATATGAATATTGGGTTGAGCACTGCAACAATCTTTAAATTGGTTTCCTCTAGAGCTGCAACTAACGATTATTTTCGTAATCGATTAATCTGTCGATTATTTTCTCGATTAATCGATGAATCACTTGGTCCAGAAAATGTCAGGAAATGTTGAAAAACGTTCATCAGTGTTTGTCAAACCTGGAAATGACGATGTTCTTGAATGCCTTGTTTTGTTCACAGACCAAAATGATTCAGTTTTAATGATTTCTTTGTTAAGTGGAGCAAAGGAACCAAGAAAATATTCAAATTTAAGAAGCTAAAACAATCAGAAATCTTGTTTTAATAATGAAAAAAGCTTCAAACCGATTATCGATTATCAAAATAGTTGGCGATTAATTTAGTAATCGATTAATAATCGATTCATCGATTAATCATTTCAGCTCTAGATTCCTCTCCACTAAAGCAGCCGTTGTCATCTTATCATGAGGATGCTGTCTGTGAGAATCTGATGATCAATCAGTCAGTATTTTTCTTACAGGTGACAATAATGTTTTCACTTGTTAAGAAGGAACTCTAATCACAATTTGGAAGTATATTTGATGTTCATGTCTACTTTTTTTTCTCTACCCCAACTCGAGCTGACTGCAGTAACCACAACAAACCAGAGGGTGTCTCTGTCTCCAAAAAATTTACAGTGACCTCAAATCGCTTTTATGTGACGTGGAGGCAAGCTCCTCCAACACATGAGAAGATCATATAAATGTGCAATGATTGACATATGCTTGGTGGTGTTCCACTATTTTGATCATTCCCCCCCTTCTTTCACTAAGTTGCAATCTGGAATTCAGTCATCAGGTGTAAGTCTGCATCTGTGTGTGTGTTTGTAAACTCTGTCATTTTTCTTTACCGGTGACACAAAGGAACGCTGTGTTTGCCGTCTATGTAAGTTAGCCTAAATGTCAGGAGAGTCAAACTCTTAAGATGCTTTTACAAAAAATATAATATTGCAGCTACAGCCGTTCTTCTTCACTTACAGCTGCTCCGACTCGGCTAGATTTTATTCATTATAGTACAGGAGCAACCGCAGTGCTCCACGGATACACAGTGAAACACATGCATTCACGCTGCAGCCTCTAATACAGAGAATAACGTCCAGGATTTGACGAGGCAAGTTTATTTGTAAAGCATGTGCTTTACAAAGGCACAGAAATACATTTTAAGAAAAATCCCAGAATAAAAGAATAGACATTACAATTATATTAAAATTGAAATAGACATAGGCATGCAGGTTTAGATTGTCCTCACATTTTGGCATGTTTATTATTAAATTGTATCACATTGAAGTGATCTATTAATAAGGGTTGGCAATAATTGCATTATATATATATATATATATGTGTGTGTATACTGTACACATATGTATATATACATATATGTATAGGTATACATATATGTGTGTGTGTATATACATATATGTGTGTGTGTATATATATATATGTATGTGTGTGTATATATATATATGTATGTGTGTATATGTATATATATATATGTGTGTATATATATATATATATATATATATAGCTATATATATATGTATGTGTGTGTATATGTATATATATATGTGTGTGTATATATATATATATATAGCTATATATATGTATGTGTGTGTATATGTATATATATATATGTGTGTGTATACATATAGCTATATATGTATATATACATATAGCTATATATGTATATATATATATAGCTATATATATGTATAGCTATATATATGTATAGCTATATATGTATATATATATAGCTATATATATGTATAGCTATATATGTATATATATAGCTATATATGTATATATACATATAGCTATATATGTATATATACATATAGCTATGTATATATACATATAGCTATATATGTATACATATAGCTATATATGTATATATATATATAGCTATATATGTATATATGTATACAGCTATATATGTATATATGTATACATATATAGCTATATATGTGTGTGTTAATGATCTTCAGCAGCAGTATAGCATTTTATATATCAGTATTTTGAAATGCGTTTGCTGAATGCAAACATCTGAGCTTCCAATCACTTTGAATGCTTTACCTCAGACGTGGGAACTGTTTCTGTCATTTTCTATTCATAAAGACGTCCACACCACAATAAACTCGTTTCATCAATTTTCACTCGGGAGAAGAAGAAAAAAAATCGGACTTTAATTATCTGGCATTCGTCTAGATCAGTCGTTCCCAAGATTAAGAACACCGCAGCCCAATTTAAATTCTGTAAATCCTCAGTGGTCCACTAAAACATTACTTTAATCACCACACACACATTTTCCCTTTTTCACCTGAAAGCCGGCACTCCAACATGAACCAACCCGGCCGTTCTTATAGTACATGGATTTGCCTCACCAGTTATAAAAAATGTGCCAGTGGGAATTAGAGTCGTCAACAACATAACAAACCTTATTTTATGCCAAGTTGTCTGATGCTCAATTACAAAACAACTGGAATTTCGGCAACTTCTTTGGTTACATCATCCAGCTTTTCCATCCAGTGGTTTATGTAACTGTTTAAAGATGTAACTTTTGGCTTTAGGAAACTGTGACGGACACTTTTTTACTCTATTCCGATCAAACCATCGATCGATTGCTTCGTTGTCAACACAAATCATTGGTTTGCAGCCACAGTGACACCTGAATGACCCCCAGTCAACGACTGTAGATTTGAAAACCAAGCGGAGTCCTTAGCTTTGACTGCTGCGGCGCGACGCGTTATAACAAAATGTCAAGTAAGCTACGTCGCGGGGATTAAGGGAAGGAAACGAAAGAGCACAAGTCAAGATCGAGTGCGCTGAGAAGAACATGTGTCAGGGGCTGTGAGAGGCCCAGTGCATGCAGCGAAGCACCAGAAGGGAACAGAGCTTGAACTGAGGCTGGTCCAGAGGAGGATTAGTGGAAGTTTAGAGTAAGACTTTGAAGACTAATTAATTTGTTGGTAATAAACCCCTTCCCTTTACTTCCTGTGGACAAGCACGCTGCATTGCTTTATGAGCGGAGGCTGAAAGTGAGCGCTATAATCCTCTGTCATTCATTTCATTAACGTCTGTCAAGTTGATCAGCCAAGACGATAAAAGCTCAATTCCACTGCGGCAGCACATGAATCATTTGAGTGATGACGAGAAGTCTTTGTGTGGACTGATTCCTCTTTGCGAGCGTGTGTGTGTGTGTGTGTGTGTGTGTGTCTGTGTGGCAATCACAACATTTCAGTGTTTTGTCCCAGAACATCTAATGTTTATCAGTGAATCAGTGAATTGAAAATAAAAAAACTTTTAACTTGCGTTTCATCAAATCCGGCTAGAACACCTGGAATGTGTGGGAGTTTACGCTTGCAAATTTCCATCAGTTGCCTACTTCAGGCCTCTAACATGCCGAGAATATTACCTCAGACACGCATTTCCATATCCTCCACGGAACAGAGGACCATATAAATTAAGTGTACGGAAAACAACAGAACGCCCCTTAGTGTTTTTTTCGATGAATATCATTACCAAAGAATTTATTATCAGTTACATGCAAAGACCTTGAAAGAACGGACACATCCAAGCTGTAGTGGGAGACGGATTGGGTTGCTCCAAAATCTATTTGTGACACATGCCTTAAATCTGGGGGTGTCAAACTCAAATAACCTGGGGGCCAATGAGCGTCTAGTGTGGTCCACAGGGGGGCGGTCTAGAGAAAAACAAAGTAGGGAACTGTTCAGTAGTGAGTGGGAACTATGAGCTTAAAGTTATAACACAATATTTCATCATGATATTTCACAGAATTTCAAAGTAAAAGTGTTTGTTTTGATATGGAATGTTGTATACTTGACTATAAAAACATATTTATGATGCAAAAATACATGATTTGATCAAAAAGACCAACACATGTAGAATGTGATGTAAGGTGATAATTATAACCGAATGGGTTATTACTACTATTATGAAAAAGTTAGTATTATATTCTGTATAATAATACACACACTGCATTTAAAAGAATGATGACGTGATATTAAGGTTCGGGGGCCGCATGTGGCCTGTGAGCCACCTGTTTGACACCTCTGCCTTAAATCTTGATGCATGATATATTATGGAACCAGTACATTTACATTTAACACTGGTGATGGACTTTCCAGAGGGGTTTAAAGTCATTTGCCTTCTTGAGACACATAATAAACAGCATGTATCATATGGCTTTGAAGCAGTTGCTTTTACACTTAGTTAGCAATACTTCAGATCGCAAAACAATGGACTTTATATGAAGATGATCTCAAGACGGAGAATCCCTAGAAGTGAAGTCAGACCATCTAAATCCCCCCCCCCCCCTGGTGGCTGGCTGCATTAAAACTATAATGAGTACCTTTAAATATAAACAAATGTCCACTTCACGTCCAAATGTCCACGTCAAATGCGTTCGTTGTATGCTACTTGAGCCTCCACATGACTCTCTGTGTTTCTCAGTATGGCAGTGTTTTGTTTTCATGCGTCCGTGTGGACATTCCTAGTGACGCATTATACTTTGTGTTAGAGGCAAGGCAGAATTAACACAGGGTCAGGATCACTGGATTGGATTTCCGTGACATTTAGTTGAAAGCGTTTTCCCCCTCCATGATGACTTTTAAACACGATCGTGATCTCCTTCTGTTTCTTCTGCAGTTTTCACTTTACTGGGATTAGGTTTTAGCCCATGGTCCAAATACCTGTAAATAACTGGTGTCATTTGTCCACTGCTAAGTGACGTCTTACTGACATTTAACTGAAGTAATGGCAAACCGCTGCCACAGCTGCTTGAAACCAGCGTGTGAGCGTTGTCAGTGTAGCCGATATCATAGCTCAAAGTACTGCCGTGTCTGACTGAGACACAGCCTCACGCTGCTGCTAGCATTGTTACTAATAAGGTGTCTGGTTCATAGTTAAGTTCCACAACAAGCTCACATATCACAGCGAGCACCACAGTCATGGTGGTCCAAGTCCCCTCTTTTTAAAGCTGAGCAGATGACCCAGCAGCTTCAGCAGGCAAATTAAAAGTTTCTATGCGTCGAAAAAACAACCTCATTCTAATTGCATTTACAGAAGGATGAATGCTTTTCAAGCACTTGTGCAGGATTTTTTTTTCCCCCCACAAGTAGAAATTCAAGCTCCTTCAGTCACATTAGGGTTGCACCGACTCAGCTCTGCTGTCCCCCCCCAATTAGCTTCAATTTATGATGCAACTACAGCAAAGAATAGCGTGGACATTTTCGTTTAGTGGTCCTTTAGGGTGCCATTTTTCTGCTATTTGTGTAATCACTCTAGTCGCCCATGCCCCCACACTTTGAAGCATGGACATAGTTTAACTAATGGTGTAGGAAAAAAAAAAAACAAGAAAAGAAGGGGAAAACCATGGGTAAGTTACGGCTGCATCTGGTTTTTCACCCAATTAACTTGGTGAACATGCAGCACGAATTTCAGCACAAAAACAAAATCAGCATCTGTGTTGATGTAAAAGAGTTAATCAAATTATAGCATGACGCTGTATTCTCAGCGACACCAGGGAGCGCAGTCAGAGCGTATTGCTGGGGCTGGTGTGTGTACATATGCAGGGATCTGTTTAACTGTATATGTCATCATTCCTCTGCAGGTTGTTGAGGTGATGTCCAGCAAACAATGCAGCCTTTTTTAAGATAATTGGCAAACCTGATCTGATTAGAGGGAGAGAGCATTTCTTCCCCTTTAGATAGAGCAGCAGCAGAGGTCACACACACACACACACACACACACACACACATTCTTGTACTTGCTGCATACTGAGGACTGGGTTGCTGACAAAGTGAGGACCAGCATTTCCACTTTATAAATCAACACAATTACAAATATCTACTTCATGAATGATATCTATAAAGAACTACTGGGTGCAGTATCACAAAATGTCTGCAGGTGGAGCCCCAGAGCAAAAAGGGCTGGAAAACTTTTTAATTTTTTTTTTTGTAAGTTTTGGTCCAAAATTTGACAAAAAAACGTCATACTATACTATGTCGTCCAAAATTTGACAAAAACGTCATATTATACTGTCGTCCAAAATTTGAAAAAAAAAAATTTGACCCAAAATTTGAAAAAAAATGTTTTCACATAATGTGAAAAAAAATTTTGACCCAGAATTTGAAAGAAAAAATTGACCCAAAATGTGGAAACATTTTTTTTGCCAAAATGTGAAAAAAAAAATTGCCAAATTTTTTTTTCCATAATTTGACAAAAATCTTATATTATACTATGTCGTCCAAAATTTGAAAAAAAAATTTGACCCAAAATTTGAAAAAATATTTTTCCCAAAATGTGAAAAAAAAATTTGACCCACATTTTGAAAGAAAAAATTGACCCAAAATTTGAAAAAAATAATTGACCCAAAATTTGAAAAACTTTTTTTGACAAAAACGTCATACTATACTATGTCGTCCAAAGTTAGATTTTTTTTTTTTTTTGACAAATTGAGTATAGCATGTTATAGCAACCTAAGGAAGTGATTTCAAAGTGAGGACCGGCCAAAATGTCCTCCCTCCGTAAAAAGGACCTCACTTTGTTGGTTAAAAACCCTCACTGGTCCTCAGTATGCCGCAAGTACAGAACCACTGACATGAATCAAAACCAAAGTAGAACAGAAGAACAAAACTCACAAAATGAAGACAAGCGTGGACATGAACACTTCATTAGTGTTAGTGAATAATACCATAATTGATCATAATATTGATTTACTCTGCACAACTTGCAACAGCCGAAAAAAGGATATGTCATTCTGAATGAATCGACATCCCCTATTGATATTAATTTTCTTATTCATACTACAGGCAGAGGAGGGGGGGTGCAACGATTTTTCCCCTTCTGCTTATTCATCAAACCTTGTCCCAAAGAATACATCAATAAATAAAGAGTCAAGTTGTTTATAACGAGGTCATTGATCTCTAACACTTAATAAATAATGAATACAAATTATAGATAAGTTATACATTATTTTTTTTAATTATTTTTTTACTGGTCTCACTATTTGGCAATGTCACGTTACTGCGCAATATCCAACATCAGTGGTGAGCCAACATCAGAGGCTGATTCCAGGTCTGGTAGTTAGCTGAAAATATGAAAGGTAAACAACATTTCCAAAGACGTAATGTATTATTTTGAGGCTGTGATATGATGAGTCAACGCTATAACATCTGTAATGAAGCTGGAAGGTATACATCGTGACTGAATGAACGTGTATGAGGTAACCTATGAGTCAGACGTTTCACTCCTTATATATATGTTATGTGATTAAAAAGATGCGTCATTGCATCTTATAAATTATGTATTAAGTGTAAACAGTGAATAAGGGGTAAAGAGTTTGTTTTTTTAATGCTATATGCAGAAATAATTAAAACATATTAATTAAAGGGATTAAATTGGGTTATTGTTAATAGCTGGAGGGTTTTTAATTCACAGTTTCTCACTTACACATGGCAGAGAAGACAATCACAATTAAATATGGTCACACACACACACACGACCCTATCGCTCTCTCACCTCACACAGAATTTTACAACCTGACCATGATTACACCAAAGGGAAAAAAAAAATGGCATATATTAATACAGTGGACAGCTGTTTTTACAGCTATCCTTACTCTCGTGCATTGTAAGGTCTCGGCCTTAACTCTATGAAGTGATTTCATTTGATGTATATTGTGATGTGGTGGCGTGCAAATAAAACCCAGCTGAATCCGTTGCTTCTGAATCCCATTATAATCACTCATCTGTGAGCTTTATGAATTCCATTATAACGGCTGACACTGTGGCGTCTGTGGGTGTTGTTCACCTTGATCCTGCTCTTTTCTATTAACACCTCTGTAGGAGCTGTGCTCTGTTTTCACTTCAGAATTGCTTTCGATGCTTCATCTCCAACTCGCGACTTCGGCGCGTGCCAGTAAGCAAATGTCGTCCTGCCAATAAATCGTCTGTTCAACTCTTTCAATTAGGCCACTCGCTCAGTTCAGAGGAGACAAGCATTAAACATTAAGACAGCGATGGGGATACATAATATTGCAGCATTATTGCTGGTTTAATTGGACAGAGCTCAGAGGCTTAAAAACAAAAATCTGGATCGCATTGAGTCACCGCTCACGTGTCCTGCATGTGTGATTTTCCGTGTTGTTAATATTATCAGGAAAACAAGATCATGCACCAAATAAACTCCTGACTTAAAGGACCAGTGTGTAAAATTGAATTGATATTTGGTAGGGGTGGGGGAAAAATTGATTTACTTAGGAAATCGCGATTCTAATCATCCACAAATCGATTCATAAACTTCAAAAATCGTATCACTAGTTTGTGTTATTTGTGTACAGTTTATTTGTGTAGCTTCTGGGAGAAAAAGGCAGCTAGTCTAAGCTTTTATTTATGCAAGTTATTTTTTTTTGTACAGTAAGTTTTATTTGTTTTGAATGAATAAATGTTAACTTTTGTCTTAAAGTTTGCCTTTGTGTGATCACATTATCACATTATCTTATACAAACTGTATTGTTTTGATGCTATAATTTGCCTTAACACACTATGCATTGTATACATTTTTGAATCGATAATCGATTTTGAATCGAATCACGACCCTAAGAATCGGAATCGAATCGCGATTCCACCCAAAGATTCACATCCCTAATATTTGGCAGAACATTAAGATAGAACTATAGCACAAATTGTCAAGTTTTTTAGCAATCAATTTACAAAGTGTGCAAATCCCCAAGATGGATGCAAAATTCAAAATGGCCGACTTCCTGTTAAATTGAGGCCAAGGTCCCAGTTTACTTTTTTTTTTGTTCGTCTTGGGCTGTTACAAGTTCCCACCAAGTTTCGGGAAATCAGGTGCAACTTAATCTTGGCTTGCTCCATCCACGTTTCAACTTAAGGGGGCGCTATAGAGCCCTGGTGCAATGCATGGGTCCAAGCCCTAAGCCAGTATCACATTTTTGGCAGACCTAAACCTCCGTGCAAAGTTCCAACAGTTGTTATGCACTTTAACCCCTTCGGATATAACAATAATCTGAAGGATTCCTTGTACGAATTTCGACCCCTAGCATTGGTGCTTATCAGAGGGCGGGTTAGCCGTACAGCGGCTGCCATTTTGGACCACCGTGTTTTTACAATAGAGCGCTGGACATCACGTGACTCCGTTATCGCCGTTATGTTGACAGGAAAAGCTTCGGGGAAAATGAAAGGCACCCGTGCAGATTTTTTCAAACTTTCAAAGATTTCCAACTTCACTGTGCACTAAATCCATGGAGATCCAGCAATAAATCACAGAAGGCTGACAGACTGAATAAACTGTGTCTGATCCTTAAAATACCCCCCGCATGCTTTTCATTGGTATAGAAACAGCCTGAGTGAACGTTATTCCAGACGTGCAGGATTTTCAACTTTTTGATCATTTCCCCCCACGTTCTACTCCAGAGAATTCTTACACGCCACATTAAAAGCATATAGAATAAACAATACACTTAAGTTATTTAGCTTTGGAGTGTGTAACGATGCTGATGTTAGCAACCACATTCACAGCTTCCTGATCGGCAGTTAAGGGAAAACTTAACTTGCATCAATCTTGAGAGAATAAATGTTTATAGTCATAGCTTGTCTTTTTACATTTTATTCCAACACACGCTGGTAACATACGGTTTTGTTACATGTCCCTTAAGTTTCCTCTTAACTGCTGACCAGGAAGCTGCAAAGCTGGATGTACTACTGATCTAATGTGCTTTATGTGTAAACCCATGCAATATATAATACAGACATCTCCTTCCACCAGTGTTTCTCTACTCTCTCATTCTTGTTTTGAATTGTTGTGATCGTATGTGGCAGTTTGGTGGTGCGAGGATTAATGCTGTTGCTTCGCCTAACAAATCAAATCCTGCTTTGCTTGAATCCTTTGTTGTTTTTTTTCCCGTATCTGTGTTGGGTTTTCTGTGGGTTCTCCGTCGTCCTCCTACGATCCAGAAACAAGCAGCCTGGGTGGAGGTTAATCATAGACTCGAATGCGAGTGGAAATGATTGTATCTGCGTCCCACTCGTTGGCTCCATTCTTTTGTCGGTTAGAGATCTGATACGATATCACAATTCACAAGTCGCTTTGATTGTAAATGTTGAGGCCCTTACTTGCATTATTTAAATAAAGTAACAGCTTCAAGGGAAAAACTGTGCTACTTTTGGAAAAAAAAAAAAAAAAGGCACAGACTTTCTTGCAGATGCAAACCACAGTAGAGATATAAAAACACATAACAATCACTGACACTTTGGTGAATTAATTAGTTGGAGAAGTTGCTTACCGAGGAAAATTAAAGCATGTGTAACTGATGCTGCCTTACGATGAACAACATGAGAGGCCTTATTGCGTGGGTTGAAGGGCTCTCAGGTGGGGCCATAAAGTAAGGAAGTACATTATTAAATATGATCTTAAATTCATTAAATGAAATGAGAGCACTGTGACCGACCGACTTGCTCGGTAGAAATCCATCACAGAGACAGACCTCCAAAGAATTTTGAGACGAGGTCAGTGCTGATGAGAACAGGCTTCGTAGCTTCTAATCTACCTGACTCGCTTTTCCTGTATCAGTTTTTGGGTGTATGTGTGTATATTTATATATATATGTATATATATATTTATATGTATATATTTATATGTATATATGTATATATATGTATATATTTATATGTGTATATATATATGTATATATATATTTATATATATATGTATATGTATGTATATATATATATATATATATATCTATATGTATATATACATATAGATATATATGTATATATATATATCTATATGTATATATACATATAGATATATATGTATATATATGTGTGTATATATACATATATATGTGTATGTATATGTATAAATGTGTATGTATATGTATATATGTGTATATATGTATGTATATATGTGTATATATGTATGTATATATGTGTATATATGTATATATATATGTATATATATGTGTATGTATATATGTATATATATGTGTATGTATATATATATGTATATGTGTATGTATATATATATGTATATGTGTATGTATATATATATGTATATGTGTATGTATATATATATGTATATGTATATGTATATAGATATATATATGTATGTATATGTATACGTATACATACTGTATGTATATATCTGTGTAAATGTACATATATGTATGTAAATCATATACATATGACCCATATGCATTATGATATGCGTGTATGTTTTAAATCCCTTCTTAAAACCCACCTCTTCTTTTTGGCCTTCGACACTTTGCAAGATGTTTGATTTTTATTGTACGGCTGCCATTTTTCTTTTATTATAATTATTATAATATATTTTATCATGTTATTTTATTGTTTTACATTTTTTAGGTTTTTACTCATTATGCGTTTCATGTACTATTTACAGCACTTTGGTCCACTGGGGTTTGTTTCAAAGTGCTTAACAAATAAAGTTGGATTGGATTGGATATGTGTAGATTGAATAAGCATAATTAATGCACCGGTTTAATTCTTCTTAAATGTGACACTCCTGGTGCAGGAGTGTTTAAGGGTTTTCGTGATAGGTTTTAATTGTTATGTTTTAACTACAAGTTTTTGATGCGAGTTTCCTGTCATATTGTATTATATGTATTTAGACATTCAGGAAATCTATGTAATAAGTTGATTCAGACTGCTACAATCAGGTTAGCGAACCACTTTTATTGTGACTGGTGCTTTACGACAGCTTGACCTCATTCAGAGATCTGGGTTGAATAACTTCCTCTATACAGAAGCTCTAAAAAAGGGTTAGAAATGATGCACAGAATCCTACTTTCCTTTTATGTTGTATATATATATATTCATCTTGCTATTGTGTGTTTTGAAACTGGACTGTATATATGATGCATTTTTTTTTTGGACGCCTATAAAGCGATGTGCGTTGGTGTAAACATCTTTGAAGGGCAGTTTGGACCGTGCATGAAAAGCATGGTGATACATTTTTAAATAACATTTGAATATTCACTTAGATGTCGGGTGAAAAATGTAATTGAAAAAAAACAACAACAAAAACTAGATGAATTTGATCCGTCACTGTGAACCTGCGGTGCATAAACAAGCGTTCATTCATTTGCAAATGGACAACAAACAAGTGTCCACCATCTAAACCGGCTCCATCACAGCAGAGGAGCGACACAGATTTGTATCTTATATGATAATAAAATATCTCAAAAGCATTTTTCTTAATCAGTTCTCATCGCTGGATTGAGGCTAAACTGTCGTCTTATCAGTCAGAGGATGTTTTTAAGTGTGATGGTTTCTCTTTGAAGTCTTTGAAGGATTTATTTTTTTCATCCTCTCTGAAATTGGAGGAAAATAAGATTGGTGATGATGATGATGATTGGTGTGAGGTACTATTTCATGTTTTAGAAGCTGGCGCTTTGATTAATTGTATATATGTTTACCCTGCAAAAGTGCAAAAAAAAAGGAATAGTAGACATTTTAACTGACCGTTATTGCTCGTCCAGCTGCTGATCACTATGTGACTATGAAGTATTATACTGAAGTCATTCAAGGGTAAATTAGATTGTCGCAACTGTCGAGTCTACATGCTGATGTGTCCATTGGCAAGACACTTAACCGCAAGTTGCTCCTGATGTCTGCGCCGGCAACGTTTGAATGTGTATAAAAGATGAGTGAATGGATGTGGAAACTGTAGTGTAAAGCAGCTTTGAGTGGTCATCAAAAAACACTGTATGAATACAGACCATTTACACACATGAGAGAAGTTTTCTGCCAATCACCAACGACATTGAGTTAGCATCGATGTCCCTGGACTTTCACCATTGTGCTAGCTCCACCATTGTGTTGAGTTTTGCTCAAATATTGACTTTAGCTGAATAATAAAATTTCAGAGTCCTCTCAGGAGGAAGTGGGTGAGAGGAGGATTTTGTGTTTCCAGGTCCCAGCCCACCTCGCCTTGCCTCTACGCGGTTTAGTTTTTGTTTTTCATTACAAAAAAAAGGACCTCCTCCACGTGGGCGGAGTCATCACAGCACGGCTGCATGAAACTGCTGTGACTTCGTTTTATACGCGACGCACGCAAACTAGTGACGAGTGACTTGTAAAGCAGTGTCATTAGAGTCAGTTATTTCAAAAGATTTGTTCGCAGGCTTTCAGCAGTGAACTGAATACACCAGACTCCACTGTTAAATTATGAGACTTTAGATATTTACTTGGTAAGTGTTGGAAATTACTCCACCTTTTTTCAAGATTGTGAAGTCTTTTTAAAGGGACAATGTGTAGTATTTATGGGTTTATATGACCCAAAATCCACTTTTTTATACATATTATGTGCTCCTGCATTGTCTAGTCGCTGTATAATAGTTTTTGTTTCATTTTCGTAGTGTTTCAAAAAGTCATGTAAAATAACATGGTCGCGGGCCGCGGTCGCATAGCCACTGTTAGCAGCGAGACGCCATGTTTCTACCGGAGCCTGTAAGGACAAACGCGAGAGAACAAATCAATCATCTCTTTACTTGTAGCAGAAGTCCCGCCTCCTCTCTCTCCCGCTTCGTCTGCTACGGCCGCGGTAGCTCGCCCTCTCCCTCGCCTCACGAACCTCATCTGCTGACACGGAGAAAGACGACGAGGACGACATTTGACCAGCTGCGGATACCGTAGCGCTCAGGGAAGGGAGGGGGGTGAGCAGAGGAGCAGTTCTTTGTTGTAAATTTCAGCCTCTCCTCTAGATGGCACTATAAACTACTTACTTCACCTTTAACTGATGCACAGTTCGGCATTGTTCGCTTTCATTCTAGTGCCTGAACGTCTTGCTCGTGACTCTTCCTGTGACGACATCACGCATAGTATCAGCTCAGCTCGCTTGGAACTTCACCACAGCAGGTACTAAAAAAAAAAAAGTACCAGATACCAGGTACTATCGCTAATGGATATGCAAAATAGCCATGTTGTGCCGTGCTGTGCCGAGGTGAGGAAAAGAGGCTTAAGATCCACCGTGGACAACACTTCTTAACCCAACACAACTTTGCGGGAGCTTTAAGCAGCTCCTTCAGCAGACAGTAGACCGCTGCACCCACAGTGCAGGTCAGAGTGCTTCCACGTGGGTCCTTCATCCAGAATCTCACCAGGAAACCAACCTCATTTGTGTTTCAAGGAAAACACAAGTTTCCATGGTTACCGTTGCCTCTTGTTGTCTCCTTGGACCAAAGCAAGTGTGTGTTCCCAACTGAATGGATAAGTGCCGCGGTGCAGGGAGCACGGAACCGTTGTGAGACCTCTGTGTGGAAAATATGACCTGGACTCTTTGGGTTATAGGGTTGAGTGGATTCTTGCTGAGCATTTTTCCGTCTCTTGAGCTTATTATACACGGTAGCGTTAAAAAGGTATATTTTCTTTTCGGTCACAGCCTGCACCAGCAGCCAAATAAGTAATTACTGCCCGCTGAAAGCACTAAAATGTTGACTCTCCATGCCCCCCTCTCTCCCTAACACCACATATATAAGCCACAGTTTAGAGCAAGCAAACGTCATCGTGTTAAAAAAAATCCATAGTTGTTTATCAGAATCAATTAACACATCTTCATTAACAGGTGCAGCGCTAATTTAATTTTGCATGAAAATGAACCCTCCCAATGATCCGACCCATGTCAAAACTAAAGCCAGAGGTGTGGAGGAATGTGTGTGTCACTAATTCTAATTCCACTCAGAGGTGGGTCTGCCGTCTGCGACTGGCTGGAGCGGAGATTATTTTGAGAAACGTTTCCATAAAACAACGATGAGCGTCGGGATGATTTCTCATTTATATCGGTTTATTACAAAAAAAAGACAATAATAATAATAATAATACATTTTTAAGTGCCGTATTTACAGTTGAATTTTCATCTTCAAATAGTCCTTTCAACCGTTTCAAAGGAGAAAAGAGCCATGCTTTTATGTGCTCCGGTGCATTAATGGATCTATATTTAAAATGTGTTTTATCATATCAAATGATTTTGATGCTTTTAAATATCTGTCTTTTTCCTCACTTGAATTGTTTACACATCTAATCCAGAGTCCATTAAAATAAAATCTTCTCAGTCAAACAGCAGGCTGCTAATATTTAAATGAACACCAGCAGGTAATGGGGAAAATAAATAACAAGGAAAGCCAATAATAGACTCCACTCCTCTGTTGGAATGGCATGTAAAATGAATACCTACATTGGACAGGGCGTTGATATTGCTGTGCATTAAAGCTCACATAGAGAGGTCCTGTTGCACATATATGTGAGTTATGGAGGTCTACTTACATACATTAACTTGTTTTTATGGTCAAAAACCTCCTCGTTGCTGCAAAACGAGCCGATCGGAAATCTCTCCTCACTGAAGCTCTCGTCAGCCGAGCTGATTCAGACTGAAATCTCACCAGAAGACAGAACTGTGTTGTGATTGGCCAGCCAATGAGAGCGTTCTCAACTGTCTTGTGATTGGCCAATACCTGGAAGAGACGTAATTAGCACACCAGCTCTCGGTAACGCAGCTCCCCCCTCTGGAACGGTGGATGCACTGCTACTCATTATCAAAACATTGTTTAAAAAATGGCTTCGTCACGACTCCCCCGCCGCCGCAGTCCCTTTTACGTCTTTGACCCGGAGTCGGACACAGAGTCAGAAGAGAGTGTCGCAAGTGAAACACCTCCACAACGGACGTTCTTCTTCTTCTGCGGTTCAATGTACGCAACGGGATGTGCCCGGACTAGTGCCCGGAGCAGGAGGATCATGAGAAATGCTGTTTACGTAACGCTACCAGGCATTTTCAGAGCGCTCGCAGAGCCTGAGATTACAAAAACACAAATGATAGATAGATAGATAGATAGATAGATAGATAGATAGATAGATAGATAGATAGATAGATAGATAGATAGATAGATAGATAGATAACTTTAATCTAACATAGATAGGTAGATAGATAGATAGATAGATAGATAGATAGATAGATAGATAGATAGATAGATAGATAGATAGATAGATAGATAGATAGATAGATAGATAGATAACTTTAAGCTAACATAGATAGATAGATAGATAGATAGATAGATAGATAGATAGATAGATAGATAGATAGATAGATAGATAGATAGATAGATAGATAGATAGATAGATAACTTTAAGCTAACATAGATAGATAGATAGATAGATAGATAGATAGATAGATAGATAGATAGATAGATAGATAGATAGATAGATAGATAGATAGATAGATAGATAGATAGATAGATAGATAGATAGATAGATAGATAGATAGATAACTTTAAGCTAACATAGATAGATAGATAGATAGATAGATAGATAGATAGATAGATAGATAGATAGATAGACAGACAGACAGACAGACAGACAGACAGACAGACAGACAGACAGACAGACAGACAGACAGACAGACAGACAGACACAGACAGACAGACAGACAAAAAGTGCATTTTAACATAGATGAACACAATGTGTGTGTAAAATCTCAGGTTCAGTCAAAAGTGGAGAGTAGAGCTTCAGAGGAAGGTTGCGTTTAAGTGGCGACTCAGTCAAAATATGTAAAAATCAATCAATCTTTCTACTTTACCTTGACAGTTTCCCTCCCGCCACTCCAATTGGATTCAAGTTATTCCTGGATGTATTATTTTAGTCTTAACAAGGTCCTCATTCGACCACACATAGTGACTGATGGAGTGAAGACAATATCAGTGACTTTTCAAAAAAAAAAAAAAAAAGAAGAAAGAAAGAAAGAAAAGGCATCACTACTGTATGCTTTGTTCTTTACCCGGGTTTATTATTTTTGAGATGCTGCTCTTCAGAATATGCCTTGTCTGAGACTAATCAGTTGTTTAATTTTGCCAACATCTTCGGAGCCATGTCCCCAAGTCAGGTAATTAACCTTAAACAGCAGCAGCTTCCCCCTGATAGAAAAAGCCAGTGGTTATTCACAGCATTATCTTGCTTCAAAATCCCTACATAATCCCCACAACACCTCCTGGCATATTGGTAGATAGATGGAGGTGGGCGGGTTTTTAAGTGTGATAGATGGAGTTTTCTTCTTTCTGGCTGTTGCTGTTTGCTGCTGCAGCTGCTGCAGCCTCCTCCTCTGACCTATCCGTCTCCAGAGAGCAAGGGATGAGCCTGAGCCGCCACATAGTTCTGCTGAAAAGCCTTTTGTTGTTTCTCAATCTGTATTCAGAGGGAGTGCAAACACACACTCTATACTCATTGTTTGATTGATTGTTATTTTTATTTAGTATGTGGCAGATGTATTATATATGTGTTTAGATTCCATTAGCAATGGGGAACTCCGTCATAGACACAGATTCACTTCTACAGTCGTCCGTCACATTGTTTGATCATTAAAGAGGTCAATTCTGTGCAGAATTTGTTGTGAAATATTGATAAACAATCTGTCCGTGCATCACATACTTATCTTTTGAGGGTCACGGCATGATATCTTTACTCCAAAGATAGGCCTGATAGGATTTGAATTGAGTAATTTGTGAATGGTCTGTATTAATAAAGTGCCAGAGTTGGAAAGTAATGAATTACGTTTACTCACGTTACTGTAATTGAGTGGTTTTTTTTGTGTACTTGTACTTTTAAAAGAAAATTTATTTGTAATTTTACTGTTACTGTACAGTATGTTTTTTGGAAGTATTCTGCTTCGCTACATTTTAAATCGCATCTGTTACTGAGTAAAATAAATGTTGGCCCTAATTTAAATAAATAAATAAAATAATTTAAAAATTTTATTAAAGTAACTATAAGTAAGTTTTAATCTGAGTAAATTTTAAACAAGCTATTTTTTTTTTAACTTTAAAGGGGACATATTATGCAAAATCTACTTTTTAATCATTTAAATCCTTATATTTGGGACTCTGGAGGTCCTATCAGTCACCAAAGTGTGAAAAAAGATCTCTCACTCATGTTTTTCTTGTCCTCCTCAGTCTAAGTACAGGAGATACTCCTTGGGATGTCACAAAATTCCTGGAATTGTTGTCTTGTGGGGCTCTGCTTTTTGGCCGTAAATCACGAGAGAGTGCTTGCGAGGGCAACAGCATCCGAAAACCGGAAGTCCGCAAAGTCCACGAAAAGTTCTATTTTTGGCTCCACAGTGCAGCACAGAGTTCTACACAAACTTCCAGCCTCAGAGGATTTATCTGTCCAGTGGATACATGTTATATATGACGGCAATGTGCCTGCTAGAGCCTGCAAATGATGGCTTTTCCATATGCTAACTGCTGTTCGCTCCCAGTAGCTTCCTGTCCTTTAAGTTTCATTTTACTTTTTTTTTTTTAAGGTGGACCTTTCTTGTCTTAGCGTATTGTCAAGTGTCCGACTCGTGACCTTCCAGATGGATAATAACCCGCTCTGCCTCTGATCCACTGCTGCTGTGACTTCCTACAGTAATTCAATCTCCTAGTTAGTGACTACACCTATTGAGAAAGTGACCTACACTCAATAAAAGTAAATAAATAAAAGTGCTAAGTAGAACCATATAAGGTTCTTCAGCTTAAATAATAAAGAATAAATAAAAAAATAATAAAAAAATAAAGGTTCCACCAAGAACTCTTTTAAAACCCTCTCTGGATCAAACTGGTTCTCACTGGAACCATTCGTGTTACCAAGAACCCTTGAAAAACAGAAGCAAATGGGTCCAGGTAGAACCTCAGGACACTTTTGGAACCCTTATTTCTAAGAGTATATACCTGACTGACCATGCGCTTTGGAAGTCAGTCACGTAGCGATGTGAACCTGAGAGAATCACAGTTCAAATCCATTCACTCGGTCTTATGCCTTGTTTTACCTGAGCCAAATGTGAAAGGTGCTGGCCAAAATCCTCTTATAAAAAAAAAAAAAAGAAGAACATCCCCCAAAATGTTCCATAAAACCTCCGCTTAACACTTTCATGTCACCCCAGAGGCTAAAACCATATGATTTACTCTAGGTAACAATGTGGCCTTTTCAATGCCACAACCCTGAGGCCAAGCATTAATCTACTCTGTCTGCTATCTGTGCAGAAAATGACCTTACAGGGCTAACGTGGTAATTGCAATCACATCCGATATCTTATAGGAGCCTCGGTAATGTCGACGATTTAAATGCGACAGTTGCATCTTAAGGGATTTTTTCCGCTCTGAAAGAAATGTTGTTCTTTTTCAGAGAGAAAATGACATTGGCTTCTCACTTTGAAGTGAGACAATCACTTGTGTCTGGATACACAGGCTGATATGTCTCAGCAGTATCAATGAAGGAGACGTGACTTGGGTGGGGAAAACGTTATAGAACGAGATTTGGAAGAAGACCGTTGGATCCGTTTGCGATTTAGATTTCTGAGTTATGATTATGGAGTTATACCTATTTCCTTGCAAAATATTAATTATTGTAAAAAGTAAAAAAAAATGAGAAGAAAACAATGTAGAGTTTACACCTTACCTTTGTGTAAATTACCTACAGTTACACATCAGAAAATGATGATACTGAGAATTCACATAGCACTATGTTTGTTTGTGGTAGATAATTAGAAGCATCATGGAGTCAGGGTAACAATAAGAAACACTGTCATGCAAACTTCTTTTCTTTTATTTATAACATGTTTAATGTATTTCTCTTAATAGACCTCCATTTTTAAATCTGTCCATATATAATAACCTCTGCCTACAAACGCTCACTTATAATGACCACATTGTTGTTTACATGCATACAAAAAACAGAAGTTGGAAGCAATTTCTCGTTTTACAGGAGAGTTACAGTGTGTGCCAAAGCAACTTCTTGGCAAGAACGCTACGGTCAAGCAAACCAGCGGCGGTGCCAGGAAGATAATGTTCCTATTGAAAGAGGGGGGGAAAAAAATCCCTCTAAAATGGCACCCCGTCATTTTTAAACTTCTGTTTTTGAACAGTTTGTCTTGTTAATCCGTGTGCTTCAGATTAAGTCGCCTTTTGTTACCTTTACAGGCTTACGCCCTAATATTAAACTAATAATGGTGATAGCATCACTATTTGCACAGGCATGAGAATGAATCCTCCTGTCAGATCATTGGCAAGAAAGTGAATAAGCACATAGATGCCAAAAATGTTGACCTTCCCAGTTATCTATTTTAAATCTAAATGAACACATGTCTAAAATGCTCAAGTTGGAGGCATATTCTAAAGAATGTATCCCCTATTTTGAAGTTGGAGTACAGTGGGTGGTGAGGACATAAAAGCATACTCTGTTCTCCCAAGATAAATGAAGCTAAAATTACACAGAGACTGGATACAGGCACTGGAAACCTGCACAGTATTAAGGTCCTGGTGATACACGCTGTTGACTAATAACTCTGTTTTTGTCACGTCAAGTAAGAACAAACTTCCAAGTGGACACTGTATATTTTCACGTTTTAGGGCAAAACTTTCTTGCTTGTCATTCTTGTCATTGGATTTATCAAGTGCGACGACCAATGATGGAACCTCTGGTGTTGAAAGATGTTAATGAAAACAGCTCAGATCCAAGAAGATCTGAGACAACATCTGACATTTGAATAGTAATGCGTAATTGCAGATTCAGCGTGCCAGGTCTGATAGTTAGTAAAGGCCACATTATACTTCTCCGACTGCGTAATGCGTTATCCGACTGCGTAACCACGGAGACCACTTGAGCCTTCATACTTCTGCGTCGTGGACGGATACGCGCTGCAATTTCCCGCCCGATCAGTAGGGGTCGCTGCGCTAGGTTGTTGTGCTTTTGGCTACAGTTAGCAATGGCGTCCGAGAGAGAAAGAGAGAGAAAGACTGTTGTTGTTGAAACAGTGGCCACTTTTTCGCAGTTTTAAGATAATTTGAGGCGAGAAATTGGCCATTTAGAGTCTAAACATGTGCTGTGTGTATTAAGATATGACGTATTTATAGTTTGGCAGCGACGTTGTCGGCGGTGATCAGCTCCGCCTCTGTGGACGCTCGGTGCGCACTGTGAGCCGGCACAGAGCAGCTTCGCACGGCCTGTCCTGAGGACCAATCGCAGCTCTTGCCGTCTCCGTTGTCTCTTGACGGAGTGACGGACACTTAAAAAATATTTTGTGCAGTCGGAGACGACGCAGAGGCTCTGCGACAGGCTCTGCGTCGAGGCAGAGGACTCTGCGTAACCTACGCAGAGCACTTTACGAAGGGGTATAAATTGGGCTTAAGTCTTGACATAGTGTATCCGGTCCAGATGCCTGGCAACCTTGGTATCAAGTGAGGGAACCTTGAAAAGGTGCCTAGTTTGTGTCTTATCCTAAGTTATGGGTCGTAATGTTGTCCACCAGGTCTTTGTCATGAGAATATGTGAGTAATTTAACTGGAAGTTGGCTTTTCATTGGGAACCACACATAAGAAAAGGACATAATATTTCCGGCCTTCCACATGTGGCACTGACCTGCCGTTTCCATTTGTTACTGATAGTTTTGAGTGTTTGTACGACATTCTTAAGAAACCTCCATTCACAAATGACTTGAACTCTTTGAATGGAAATATCTGGGCAGTGTTTTAGTTTTCTGTTTTGCGCCACGTTGTAAGACAGATTCTGTTCAGAGTTTCCTGAGGGTTGGAAATAAACGTGTCTGTGGCGTCTTTAAATGATCATTAGCCACCAGATACGAGGAGGGGAACTCGATATTGTGATGCTTTAATCCCTTAATGTCTTAGTTCTGTGATGAGCATACTGAACACAACACTCTCTCCATCAAAGTCAGTGTGCAAATGCACGTCTTTGAATAAAAAATGCTGTTCAAAGTGGCCTCATGGGCCCATTACAAGTGCTGCATGTTTGTGTGTAGTTTGCAACAATGGCGAGTTTCCAGGGCAACCTTAAGCTTTTTTATTTCAGGACAATATGTAATCAACTATGAGTCAGACTTAGCTCATTTTATCAAGTGAAATTCACACTGCCTGTGGTGATGAAGTGTTGTGTACCGTGACCCAATCATGGTGTTGAGATGTGACTTGATTAACGCGTTGGCCTTGAGAGTTCTGATTTTTTTAGTTTAGTTGTTAGAACGGCGCGGGGTTTCATATAACACGTGCGTCTGCGACATTGTTTTCTAAGGATCGGTCAACGTGATCTCGATGTGACCAAAGTCTTTTGAAGTCCATCCGGTTGTGCACCGAGCATTTATCATTATTTGAGATTTTTAATTTCCATATGATGAATCAGTTCCTCCTTCCCTTTAATGTTTCTGACAGTCAACCCATTTTGCTTCCAGCAGAAAACAGCTGACCTATTTAGAAGTGAGCAGTAGTCTGATGATGCCATCAACGTACCATTCCAAACACTCTTACAGAAACTGTTCTTTTCATATTATTCAAGTGTGGCTGTGAATTTAGGAGTCAATTAACCTCTAATCTAATAAAGTTCCTCCTGAGTCTCATTAGTTATTGAATACAAAGTGTGAAAATGCAGGCAGAGGATTATTAAGATATTCTTAATTGGTTTTATCCCTTTTTTTTTATTCTCTACCACTGGTGAAATCATCTAATTGTTGAAGTCTTGAACTGCATGGAGTTTGCATGTTCTCTCCGTGTGTGCGTGGGTTTTCTTCCAGGTTCTCCGGCTTCCTCCCGCAGTCCAAAAACATGCAATCTAGCGATAAGGTACAGTGAATTTGACACTCTAAATTGACCATAGGTGTGAATGTGAGATGGTTGTTTGTCCACTCTTACACTCACGCCTACAGTCAATTTAGAGTGTCCAATTTGCCTAATCCCTAAATCAAGTTTTTGCACTGTGGGAGGAAACACACACACGCACACACACACACACATTCTTGTACTTGCTGCATACTGAGGACCAGGTTAAAGAGCTGACAAAGTGAGGACCAGCATTTCCACTTTATAAATCAACACAATTACAAATATCTACTTATATATAAAATTTGACCCAAAATGTTTGGTCCAAAATTTGAAAAAAAAAATTGACCCAAAATTTGACAAAAACGTCATACTATACTGTCATCCAACATTTGAAAAAAAAATGTATGCAAAATTTTTGGTCCAAAATTTGAAAAAAAAAAATGGACCCAAAATGTTTGGTCGAACATTTGAAAAAAAAATTGACGCAAAATTTTTGGTCGAAAATCTGAAAAAAAAATTGATGCAAAATGTTTGGTCCAAAATTTGAAGAAAAAAAATTTGACCCAAAATGTTTGGTCCAAAATTTGAAAAAAATTTGACGCAAAATGTTTGGTCCAAAATTTGACAAAAAAAGTTATACTATATACTATGTTGTCCAAAATTTAATTTTTTTTTTTTTGACAGAGTATAGCATGTTATAGCAACCTAAGGAAGTGATTTCAATGAAAACAAAGTGAGGACCGACCAAAATGTCCTCACTTTGTTGGTTAAAAACCTTCCCTGGTCCTCAGTATGGCGCAAGTACAAGAACACATACACACACACACACACACACACAGGGAGAACATGCATGCAGAAAGGCCCACGATCCGACCGAGTCTTCTTGCTGCAAAGGCAAAGAGTGCTTCATTCCATTCATATGTCGGAAATTATGAACGGTCCAACCTTGTAAGATTGACACTATGTGTCATTTAGAATCCTGTTGATGCATTAAAGGTCTAATATGCAGTAAGTAGATCCAATAAAACTGCATTTCCACCAAGCAGGACAGTGTAGTTTAGCTCACCGCGCATGGAATACAGAAACATCTATTGTTGACAACCTTTGAACCAGCTCCAACCTTAAAGTTGCCTTTCAATTAAATAATTCAATATTTCATTTAATCGTGAGAAGCCGAAACAGATGGTGCAGCCCTATACTGGGCGTCCGGATTTATTTTAAGCGGTAGAATTCACACCAAAACTTTCTGTGGGCACTTCTTGGGTGTTTTCAGCCACAGTCCAACTGTTACATGAGTCACTCCATGGGCAGCGTGGGATTGTCACCTGACGACACGGGATCTAAGCACCGCGGTGCTGAGAAGCAGAGAAAGTTGTGTGTGCACTCCGTTTGTTTGTATTTAAAAGGTACCCAATACCGTTTTAACCCTGGCTCTGTTTTTAATTTTGCATTTAAAGGGGACATATTATGCAAAATCAACTTTTTAATACTTATATTTGGGACTCTGGACGCCCTATGAGTAGGCAAAGTGGGTAAAAAACTCCGAAAGTGCAGGCGAGGGCAATAGTATCCAGAAGAGCGGAAGTCTGCAAAGTGTTCTATTCTTGGCTGCACAGTGCAGCACAGAGTTCTACACACACTTCCAGCCCCAGAGTATTTACGTGATACATTTCATATATGACGAAAATGTGCCGGCTAGAATCGGCAAATGATGGCTTTGCCAAATGCTAACTGCTGTTAGCTGCCGGAGCCTCAGTTTTGTAGTTCAAAGAGACAGGCACTGAAAACTGAACAGGGCTGTTTTGGCAGGGTGATTGAACTGCTGTGGTGCTTCATCCTTAAGGTATTTTGACCAAAGCATGTCACAGACATGTTCATTAGGACACCAGGGAACAAGGTTAACTTGGAGAAAAAAAGGGTTTAATATGTCTACTTTAAGAATGTTTCATGCAGCCCTTCAGAATCTCACCATATGTGATCGCGGAGCTCCTGGGAGGTTTTTCACTGCCTGCCCTGCAGAATTGTAAATTCACATGGTGTTTGTGAAATGGTTTGAGAAAGTTCCTGAGTTGCTTGACCCTCCTGCACTCACAGATTCATGAGGCAGCGCTATTGATTTAAACAGGTGTAAAGGCGCCTTCACCTGCAGAGGAGATTTAATCATGTCAGAGAGCTACCAGGTTATTGCACAAGACACTGTCAGTGACACCACAGGACAGTATTTTTTTTGTCAGGGGGATGAGACGAAATTAATTTTTACTTTCACCTTATATTGTGGTGAAGCAGTGGCATACAGGTCCACGGTATGTTTCTGGGAGAATGCTGAAAACTGAAACTCCCAGAAAGAGGTTAATAACATTTTATTCTTGAATGGGCGCTGAATTCATATTCTGCTCAGTTTTAATGTATTCAGGATCTGTGCTCATCCTCTTTGAGGAATCCAATCATATAGTTCTTTACTCTGGTGAGTAAGCAAATTAAGTAGTTTTTTAGGGCACTTTTTTCTTTCACATTTTTCAAATTCATCTATTTACATATAGATAATCAAGGTCCATGAAGGCACCTTATAAGGTTACTTCCTCGTCTGTGGTAAGAGTACAAGAATATACGAGAAAATATACAAGAAAAACACATTTTCAAACATTTAAGAACATTGTTTTACCAATCCTGGTCCTCCAGGACCCCTGTCCTGCATGTTTTAGATGTTACCCCTGCTCCAACACACCTGAATGAAGTTTCCATCATTGTTTATTGAGATATAACAGTAGATACAGGAGAAGACTGAGCCGTTTGACCGTACTTTTTGCCTTCCGGCACTGCACTGAAGTTTCGAGCGCCGCAGGCCTTTCGCTAATTGGCCAAATTTCACGATGACTTTCTGTAACGCGCCTGGATCTCTGGATATCTGCAGAAGTTACCTAGTATAGTCCTTTGCCCGGTAAAGGGTTAACAATCACAGCGACACTGTCCTCAAATTTCAATCACACTTGAAAAATGCATCTTAATCTAAATGTAGATTTTTGAATATAGACCTAAAGCCCAATTTATACTCCGACAGATAGCCCGTCGGGCGAGCCTCTCCGTCGTCTCCGGGTTCCATGAAATCATTTTTAAGTGTCCGTCACTCCGTCGAGGGACAACGGAGACGGGAAGGGGGCTGCGATTGGTCCTCAGCAAGTCTCTGGGCAGCATCAACGGGCATGCGGTGGGTGATGATTAATATGAGGTTGCACACGGCGTTTCTTCGTCCATGTCCCTCATCGGTCCAATAAGACTGTTAAATTTGCCTGCCATCAGTCTCGGTACATTTAGTGGACGTACATACCACCTCAGAACACGTCTCCTCAGTCTTTCACGTCTCCATTTTTGTATATCAAAGGTATCTATGTTTCGACGTCCCAATTCTCAGAAAAAATTAAGTTGAGGGCCGAGTTTAAGGGCTGCATCGCCCTCAATATTGAGATTTTCCGAGACCACCCTTGGGAGCAAGGGCTACCCAGAATGCATTGGGTGTTTTGCCATAACAAAGATGGCGCAGAAAGCAGCGAAACGAGTACGCTACAAATTAAATTTTCTTTGTTAATAGAGATATAAAAAATATGAAAACCATTGTATTATCTTAGTTTAGGCCCATATTATGGATTACTGACGTCATTGTTGCGTAACATTTATTTTTATTTTTTGTCAATAGCCGGCCGGTGCGGACAATCGATGGTTTACTTTTCAATAAGCCGTGGTGTGTGGTAACTTGTCAGCTGAATATGCCCGTGGTTGTGGTATTTGTTTGAGTATCATCTTATAACTAACTGACAACCTAATAACTTGACTGACAAACGGATCGTAGTAAATAATCCTGACGTAAATGTGTTCTTCTTCTTCTTCTTCTTTTTTGGAGTTGACCGACTGGACGCAGCTTTCGCGTTATTCTGCCCCCCGCAGTCTGAAGACGTATCTGCATTTAAGGGGTGTCCCATTTCTAAGTGACAAAATAACCCTCAACACTCGGACTCAAGGGGTCTCCGTGGTTAGGCAGTTGGATAACGCATTACGCCGTTGTAGAAGTATAATGTGGCTTTTGGTCTTTAGAGTTACTTCAATGTCATTCTAGGTCTATAAGTTCTTGTACTGTGTGGGTGTGTGTGGGTGGGTGGGTTTGGTGTGTGTGTGTGTGTGTGTGTGTCGGTGGGTGTGTTAATAGGCGAGCGTGCTCCAACTTATTTCAATCCCTATGTGAAAAGGCTGATTATCTCACTCGGTAGCTTAAGTTTGAGGGGAGCAGCAGCACAAAGCCCTGCAGAGAGAGCGAAAGACGAGTGGAGTCAGCATGGCCCAGAAAAGTAACTGTAAGTTTTCTCTTCTAATTATGTTAATCTTTTCTGTAATTTATAAAAAAAAAATCTTTTAGGTGCACTTGATTACGAACAATAGCACTAATAAGACAGCTAGGGTGTAAAATGACTTGTGCTAACGTGCTTCGGTGACACATAACGCACACAAAAAAACAAAAGATCTTTTCTTTGCCGCATTACAATCCTCACCTCCCTTTGATTTTCCTTATTAGCACCTTTGTAGAACATAATTATTTTACTTGTCACACCTCAGACTCAGACTCCGGATATCGTTTGGAGAAACAATGCTTTCATAATTTTAAGAGCAGTTTTCACCTTAGGTTGTCACCAGGTTTCATATTCTCGTTGAATAGAGTTAAATTTTAAAAAAAAGAAAAAGGCGGTGGCGTTCTGTAAGAGGGTTTATCGATGAACTATTTTATTTCCACAAGTTACATGAGCCGCACTGAGCCTATTGTGAAATCCTGCAGGAATCTTTCCAGTGCAACAAGCAGATTAGTCTCACTGAGCTCCCATTCTCTCCCTCTGTGTGTCCTGCAGTTCATTTCTCCATCCGGGAATACGCACCATCCGACCGGCTTGCGCTCACGTCGCTCTGTCGTGACGGGATACGGGAACACGTGTACCCGGCCTTCTTCAGAACCATGAGCCACCCGGACCACGTAGGCATTGCTCTGAGTATTTCCATGGCTGGCTATGTGTTAGGTGGCAGCTCCTACTTCCAGGCTTTGCTCTTTGGCAGCGCATGGGCCGGCCTCCTTTATTACTGCTGCCACGAGATCTACGAAGGCTACGTGATGAGGTGGCTGTGCACAGACATGGCCGACGTTCAAAGCAGCTATCTGGACAACCCAGATAACGGTTTCTGGGTGGCAGAGGCAGATGTTAAAGGCCGGAGCAAGGTAGTGGGGATGTTGGCAATGGTGGGAAAGAGGGGAATGGAAGAAGCCGAGCGGTTTGACGACTTGAACGGAGGAGTGGCTGCGGGAAGCTCAGAGTTTTTCCATGATGCTGCTGGAGACGGGAGTTATGGCGAGATGTCCCACGTGGTCGTGGCTTTCCCGTGGCGCCGCAAAAACGCCGGCTCGCTGCTGATGCAGAAAGCCCTGGACTTCTGCAAAGAGCGAGGCTACGACCGGCTCGTCTTGGACGTCGGCTCGCCGCAGACGGCGGCCATTTCTCTGTGCCGCCAATTTGGCTTTGTCAAAACGGCGACGCACGGCAACACGCACGCCAATCGCTGGTTCTCCAAACTGGCCAGAATAAATGTGATGCGGCTGGAGAAGCGTGTTTCGCCTTAAACGGACGTTGTTATACCTCAACTGTGCGGCACATTCACAGTATTCGCAGTTAATTTATGCTTCTCGTCTTATGTAACGCTCTCTGCTGAGTGACCTCCGGTCATTTAGGTCTCCAGCTTGCTATCATGGTTGTGTGAATAATAATAAGAAAAGAAATACATTAAATTTCATGTTTTTTTTTTCCACAAAGCAGCATTAATGGTCTTGGTTTCCTTGTATTTCTTCGTGCCTTGATGTATTATTCATTCACCTGCACCCTTGACAAGTCCATTGGCAACAACCACGGAGAACAATGCGATTAGTCAACTCCTCAGTCGTGAGGTCGCACTTATTTATAAATTACACATGGAAAGAAAATAATCCTTGCTTTCGTTGAATTCATTATTTGTATATTATACAGAACAAATTGCATTCAAGTTCAATTACCTATTGTTCTTCTGTCCACTAAGGACTATACACATATATGTGGGAATGGAAAAAATGTGGTCATTTTGGAAAAGCGGGGGAACTTTCTTTTTAAGCCTCTTTCCAGCGAGAAGATGAATCCCTCTCTGCCTTAGAGGAATTAATGCCAGCTGACTTCTAAGACCTCACAACTTTTTGCTTGAAATACCAAAGAAAAATGCCATAGTATGAGGACATTGGGAGGTTTTAAAATTCTTTGGAGCTAATGGGGTCGTGTGTGTGTGAGTGTGTGTGCGCTTGCGGTGTAAAAAGAGGATAGAGTTCAGTTTTCTGCCATGCATTGAGGTCAGATTATCAGCTCCAAACAATAGAGGGGCAGCTAAAGAACTTCCATGTCATTGGTCTTATGATTTCAGTGTGAGGAGCGACATGGGAACAGACTCTGTGATTGTTGAGTACCGAGAAGAAAAAAAGGAGCTTATATTATATTATATTATATTGTCAGCCACAAGCTTTGCACAGCATCACCTAAACAATATAAATATTCATTTTTCTTTTTTTTGTAACCTGTTTCACCCCAGAAATCTCCTAAATAAGATTACAATTTCCAAAATTTCTACGAGCGCCACCACGGCTTTGATTAATTTTTGATGAGTCTGTGCCCACAGACAGTGAGCCTGCGTGGGGGAAACATCAAGTAGCCAGTGTGTGCAGTGACAGGTGTGGCCTAAAATGAGTTTCACTGCCTGGCAATGACACACACACACACACACACACACACACACCATCAGAGGCCTTCAGGCATCAATCATTCGTGCTGAGGCTGTCAGCAAAAAATTAGGCTGGTGGCCAGCAGGCAGGTGCCGAACTAGCCAGAGGAAGATGAGCGTTAACGCCGGCCAACCTGTTGTCATCCTCGCACAATTACCACTACAATTGGCCTCAAGGTAACGACAGCTCAATTGTAATTCATCTCATACACACATGCTGCATAAATGAGTCCGTTGCTGATCCGAGGGTATATCAGACAAAGTACCTTCTCAAGCACTCGCAAAAGTTGGAATTCGCTGTATCCGCGGTTGCCAGAAGCCATAGTGCTGATTACATTCTTGCAAAAAAACGGAAACAAAGACTGAATATAAACAGTTATCTGAATGGAAAACATTTGTTTGTCTTCTGTATGTTTGGCCCAGTGATGGACCGGTGACCATTCCACACCTTTCTCAGTTCAAATCCAATTCTAAATCCATTGTGTATATTCTGGCTTCCTTTCAAGGACACACAGAGCGAGTGGTACCTGTATCTCGCCAAACATCAGCTGGGATTGCCTTCAGTTTCCCTACACTGCCCTCTAAGGATAAAGGCCCTTTATACTTCTCCGACTGCGTAATGCGTTATCCGTCTGCGTCACCACATAGACCACTCGAGCCTTTATACTTCTGCGTCGTGGTGACGGATAGGCACTGCAATTTCCCGCCCGATCAGTAGGGGATGCTGCGCAAGGTTGTTGTGCTTCAGGCTACAGTGAGCAATGGCGTCCGAGGGAGAAAGACTGTTGTTGTTGAAACATCGGCCGTTTGTCACTTTTCTGTGTCCCGGAACGCAGTTTTAAGATAATTTGAGGCGAGAAATTGGCCATTTAGAGACTAAACATGTGCTGTGTGTGTTAAGATATGACGTATTTATAGTTCGGCAGCGACGAAGTCGGCGGGGATCAGCTCCGCCCTCTGTGGACTGCTCGGTGCGACTGTGAGCCGGCACAAAGCAGCTTCGCTCGGCCTGTCCTGAGGACCAATCGCAGCTCTTGCCGTCTCCGTTGTCCCTTGACGGAGTGACGGACACTTAAAAAATATTCCGTGCACCCGGAGACGACGCAGAGGCTCTTCGACAGGTTCTGCGTCGACGCAGAGGACTCTGCGTAACCTACGCAGAGCAATTTACGCAGGAGTATAAATTGGGCTTAAGGTGGACCTTGGCCTGTGAATTTTCTGTGATTTATTTAGTTTTTATGTCCTTTTTTGTTTGGTTTGTAGCTGTTCTTTGCTCCTTGTTTTCTCTGTTTCTCTTGGTTTCCTCTTATTATTTTTGCAAGTTTCCCATTATTGCATACGTCGTCGTGTTCTACTTCCTGTTGTTGACTAATTTCTGGTGAACTAGATTCTTGTTGATGAGTTTCACCTGTGTTCAATTACCCTAGTGTATTACGTTTTGGGTTTTTTTTGTACTCCCCACTCTCTTTGTCAGTTCATCTGTGCTGTTCTGCTTCAGGGTTTTTTTCTCCCTGCTCTTTCAACTTGTGCTCCTGCTCCTAGTTCGCACGAAGTATCTTATTTTCTTGTTTTTACCGTATACCCTTTGTTCTTTAAGGACTCGCTGCTTCATTTAGGTTTTCATTTTTTGCTAACTGTAACAGGAGCAATCAAAGATTGTAGCTCGTATCAAACTACACATATTCAGTCCACGGATTAACCTCTTTAGTGTGTGCTGCGAAAGAGCCTTTTGGGTAGGAATGACTTGCTGTGAATTTTCAGTCAATTAAAACTCAACACTGAAAACATAAGCACAATTAAACATGACTTACTGAGTAATGCATCCAACTGCTCAGCTGAATTCCCTCCAACCGGAAACATTTGCCTTCTTGACATATTCAGGAGATGTCTTTGCTGGCTGACAGCTGCCATCCTGAGTCGTCAAATGATGTGAAAAAATAAAAATAAAAATCCTGTCATTATCTTTCCTCCCACATGTTTTGCATGCAACATCAGCCTATGAGTTTTTTTTGGAAACTCAATGGATTCGGCGGTTTCCTCCAAAAAACGTGCAGATTTGGGGATTAGGCAAATTGGACGCTCTAAATCAGGGGTTCTCAAAGTTTTGATACCTGAGGGCCAATTTAGGAACCCAACATTGGACTGAGGGCTGCCAAAGGAAAAAAAACAGACTTTGTAATAATTTTAATGACCAGATTGCAGTTCTACAGTTTAGCGTTAAGTAATATAAGCGTTAATATAATGTAATTTAAGCATTCATGGAATAACGCTTTATAATTTACTGGGTAATTACCCAGTATTTTGCGGTTTGCAAAAGGTCGACTTTTATAACGAAAGTGATCTTTTACATAATATACGGTCCCGTTAAAACAGGCAAGTTATACTTTTTTTTAGGTATGTTTTGTATTTGCCGTTTTAAAATGTATTCAGCTCGCTTAACAGAGACTTTTCAAAAGAGTGTTTAACATCGCTTTAACGCTGCATTTAATTCTCCTTTTTATTCAATATTGTTAAAACATTGAGCGGTAAAACATGGTCACTTTAAAGTGACGTGAACTATAGTGTGAAATTTAATTATCAATTGCCGCTGCATGGAACAGCTGAGGGATCATAGAATGTATTA
This sequence comes from Microchirus variegatus, assembly GCF_963457635.1. Taxonomy (NCBI): domain Eukaryota; kingdom Metazoa; phylum Chordata; class Actinopteri; order Pleuronectiformes; family Soleidae; genus Microchirus; species Microchirus variegatus. The sequence goes on from NC_139810.1 coordinate 25,328,903, forward strand.
GCATTAATGAGAGCGCTGACTTCACAGAGAAACGTCCCACCTTTTCTTTTTAATCTCGCTTATTTTTTTTACCTTTAGTTTTGACAGTTTTTTTTACCTTTAGTTTTGAGGGTTTTTACTTTGCAAAAACCTGAAGGAGCTTTTTCATCTCTGTGTAATTATCGGACCGTAGGTTTTGCCATTTTGAGATAGCATATGAAATCGATAAAAAAAAAAAAGGCAGACTCTCATCAAAGGATGAGCACAAGTAATCCAATTTGAAAACATTTCTTTGTCCACTATTTTGAGGGTGTGTGTGTGTGTGTGTGTGTGTCCACGCCTTTAGGGATTATCTTGAGCAATCCTACATGCATGCATTCCCACATTCTCTTGTTTAAACCAGGATTGAAGCCGTGTGACTTAGCATGGGGAAAAAGCTGCAAAGTTAAAGGGGAAATAAGTAGTTTATAGTGCCATCTAGAGGAGAGGCTGAAATTTACAACAAAGACCTGCTGCTCTGCTCACCCCCCTCCCTTCCCTGAGCGCTATGGTATCCACAGCTGGTCAAATGTCGTCCTCGTCGTCTTTCTCCTTGTCAGCAGATGAGGTTCGTGAGGCGAGGGAGAGGGCGAGCTACCGCGGCCGTAGCAGACGAAGCGGAGAGAGAGGAGGCGGGACTTCTGCTACAAGTAAAGAGACGCTTGATTTGTTCTCTCACGTTTGTCCTTACAGGCTCCGGTAGAAACATGGCGTCTCGCTGCTAACAGTGGCTATGCAACCGCGGTCCACGGTCATGTTATTTAACATGACTTTTTGAAACACTCTACGAAAATGAAACAAAAACTATTATACAGCGACTAGACAATGCAGGAGCACATAATATGTATAAAAAAGTGGATTTTGGGTTATATAAACCCATAAATACTACATATTGTACCTTTAAAACAACTTAAGGCAAACTTTTGGTGACACTTTTTTAAAGCAATAACAAAGCAAGTAATCAACATTACTGGCAGCGGCTGTCTGTGAACATCGGCCTGTCTCTTTTTTCCTGTTGTTAGCGCTCTTACTGAACGGGCAAACTAGTGGAGATTAATGCGTCAGGATGCGAGTTGCCTATGTGCTGTTGTCAGGAGAACCAGAGGTAGATTTGTTTGGATCATACATCATCATACACATATTCCTCGTTGCACCACAGGAAGTTACTTTTTTTTGGCTGCACCAGTGAACCTCGTCGCAGCAGACAACACCTGGCCAATTACTTAAGGTGTTAAATCACAAGTAACGAAAAGGCATACCGGGCACTTACACACACACACACACATACACACACACACACACACACACACACACACACACACACACACACACACACATTCTTGTACTTGCTGCATACTGAGGACCAGCATTTCCACTTTATAAATCAACACAATTACAAATATCTACTTCACGAACGACATCTACAAAGGTTGCAGTACCATAAAATGTCTGCAGGTGGAGCCCCAGAGCAGAAAGGGCTGGAATTTTTTAGATTTTTTTTGGGCCAAAATTTGACAAAAACGTCATATTATACTATGTCGACCAAAATTTGAAAAAAAAAATTTGACCAAACATTTGACAAAACCATCATATACTATGTCGTCCAAACTTTGAAAAATTATTTTGACAAAAATGTTTTGGTCCAAAATTTGTTATTTTTTTATTTTTTTACAAATTGAGTATATCATGTTATAGCAACCTAAGAAAGTGATTTCAATGAAAACAAAGTGAGGACCGGCCAAAATGTCCTCACTTCGTAAAAATGACCTCACTTTGTTGGTTAAAAACCCTCACTGGTCCTCAGTATGCTGCAAGTACAAGAACACACACACACACACACACACACACACACACACACACACACACACACACACACACACACACACACACACACACACACACACACACACACGGGGATCGCTTACCATGCTCGGCCAATTTGCTGCATGTTAGGAATCCCGTCAGCTTTATGCAGAAACTGCACTTCCTTTTGCTGAATAATTGGTCATTTATTCGCTTGCATGGTTCAAGAAATGATAAATCTGTTTTTCTATAAGAGGAGAGCATTAGACCACAGCACGGCACTCGCAGACAATAACAGGTGAAGTATGCGGAGAACACGGGAGCAGGTGGGAATCTGCGTCTTTTATGCTGTAGCCTGCAGTACAACAGTTGAACATGTATGAAAACATCATTACTGCCTCATTATTACACACACGGTCACCAGTGAGTTGGAATTAAATGCGTTTGCGACGCATTTAACGTCTGCGTTGTGTATAAATGTTCCAGACAGATATTAGGCCGCAGCTTGTTTGCTGAGCTCCGGCTCCAAGTAGACTGTGGGGATTTTGGCAAAGACGTAATTGGACACAACAACAACCTTAAAAAACCTGATCTCAGCTGTTGTAATTAGACGAAATATGGGACGATCAATTCCAGCCTCAATGCTTGAGTTTCTCACAACACATGCATTCAACTGCTTTATACGAACACAGCAACGCTTATTGTACAATAATTCTCTGATGCAACACTGTGCTTGAACTGCAATATTTTAGGACAATGAACCTCAAGAAACTCAAATCTCTACTCTAGTAAGAGTTGTGTATGTTGTTAAAGTATAACACATTGTATAGTCCACTTAAGGGGGTTGTAGTGTTGAGGCACAGTGGTGATGTTAAATGTTATTTTATCAGGAGAAAAATCAAGATTGTTTCACAAAATCAACTGTAAAATTCCCTCCCTCCTTTATCCCATTACAACCATCAGACAGTTAATAAGTGATGCAGCAAAGACATTGTCTCTTTTATAACATTATATATATATATATATTGTATATATTGCATAGTCTCTGCAGTCTTTTGCTGATGGGCTGAAATTAAATTTAATCTGCCCCCTGCCCACCTCCACCCCTCATCCTTTAACATCGTTCTTAAAATAAAATAAAATAAGAACTATGTCATCACCCAATATATTTTTTAGAAATTATAATGATATACGGCACAATATCATCATATCTTTGTGGTTTCCACACACACATTGAGGAAGAAAATAATGGCCATCACAAATGTCCAGCAGAAACCATTAAAATCCAACTTTGATAGATCTCTATATTTTATACTTAAAGGCCTCTGAATTTATTTGACAAGAAAGCTGGGAGACCGTACTTCAACGAGTCATGCATGGATTATGGAGAGTATCTGGCACGTCACACTATTGAAAAGATCATTTCCAAGTCTGTGGTCGTGAGATTTGTAGGGAAATAGAGCTGTGGTGTGCTTTATGAATTTCCTCTTAGAGGAAATGCCTGTGAGCGCTGATGCCAGCGGCTGATTATCGGGCACCTTGTCGTCTGTCATGTTGCTCCACGTGGCAGCTGTCGTATCAGGACTACATATTTGTAAGTCGCTTTAATGCCTCGTATCTCTGTACAACTTCTGACTCTTACTAAAACAGTCACCAGGATCTTACTCTCAGCAGCCGCTTTATCAGGTACAGAGGACATCTGATCCTGGCGTTGTCTTCTGCTGTTGTAGTCCATTTGCTTTAAGCTTTGACACTTTTTTTTTTTACATACCTTGTTTGTAATAAGTGGTTATTTGAGTTACTGGTGCCTTTTTCTATTATTCCAAGTGTGGTTCTCTTCTGACCTCTAGCATCAACAAGGCATTTTTTATCCTCCGTTTTGGACCATCTTTGTAAAGCCATGAAATGGTTGTATACGTGAAAATCAGCAGTTCTGATTTTCGAGTTGCCATCTTGTGATTGGCTGATTATTTTATATTTTTTTCAACAAATAGTTGAGCAGGTACGTCTACCTAATAAAGTGTTTCGTGAATATATGTGATACTTATATTTGTTAACCAGAATTACATTAATTATGTACATGTTAGCAAATGTGAATATCATCCCTTTACCACTTTGGTGCTTTCCAGTGAATGGAGCAAACCATTTCCTGCACGGAGTGGGAGTTTGTTTGTGCTTCCACACTTGCACTTGCCAATATGACCAACAGAGGCCGCCAGAGGCCTGTTGCGTGAACGGGGTGGAGTCTGCCATATTTGATTGCCTTGTTTTAAAAATCGAGTAATCGTTTGGTCCATAAAATGTCAGAAAATGTTGAAAAACGTTGATCAGTGTTTGTCAAACCTGTAAATGACGATATTCTCGAATGTCTTGTTTTGTCCTCAAACCCAAAAATGATTCAGTTTTAATGATTTCTTTGTTTTATGGAGCAAAGAAACCAGAAATTATTCACATTTAAGAAGCTGAAACAATCAGAAATCTTGTTTTAATCATGAAAAAAGCTTCAAACCGATTAATCAATTATCAAAATAGTTGCCAATTCAGTCAATATAGTGATCGATTAATAATCGAGTCATTGTTTCAGCTCTACCTTCTTGTATTGTCGTGCCAATGGAGACTTGAAAAAGTATGTTTTTACTTACCGAGAAACTGTTCTCCTGTGAGGACGATAAAGTCTCTGGAGGACAAAGGCTGTGGGTTAGGGTTAGGAAAAGAACACAGTTTCCACCCTTGAACAACACATTGCATCGTTTAAACACAGGAGAATAGTCTCAAACTATGTTTTGCTGCTTGGTGGATGTTTCTCTCTCCCCGCAATATGTTGTATGTCATCACGTTCCCTCCTGCAGCCTAAAATACTGGATAACTACTTAACTTGAGAAAAACCAATATAAACTATTTGACACAATGTCACATTTTAACATTTATTCTGTACAGAATAAACAAAAGCAATGGCTCCTCGGCTTTGTAAAAAAAAAAAGAGAGAGAGAGACCTGGCTGCAATAGTATAGAGTCTGACATGTTGACTGCTTGTAAATTATTGGCTGGATTAGAGCAGAGTGGGATTTCAGTTTATACGTTTAAAAAAAATATGTTGTGTTGTGTTCTGGACGCAGGTATTACTGTCTAAACTGAGCAACAAGACAAAACACGGTGTCACCTGAGATCGCACAAGTTGAGGCGCGATCTCTAAAGTGAGTGGAATTGTTGCGATCCAGGGTATTGACTGCCTGCAGAAGCTTAATAGAGGATTTAAAGGATTTAATAGGCCCAAAGAGAGAAACATCTTACATTTTTCATGATGCTATTTTCTCGGGTGTATTAATATTTTTTACAAGCCTGTATGACTTTTATAAACAATCTTTTGTGAACGCTGCAAGTCAAAATGCCTCTGAGGATCATTTTGGGGCTTGTTTCTCGAGCAAAGGGCCGACGTGGATTGCTCTCTGAACGAAACACAAATGTACCTGCTCGGGGAAAATGGACTCGATGAAACAGTAGCTTCAACTCTACCGAGAAACACCGTCTGCACATTTAATCATGTGGATGCTTCAGTGGTAAACTCAAACCAGATGAGATGTACTTCAAGCTCACATATAGTGGTCCTGTTAGTTATGGAGGTCTACTTACTTACATTAACTTGTTTTTATGCTCAAAAACCTCCTAGTTGCTGCAAACGAGCCGATAGAAATCTTTCTTTTCTGACGCTCTCCTGAGCCACGATATTTCAGACATAAATCTCACCCCCAGAAGACAGAGTGTGTTGTGATTGGCCAGCCAGCGTAGAGCCCTCCCAACTCTCTTGTGATTGGCCAGTACCCGGAAGTGACATATTCAGCACACCCGCTCTCAGAAGCGCAGCTCTGGAACGGTGGATGCACTGCTACTCATTATCAAAACATTGTTTTAACAGTGTTTAAAAATAGCTTTGTCACGACTCCCCGCCGCAGTCCCTTTTATGACTTTGACCCGGAGTCAGACCCAGAGTCAGAAGACACTGTTGCTCGTGAAACACCTCCACAACAGACGTTATTCTTCTTCTGCAGTTCAATGTACGCAACCGGATGTGCCCGGACTAGTGCCCGGAGCAGGAGGATCTGCTGTTCCGGAGAACCGTTGTTTACGTAACCGGACCGGGTTTTTTTTCAGAGATCTCGCTGAGCCTGAGATTACAATACAACACAGCGTTCTCAGCAGTGGCTGAACTGTTTGTTTAGAACCTTCAGGGCTTCATAAACAAGGTAATGACGCAGATACAAACTAAAAAACAGCGTTAATTGGAACTTCCGGTCTAGGTCCGCTTTAAGATTGCATGATATATGAAGTGTTATTATTGTGATAATTTTGACTTATGGAGGCAGCACTTTCTTGAGTTTCTTTCCAGAAACTTGACAGTATGGATAGACTTGATGGACGACTGTCTCTTGTGGGTTATTTGGTTTAATATTTTTTGCTAGTTTCATTTCAAAGATTACAAAAATAGGCTGTTAAAGTAGCCAAACTAATCCAAATAAATAGGCAAAAGAGATGCAAATGTCACAAACAAAAGTCCTGCACTAGAAGGCTACGTACAAAATAAAAAAGAGCTGATACTCGATGCAAGAAAACACTTAAGGATCTGGCCCAGAATACTAGAGGAGAGAAGCACAAGGCTGGTAATCATCCTGTAATCAAGACAAGTGAGAACTCAGGGAGGGAAAAAACAAATCAACAAACTAAAATGGCTGACCAGAAGTGGGACGTAACGCATCCAATGACATCCGAACATGAGCGTGCAATACATAAACGTACCAACGTATGTGTCCACAGAATATACTGTAGTGTACGAAACAGCAATTTCACTTTAGGATAAAAGAAGAAAAGAGCACGGCGAGGTGAATAAACGGCATGAAATTACAAATCATATGGTGCTTCATTTTAAGGTGCTCTTTCTATTCACACCCAGCCTGATTTGATTAGGTGAATAAATTATAAGGTCCAGAGGGGTGAGCAAAAAATCAGTTAAAATGTTTATTCAGTCTTTAGGATGTCTGCATGAAAGTTTAAAAACCTGCAGGAATTTGCATTTGAATACTTTTAACGTCACATCGTCTACAACACGCGTTGTAATTGGTCAGATGTGTAGACGTAGAACAATGAAAAGTCACAGTATATTGCTCGGTAAAATTTGCTGCTCATGTGGAAGTTATAAGTGCCAAAGGGCTGATGCATTAAAAGATGTCAAGAAATATGATATTAATACTGATGTCTTGAGCAGTGAAGGGTGTTCTACTCCATCTGTGTGTGTTATATCATACATCTGCTTTTGTAGCCAGGCCAGCTGTTGCATTTGAGTACTGTCAAAACCGCACGACCCTGTTTATAATGGAGTTGTTTGCTAACTTACAACGAACGCTGTTCTCTCTTTGTTTTTTGATAGTTCAGATTTCAGCAGAGGTGGAAAGTAACTAAATACATTTACTCAAGTTACTGTATTGAATACTTTTTTTTGGTGTATTTTGTATTTTTTAAAGGTACAATATGTAGTATTTATGGGTTTATATAACCCAAAATCCACTTTTTTATACATATTATGTGCTCTTGCATTGTCTAGTCGCTGTATAATAGTTTTTGTTTCATTTTCCTAGTGTTTCAAAAAGTCATGTAAAATAACATAACCGCGGACCGCGGTTGCATAGCCACTGTTAGCAGCGAGACGCCATGTTTCTACCGGAGCCTGTAAGGACAAACGCGAGAGAACAAAACAAGCGTCTCTTTACTCTCTCCGCTTCGTCTGCTACGGCCGCGGTAGCTCGCCCTCTCCCTCGCCTCACGAACCTCATCTGCTGACACGGAGAGAGACGACGAGGACGACATTTGACCAGCTGCGGATACCGTAGCGCTCAGGGAAGGGAGGGGGTGAGCAGAGCAGCAGGTCTTTGTTGTAAATATCAGCCTCTCCTCTAGATGGCACTATAAACTACTTACTTCCCCTTTAAGTACAATTTAAAATCAGGATTTTGTATTTTACTTGAGCACGTATTGACTCAAGTATTGTACTTTTACAATACAATTTGTTACTTTCTAAATCCTATCCGTTACTGAGTAAAAAATACAAATTCAGCACAATGAAGACCTACAGGGGGAAAATATACACCAGAACCAGACGAATGATGATGTGATTAGCACCAGCACTGGCGCGTGAACGTAGAGGGCGCGCGCCAAAATTGACGTAATATCCAGTGTCGCGCCGGGCGCGTGAACTCCAAAATAGTTTTGGATTTCTGAGCCCTCGTCATAGTTCTACTACCCTCACACCCCACGCAAAGTAACTAAGTAACTTTTACTTAAAGGGACAATGTGTAGTATTTATGGGTTTATATAACCCAAAATCCACTTTTTTATACATATTATGTGCTCCTGCATTGTCTAGTCGCTGTATAATAGTTTTTGTTTCATTTTCATAGTGTTTCAAAAAGTCATGTAAAATAACATGGTCGCGGTTGCATAGCCACTGTTAGCAGCGAGACGCCATGTTTCTACGGGAGCCTGTAAGGACAAACGCGAGAGAACAAATCAAGCGTCTCTTTACTTGTAGCTGAAGTCCCGCCTCCTCTCTCTCCGCTTCGTCTGCTACGGCCGCGGTAGCTCGCCCTCTTCGCACGGAGAAAGACGACGAGGACGACATTTGACCAGCTGAGGACACCGTAGCGTTCAGGGGAGGGAGGGGGTGAGCAGAGCAGCAGTTCTTTGTTGTAAATTTCAGCCTCTCCTCTAGATGGCACTATAAACTACTTACTTCACCTTTAAAGTACATTTCAAATGAACTATGTTTTACTTCTACTTGAGTAAATTTTCAGATGACTACTTTTGCTTCTACTTGAGTAATATTTCATCAAAGTATTGGTACTTTTACTCGAGTACAATATTTTAGTACTTTTTCCACCTCTGCCTATCACAGCAGAAAGGGAAGAGGTAATGCGGGAGACACACCTTGATACAAAAGCAGACAATTGTAAACATACAATTAAATACAAAAGTTCCACAAACAGTGGGCCGTAAATATGAATTCTTTTTTTCTGTCTACATCACATATAATTGCCATTGTTACACGACGAGTAATCTGATGCATACATAGTGTGACATGTTTTTGTGTCCGAAATGTCACAAACACATTTGTTTCAGAGCGACATGGTCTGGCACTCGGTTTTGCAATTTGCATGAATTACACAACTGAGGTTGCACAAGCAAATGCATGACATTTATTCAACATATTCAATTACATTACAACCAATGGTCATCTCCTTTCTCTACTTCATCCTGGACAAAACAAACTTTAATTTGAGCAACGTGCGGAGGCTCTGAGGCACAAAGTCCACCAGCGTAATGCTTTCACGGATCACTTTCTGCTTTTAACAAACACAAGCTACTTCGCAGAGCAGCATCAGTGTGTGCAAGGAAATATCAGGGACTTCAATGAATGACCTCCTTTACAAGGCCCAGTGGCTGCAGAAAGCTAACAGTATTCTACCTAGTCTATGAGATCCGCAGGTATAATTCCCACTATAAAAGGGCCAGGATTTCTGTTAAACATTTTCATTAAAAACACTAATTAAATAAAATAAAGTCCATCATGTGCATACTTTTTTCTGTAGGTTACTGCACTGCTGGTCTGGCAACCCATGCTGCTTTGAGTGTGTGTATTTATTTTTTGATGTGACCAGGGAAAAGTGATAGATCAGGGGTCACCAACGTGGTGCCCGCGGGCACCTGGTAGCCCGCAGGCAGCCAATACGGTGCCCGCGGGCTCACTTCACTTCACCTCACTTGCATGTATCCGTATGATCGCTCAGTAAAATATCTTTGATATTGTTTATAAAACTTGGTAATCGTTAGGAGTAAGCACTGGAATTAATGTGTATGCAGTTGAATGCATAATATTAATCATTTAAATGGTAAACAAACAAAAAAATATTATATGGTAGCCCTCCATATTATTTTTTACCCTTAAGGTAGCTCTCTGTCTCAAAAAGGTTGGTGACCCCTGTGATAGATAGATAGATAGATAGATAGATAGATAGATAGATAGATAGATAGATAGATAGATAGATAGATAGATAGATAGATAGATAGATAGATAGATAGATAGATAGATAGATAGATAGATAGATAGATAGATAGATAGATTTAAGCTAACATATAAATAATTTTAAGCTGATAGATAGATAGATAGATAGATAGATAGATAGATAGATAGATAGATAGATAGATAGATAGATAGATAGATAGATAGATAGATAGATAGATAGATAGATAGATAGATAGATAGATAGATAGATAGATAGATAGATTTAAGCTAACATAAATAATTTTAAGCTAACTGATAGATAGATAGATAGATAGATAGATAGATAGATAGATAGATAGATAGATAGATAGATAGATAGATAGATAGATAGATAGATAGATAGATAGATAGATAGATAGATAGATAGATAGATAGATAGATAGATAGCTTTAAGCTAACATATAAATAATTTTAAGCTAACAGATAGATAGATAGATAGATAGATAGATAGATAGATAGATAGATAGATAGATAGATAGATAGATAGATAGATAGATAGATAGATAGATAGATAGATAGATAGATAGATAGATAGATTTCTCCTGCAGGACTAGATGTACTTGTATTTTTAATTATCTGACTTTTTTGTTTGTTTGTTTTTTTTAACGTTAAAACCAATAATAACAACGGACAGTGATGCATCTTGGGAGAGTTGAATATGCTCATTAAGAGACAGATTGTTCTTTATCACAGCCAACACAGAATATCATCCCCACTTAGAGGCCTATAAGCAAATCAAAGCCCTGGTAAGGCAATTAAATGACACAATCCCACCCAAGGTCTTCATTATCATTCATGATTGCATCACCGCAAGAGTCACTTTCATTCACGTCTCATGTCCTGGTGACCTCGTGACGCACCAACCTTGATGTTTTCCTGCCGCAATCTCACTCACATAGCCCCACATAAAAGGTGCCTTAGTAGTAACGAGAGTGTGCACTTACACAACAAGCAAACACAATATGCTGAGGTGATACAAAAAAGTAAATGTGATGATTTTTTAGAAATGTAACACTGCAAGTAAAGCAATCCTGGCCTGAAGAGAGGGAGTCGTCAAAACTACTGCAATAAGTCTTCCCTCTCCAACTAAAGCCCACCCATCCATTCACTCACACACCCACTCTCTCTCTCTCTCTCTCTCTCTCAGCCACACACACACACAGACTTGTAGAAACCTTCATCCCTCATTTACCGAGGCTATTTTCATCTGTGTCTCACTACAGCTGAACCACCTCACCAATATCACTAAATATTCTACACATCAAGGTCTGCCACCAACATCACTGCAAGGTGAAAACTCGTGCTTATCACCCAGAGACGGCAGACTGTTTCCCTACAGCTACAGGGGTCTAGACAGGTGAATATTGACTAAGGGTGAATTCCAATTCCTTGCTTAACCCTCAGTCTCAAAAATGCGCCCTCCCGCTAGTGCGAGTGCTGTCCCGATTCTGAGGGGCAAGTTTAAGGGCTGTATCGCCGTCAATATTGAGGTTTTCCGAGACCACCCTTGTGAGCAAGGGCTACCCAGAATGCATTGCGTGTTTTGACAGAGCAAAGATGGCGCCGAAAGTCTTTTCTGTGTAAATAGAGATATAAAAATGATGAAAACCATTGTATTATCATAGTTTAGGCCCATATTATAGATTACTTACGTCATTGTTGCGTAACATTTATTTATATTTTACGATCTTTTGTCAATAGCCCGGCCGGTGCGGACAAGCGATCGTTTCCTATGGTTTACTTTTCAATAAGTCGTGGTGTGTGGTAACTGTCAGCTGAATATGTCCGTGGTTGTGGTATTTGTATGGGTATCATCTTATAACTAACTGACAACCTAATAACTTGACTGACAAACGGATCGTAATAAATAATCGTTCTTCTTTTTCGGAGTTGACAGACTGGATGCAGCTTTCGCGTTATTCTGCCCCCCACAGTCTGAAGACGTATCTGCATTTAAGGGGTGTCCCATTTCTAAGTGACAAAATAACCCTCAACACTTGGTATTGAGGGCCAGTTAAGATTAAAGGCCACATTATACTTCTCCGACTGCGTAATGCATTATCCGTCTGCGTCACCACGTAGACCACTCAAGCCTTTATGCTTCTGCGTCGTGGTGACGGATAGGCGCTGCAATTTCCCGCCCGATCAGTAGGGGTCGCTGCGCAAGGTTGTTGTGCTTTTGGCTACAGTGAGCAATGGCGTCCGAGGGAGAAAGACTGTTGTTGTTGAAACAGTGGCCGTTTGTCACTTTTCTGTGTCCCAGAATGCAGTTTTAAGATAATTTGAGGCGAGAAATTGGCCATTTAGAGTCTAAACATGTGCTGTGTGTGTTAAGATATGACGTATTTATAATTCGGCAGCGACGAAGTCGGCGGTCTTCAGCTCCGCCCTCTGTGGACGCTCGCTGCTCACTGTGAGCCGGCACAGAGCAGCTTAGCTCGGCCTGTCCTGAGGACCAATCGCAGCTCTTGCCGTCTCCGTTGTCCCTTGACGGAGTGACGGACACTTAAAAAATATTCCGTGCACCCGGAGACGACGCAGAGGCTCTTCGACAGGTTCTGCGTCGACGCAGAGGACTCTGCGTAGCCTACGCAGAGCACTTTACGCAGGAGTATAAATTGGGCTTAAGGGATGAGCTTGAGGGTTGAGCTTTAGGGTTAAGATAGGAATTGGAATTGGCCCCAAATATGTGTGCTGCGTAAAGTACAGGCCTGAGCCGCCCTGCTTTGGATCTTTTGGTTAGTGCCATCTCTGGGTTTGGCAGCAGAGCTTGAGTCGAGACCCTTTGAATAAGCACATCCTCTCGCCGACTTCTCAGGAGACTTAATTGTTGCTGGACGTCGTTTGTGATTCCTGCCAAGTTGCCAGAAACTTTCCCTCTCTTGCAGCTTTTCTGCAGCCCCGACACAGCAGGGTCCCCGTGCACTTCTTCTCATCTATTTGTCTGATTCATGACTATGGGAAAAAAAAAAAAAAAAGCTGATGAGACCAAACTTGCGAGCGTCTGAGCGGTGTCATCACTCACATTATCTCCTCTGGGTCAAACACACAAAACACAATGGCCTCTTGCATCTTAAATTTGCTCCAATCTGCATGTCTGACTGATGTTTTGCACAGTAAGTGCCAGAAGTAGTGATATGTGTTATATTTACAAACCCCCATTTCCACAAAAGCTTGGGCACTTTCTCAAACTGCAATGAAAACTAGAATCTGTCGTTTGTTAAATCACTTGCACGTTTTACGGTTTCCACTTTCAAATCTATTTGTATTTTGTGCCACGGAACAACAGTGACCTTCGCAGACCAACGAGGATGTAAACACTTTCACAACTCTTGCCTCTTGTTTTTACTACCCCACTCTCTCTGTCACTTCCTCTTTCTGATTTGCTGTTGGCTTAAGCATCAGGTTTAATCTGTCATTAGTATTGTAAGCTTCCACTTAAAACACAGAACGCACATCCACTCTGGCTGCCGTGGGAAACGTGACAGCAGACTCTGTGAAGCAAAGCCCCCGTGCCTAAAGTACATGTAAAAATGCTGATTATAATAAGGCCACGCAACAAACAAAACATATTATTTTAAAAAACAATTAAACACTTATTGGTAGAATATTCAATTACTGTCAATAAACTCTCCTAAATGTGACCCACTGCACATTAAACACTATTATATTAACCATAATATTCGGCAAAAAACGGCAAATATAAGTATTACAATGATTAAAAAGTTGATTTTGCATAATATACCTCCTTTACAACTGGCTCTTCATAAAACAAATCACGATATCTAAATGTTATATTTATAACATAAATGCTGCCACGGAAAAACTAAATTACAAATTAGCAAATTATTTGCTAATTTTTGCCGAATAGGAAGAAGAGTAAAATTAAAATGGAAACTCTCACCTGATGATGCTGCTGATGATGTTGTCAAAAAATGTCACAGCTGTAAATCCAGGAGAAGACGTCTCATATTGTGTTGTGATGCGAGAAAAAAACAAGTTTACTTCTTGTTTTGGGATTAACAGATGTTTTTATTTTGATAAATGGACTTCAACAAAGCACTTGCATTCATTTCAGCTATTGTTTCGCCGACAATAGGGCGCTTTGGTGGGAGTGGGAGTCGTAGTTCAACTGTGTGAGTGTATGGATGTGAAGGAGTGAATGGCAAATATGTAGTGTAAAGCAGCTTATGGCGCGTTTCCACCAGTTCCACTCACCTGGGCAAGGTTAAATTGTGTTTGCACTAGCATAGTACCTGGTACTTTTCTTAGTACCTGCTCTGGCGAGGTCCCAAGCGAGCTGAGGCTATACTAAGAGACGTCTGACACAAGTATCAAGCCGAACAATGCCGAACTGTAGCTCAGTTAAAAAGTTAAGGCTAATCGCCAACAATTACCAGGGAAATGTCTCTAAAATCTCAATATTTAACAGAGGAATCTGGTGTTTGTCGCGACAGCACTGCTGATCGGCGAGCGGCATCACAAACCCCGCCGCTGCGTTTCAGTCCAGTGTCAGACGGAGTCTGTGCTCCGGTCGTGGAGGAAGTACTGAACAAATAGTTTTAAAGCGGAACTAGACCGGAAGTTCCTATTATCGCTGTTTTTTTTGGTGTGTATCTGCGTCATTACCTTGTTTATGAAGCCCTGACGGTTCGAAACAAACAGTTCAGCCATTGCTGAGAACGTTGTGTTTTATTGTAATCTCGGGGCTCAACGAGATCACTGAAAATCCCGTAATAGTTACGTAAGCAGCGGTTCTCTTGAACAACTGATCGTCCTGCTCCGGGCGGTAGTCCGGGCACATCCGGTTGCGTACATTGAACCGCAGAAGAAGAATAACGTCCGTTGTGGAGGTGTTTCACGAGCGACAGTGTCTTCTGACTCTGGGTCTGACTCCGGTTTAAAGTCATAAAAGGGACTGCTGCGGGGAGTCGTGACGAAGCTATTTTTAAACACTGTTAAAACAATGTTTTGATAATGAGGAGCAGTGCATCCGCCGTTCCAGAGGGGGGCGCTGCGCTTCTGAGAACGGATGTACTGGATAGTACTGGCCAATCACAAGACTCTGTCTTCTGGGGGTGAAAGTTCACTCTGAAACATCGAGGCTGAAAAACACTGTCAGAAAAGAGGATTTCTATCGGCTAGTTTACAGCAACTAGGAGGTTTTTGACCATAAAAAGAAATGTTGATATATGTAAGTAGACCTCCATAACTAACATACATGTGCAACAGGACCACTCTATGTGACCTTTAATGAACTGATTCTAATGATTCAGTTACACTGAAAACAACTGCTTTACAAGTCGCGAGTCAATCGTTTGTGTGTGTGTTAAACAAAGTCATGCCAGTTTCATGCAGCCGTGCAATGATGACTCCGCCCACTTTGAGTATGTACTATACTACTACTTCAGATTAGGGAACGCATATTCCCCATTAACTCGATGCTTACTAGCATGCATATAAGTGGCATACTAGCCCTTTATTTAGTAAATATATAGCACCTATTAACACCTCATGTAGGAAAAATCTTAATTTGTGGTGTAATATTAACACCTTATTCTACGCAGAATAAGGTGTTAATATGTCCTTAATGATTAAAATAAAGGGCTAGTGTGCTAATTATATATATTAATAAGCACCTAGTTAATGGTGAATCTAAAGTGTTACCTATTTTGGTGGTGGAAAACCTGTGCCGTGCCAAAGTGAGGCGATTCGAGTTGGGACCATAGGTAGAAAAGGAGCTTTATTGTGGTCATTAAGACTAGAAAAGTGCCACATAAAAACAGACTATTAACAACGAAGAGTCATACTAGTACAAAGTGACAACACTCACCTTTATGTCACAATAAACTTTAGGAGGGAGAGAACTCTGCAAAAACAAAACCACATCTGAATTTCCTCTGCTCTTAACTCTGATCACCACCTTTAAGGAGTTTCACCTGCTTCACGTGCTTATTTATGTTGGTGTGATTTTTGTTTCCTAACTCTCCTTTATTGAACCATTTAAAATATCCCACCAAGAACACGGTAACTCAATATGAGCTACACCCGCTATCTTATATTCAGTCGGAGGCAATAACAGTCCCACGCATACAGCAAAAGCCGTAAAAGCTTTTCTTGTTATCTACTCTGCACCCGAGTCAAAATGCAGACGTATATACTGCCTCTCTATCAGTGACAGCCGAGCCTTCGCGGTAAAGCTATCCAACTGTTATTGACCTTATAATTTTCAATGTATCAAAACAAACTATACTTGATTTTCCAATTATTGTAATAATGATAGAATAACGAGTTATTGATCTCTGCAGGGAGGTTTGCTCTCGGTGCGATGCAGAAGGAACACTTCAGCAAAACAAATGATTCTTCATAATGGAATCAGTAATTTTGGGACTCTTCCAAAGATTACTGATTACTCCCTTACTTGCTTTTTGTGCCGTTTCCTTCATTGTAAGCATTCGTTGTCACAAATTTTGTTTACTTGCCCTCGCGCAAATTACCACAGATATCAACCAGGTGATGTCTCTGAAAATCTTCCCGTGGGTGATTTGAGGTGAGATGCTGTCATGACTTCAGGGAGGAATTTAATGGAGGAAAAAACTGCCAATGTGACGAAGGAATCTGCAGTTGTGCTATCCCTGTCTCAGAAATAACACAGTGAAAGATGCAGTTCCTGATAATTATTCCCATTCCCATTTACATTTATCTCGCGTCGCCACACTGAGCAAAAAGGATCCACAGTATAATTGGATATGATGAAAGTTAAATGGAGATCCCCTTAAGTTTTAAGTCAACAGGAGGTGCTGTATAATTAGGCTGAATGTTACTATAGGCCTGATTTTTAGCCTCCATTAGAAAACATGAGAGGTGAACACCACAGGAGGCAGTAAAAGCCTTTGGAAGCAGATGTTGCTGAATAAATGAGAATAAAAATGAATGGGGAAACTGTGTGGCTGTAAGCGGCCGCCTGTGGTGAAGTGTTTCCTTAGTTACCATTGAGAATAATGGCCCTGTGCATAAAGATGATCGAAGGTTATGAATTCTAATCGGTCTATAGTGGGGGAGACCATTTTACAACAATCTGTGTTCATTTCAATTTAACTTCTAAGCAGCATTTATGTTATAAATATAACATTTAGATATCGCGATTTGTTTTATGAAGAGCCAGTTGTAGAGGGGGTATATTATGCAAAATCAACTTTTTAATCATTGTAACACTTATATTTGGGACTCTGGAGGCCCTATGAGTAGGCAAAAAAAAGATGACTCACTCATGTTTTTGTGGTCCGCCTCAACAGGAGTACAGGAGATAAAACACGCCATGTTGACTTCCGCACGCATTGAGACGTCACAATAAGACATTCCTGGAATTGTTGTCTCGCGGAGAGCTCCGCTTTGTCCCTAAAAAAAACGCGAGCGTGCAGGCGTGGGCAATAGTATCCGGAAAAGAGCGGAAGTCCACGATGTTTTCTATTCTTGGCTGCACAGTGCAGCACAGAGTTCTACACAAACTTCCAGCCTCAGAGGATTTGAACATGTCCAGAGGATACATTTTATATATACGACGGCAATGCTAGAGTCTGCAAATGATGGCTTTTCCAAATGCTAACTGCTGTTAGCTGCCGGAGCCTCAGTGACGCTGACGTAAGTTTCCTGTGTCTCATTTGCATATTTAAAGAGACAGGCACTCAAAACCGAGCGTTCTGAACAGGGCTGTTTTGGCAGAGTGAATGAACTGCTGTGGGGCTTCATCCTTAAGGTACACACACACACACACATACACACACATAGGAAAAAAGTAAAGGAAATCACTACTCAAATCACATGTTGACATTTCTATGGTTAAATCATATAAGGTTAAAGTATATGAAGGTGAAACAATATGCTTAAGTAGGATTTTCTGTATTTATTTCCTGGTGTAAAACTATGAAAACGTATTACAGTAACATACAGTACAGTACATACAGTGTACAGTAGCATTGATGTGGTAGCTCACATCTATATTTTCTTGTATAGAATATATTATAGGCCTAATTCATATTATGGTAATAATAATAATAAAAAACAACACACTGGCTATGTTTCATAGAGAGTTTGCAGCTGTCAGATCATGGTTGTATACAAATGTGGTTGCACATTTACTACGTGCTTTATGGTAGTCACGGCGGTAATTGAAAGTCATACAGCTATTGCTGTGCAATACACAAGAGAGTCATAGGAGGGTGTGTGTGTGCGTACACTCTCTATGTTGTTGCCTATTTTGTGTCAAAGGCCTTTAAAACCTTCATTGTCATTCATAAATATACAGATTTCCATGGTTTTAAAGATATATAGTTTTAAAATATATTATTATAATATCTGTTTTTTTCGCTATTATATATTTAAATAGAGTATTTGTGAGCTGTGAGTGGTGCAGCCTCTGCCGTTGACATTGAAAAGTTCAATTAAAATATTCTAAAGCCTGGCTGTTTTCGGTAGGACACAACTTACGTGTCTCTCACACAGAACACAATTCCGCCTAATGAATCTCTGAGATTTCCCCTGATAAATCAAAATAGTTTTTCCCCTGTTCTTTTCAAAAACAGGACTAAGGTGACTCCATGGAATTGCACTGTTCCTTTTTCTTAACGTTCCTAAAGTAATTCACATGACCCCCAGAATGACCCTGCAGAAGCCTGGTGACCTGCATCCAGCCTCTCACACAATGACACCTGGAATTGGTCCCAGCTCTCCTGGTAGTGACCCTGGAAAAAGGATATGTGGAATAGATAAAGGATTTGATAATCCTCAATATCAATCAATCAATCAATCAATCTTTATTTATATAGCCCACAGTTTACAAAACATAGTTTGTCTCACGGGACTTCACAGGGTTGGTAACATCCTCTGTCCTTAGACCTTCGACCAGGGTAAGGAAAAACTACCAGGGAAAAAAAAAAACCCTTGTAAAAGGGAAAAAGGGTAGAAACCTTAGGGAGAACCACAGGTGAGGGATCCACTCCCTGGACGGACAGACGTGCAGTAGATGTTACCCAAAACATACAATACATAATGACAAGAATAAAAAGTGAAAAAAAAAAAAAGTCTTTAAATGCCAGGATCATCTGGATCACTGGGTTTATCACAGCCTGTAGTGAAGACTGTTGTGGTCAGAGACTTGAGGATGACGGAGTCTTCTTTCCTGTCCTGACCTCATGTCGTTCACTGGTGTCAGCAGAACTGTAAGAGATTAAAATCAGTTAGAGATGTGCTATATGTAGATTTATGTGCTACATCTCATGGGGGTACATCAGGTAAGTGGTGAGGGATGAAAAATCAGTGGTGAGGGATGAAAAATATCAGTCTGATTCTGAAGGACACGGAAGACAAACGGTGATCTCGCGGCTGTCAGATCCTGGAGTTTGGAGCTTTGCCGTGCTAAAACCAATCAGAGTACAAATGTGAATCTGAAGTCTTACGAGTTGTGATCACTGCAATCAGCTGCAGCTGAACAAGTGTCATCAGTCTACACTCCAGGCATGTCAAGGACCTGCTGCAAACACAAGGCAGCGCACTGCAATTAGATCTGTGACACCGTGTCAGAACCCACTTAAAAAGAGAGAAATGAGATTGCACTTCCTCTGTGAGAGCCTCACATTGAAAAACAAGTACCCTTTAAATGGGAGATTTCATTTAATATGTGTCTCGTTTGTTCTAGTCAGCTTGGATATTTATCAGCAATGTACTACACTGTATTCGGAAGAATTAGTTGTTAAACCACCAACTGGGTGAGGACACAGTGCATGGTTTCAACCGAAAGGGCACTTTCAACATCAGGACAGCCTGGGGGACACTTTCAACATCAGGCAGTTACAACCACTGCTAATTTGGGGCTGTATTTCCCGAAATGAGCACTGACCAGAAAGAAAAAAAAAAGTATGGGGAAGAAATAAACTCATCGATTGGCCAGGACTGACAATCCCTTGTTCGTTCACCACAAAAACAAGGTCTGCATTACCTGCGTTGGTTACTGTGGAAACACCTTGTGATGGACTGGCAAACTGTCCAGTGTGTACCCAGCCTATCGCCCTATGTCAGCTGAGATTGGCACAGCTTCCCCCTGCGACCCTTATGTAGAGGATAAAGTGTTGGATGGATGGATGGATGGACTATGGAACTTCTGTTGTATGGTACATGCCACGAAAACTACAGAATTCTACTTAACGGCAAAGCAATAGGTCATATAAGCCAAGCTGAAAATGCAAGCTATGATAACCTAAGCAGCATTGTATTTTTTTTTTGTTTCTTATATCTTGAAAAATAAAACAATGTTATCATATCTGCCAGAAAATGCTACACACTTAGAAATAAAAGTGTTCTTCGGCTTGTCCTCATAGGAGAGGAGGACATAAAGGTTCCACCAAGAACCCTTTTAAAACCCTTTATTCAGGAAAGGGGTTTTAAAGGGTTCTCTGGATCAAAATGTTTCTTACTGGAACCATTAGTGTTACCAAGAACCCTTGAAAGAAAAAGGGTTTTTCAGAAGCAAAATGGTTCCAGGTAGAACCTCAGCCCATTTGGCACAGCACACTGTTGGGGCCCCTGTCAACATTAGCTCTACGGGACATTCAACATGTTGAGAGACAGTATTAATTGGATGTTTAGCTCCAGTCAATCAGAAGATGAGGAGACACACATAAATGAAGAAGGAATGCCAAAGACTATGACAACTACTTTCTTCTTCTTCCACAAACAAAATACAAACGACCACGGCTGATTCCATCTTCTTCCCAGACAGACACCATCAAATTTGAAATCACTGTTCTATCACAATTTTCTCGTGTGTATGTGATCCCTGACTTAGATAAACAGACTTCCACACGTGTGCTCGATGGCTGTAGTCGATTGCTTCTTTGCTGTCGGCTGACCATTGTTATGGTGTTTCCCAGGCTTAAGAAAAACACGCATCAGACTCTGTTTCTCTGCATCCAAGCTTAAGGAGAGTCGTAAAAGGTCATTGGCTGATTGTTGTTACTATTGCTACTTCCTCCTCCATTCATCACTGTCAGTGGAACGTTCTGTCTTCTCTGGCTGCGAGATGCTTTTTTATATCCATTCCTCTTCACAACTTACATGCTCACAGTGCATCAAAGCCCACTAATGCACTTTTGATTCAAGTCATTCTTGAGCTCCCGCGTCAGAAAGTAGCCTCTGTTTTCCCCTTGCTTCTGGGTTTCACAGCAGACAAATGTTGATAATGAGGCAAAGGCCATTTGTCTTCATCATGCCGTCCGAATCATCATTAACATGATGCTGTTTTTTTGGGGGGTTTTTTTGTACATAATGCAACTCGTCTCACTCACAAATGCATCTCGAGGGAGAGCACGGCATCCTGAGAGGTGCGGGCACGTCATCTGTGGTTAATATCACCGAGATGTTGAGGAAGTGCTGAGAGGGAAGCAATGGTTTTTCCCCGTGAATCCTTTTGCGTCTGTTTTTATTATGAGAACATCCGCAGTATCAACTGGATCGTGTTACAAAAGCAGATTTAGGAAAAATATGATTTCAAACTAGCATATTCAGTAAAGACTATAGATTACTGCTCTGATGTGCAACATAGAATAGTGATTATTTCTGCAGGAAAAGCCTTCTGTGACTGATACAAACCCACACTACTTCAAAGACCTGTCTGTGCGGCAGAATCATCTACAGCCTTGATTTCAGATGTCTAGTCTAGTCTATTATCTTCCATAAATGTATATTTTTGCAGGATTTGTTTTGTCTGAGACAACTGGGAAATCTTTGGGAAACGCGATCAAGCTGTACCGTGAAAAATGGTAAAGGATAATGTGGTATGTGGTATAATGTGATATGTTCAAGTGGTCTCCCACTGACACTCTACATTAACCGTAGGTGTGAGAGTGAATGGTTGCTTGTCTCCATGTGGCCCTGTGATGGACTGGCTAGCTGTCCAGGGTTTCCCCCCCGCCTTTCGCCCTATGTCAGCTGAGATTGGCACAACGCCGCCCTTCGACCCTCATGTGGAGGATAAAGCGGTAGAAGGTGGATGGATGGATGTTCAAGTGGTCCCAGACCAGGCACTTTTACTCACAGAAGTCCAGTTGTCTTCATTTTTTAGCACGTAAATCCTCTCTATAAGCTCGACATGGACTGATGGGCATATTGTGATTTAGCTCGTCTATCCTTTTTGCCAAAAAATATCTACCGTTCTCTCCTCAGCGCTCAGTCCCTCTGGATACTGACAGCTGTCTGACTTACAAAGGTAGCACTGTGAGTAATGAACCAACTGATATCCCGCATCGTATACACTGACTGCTAGTTACCCAGAGTAGACCTTCTGACCTTAACCCCAGCCTCTGAGCCATCACCAAATGAGCTTTTCATTTGCCATTCAGAAATGAGAATGACGTTGCAGGCACTGAGCTGTTTCTCCGAAAGAACCGCATTGCATGCAAACAGGCAGTGTTTAGTAATCCTGAAGCCTGGCAAATCAGCAATTCTACTCCAAACTCATTTGCATACAATACTGGCATATTCTGCTCATACCCATGGTGTAGAAAAAAAGCACACATTTCAGAACAGCTAATACAACAGTTTGGAACTTAGCTTGAAGTGATGCATGGTTTTATAAATATCTCTTTCCGGAAGTCTGTGAAGCAAAAACATGTTATTATTTAATGACCTGATGACTTGATCTCTCTGATGTATTATGTACCAGCATTAAAGACCAAGTTTATCAGAGCTGACTAAACGGTGTCCATAATGAAAGAGCAGTAAATGCAGGCTCTAATAGAGATGGAAAAATATACATGTTTTAATGTAGCACGGACCTGAAAAGATGACAAATAGAATGGCTCACATGATGGACTTCAGTTTGTAAGTACTCGAAATGAAAGGATTCCATCCAGTTCTGAAAAGACAACCTAATTACTGTAACCTATTCAGCTACTGTGGGAATGCAAGCAAACCATTATTTAATACAGTATATACAGCACATCATATGGACAAGGACAACGTTTGATTAAGATAGAATTTCTTTTTCAACAGCCAACAAAATGTGCAGAAATAACACACACAAGAATGAGCAGATCAATGACAGTAGGCCTACATGTGACGTTTCTTTGGGATTTAGGTTTTAAAACTGCAGTAACTAAATGTTTTGGCCACTTGGGTGCAGCATAAAAAAAACTGTACATCGTGGACATAATGTTGTCCACGATTATAGCACTACTACTACTGCCTATTTACAAATCCAGCAGATAGAGCACGATTGTGTTTCCAGCCACCTGACACGTTTAATCCCTTACTGTTTTAAAGATACTCTGGAACTTTGTCTGTCTGCAAAGTCTAACTGCTATAATTCTCTCCTATGCTTCGTCTTTATGTTGTGTTTCACACCGCGTGAGGAGGCGTCTTCTCGTGAGCCAGGTGTCTTACAGGTTGATGCCATAACACCAGCGGCTTCTTTTTGACAATGCGGAGTGTGTCGTTTAAAGTCGCACACACACACCTCTGATCAGAAAAACCCGGAGGCAGAGGGAGCGCTAAGGAAAGCAATCAACACTACTGAAAGAGTACCGATACTGATACAGCCGCCCTTTAATTTGTCCAAATGTGCTCAAAACGTCGTTCTTGCTTGACAGAGGACCTCGTTCTCACACCAATGTCGTGGGGAAGCTTTCTTGTTGGGTTTGCACTATTGTTGCTGTTGTCTGGTACTCTTGTGTAGCCACGGAAAATAAGTCATAGTCATATTACTCACATCTGTATCTGTATAAGCACATAGCAGCCTAATCTGAAAGTTGATTACTTATTCAAGAGTGCTGCTCCAAATCATACAAAGGGGCGGGGGGAGATTATGAATTAAAACTACCCTTTATGAGCAATAAGATAAATCACTTAAAGGTGAAGTAAGTAGTTTATAGTGCCATCTAGAGGAGAGGTTGAAATTTACAACAAAGAACTGCTCCTCTGCTCACCCCCTCCCTTCCCTGAGCGCTACGGTATCCTCAGCTGGTCAAATGTCTTTCTCCGTGTCAGCAGATGAGGTTCGTGAGGCGAGGGAGAGGGCGAGCTACCGCGGCCGTAGCAGACGAAGCGGAGAGAGAGGAGGCGGGAATTCAGCTACAAGTAAAGAGACGCTTGATTTGTTCTCTCGCGTTTGTCCTTACAGGCTCCGGTAGAAACATGGCGTCTCGCTGCTAACAGTGGCTATGCAACCACGGCCCGCGACCATGTTATTTTACATGACTTTTTGAAACACTACGAAAATGAAACAAAAACTATTATACAGCGACTAGACAATGCAGGAGCACATAATATGTATAAAAAAGTGGATTTTGGGTCATATAAACCCATAAATACTACATATTGTCCCTTTAAAGACAGAGAACATAAGAATAAATTAATGTTTTCCTAGTGTCTCACTCTAAAGCCAAACGACATTAAAAAAAAAAGTTATCCTGAAAACGTGTTAATCTCCAACATTTAACAAGGATATCTCAATATTTAACAGAGGTGTAGTCTGGTGTATTTACAGAAGCACTGAACAAATCTTTCTTTAATGAACCGATTCAAATGATTCAGTACATGGAAAACTAATTCTTTCCTCGTCACGTGTCCCGTATAAAAAATGTTGTTACGTCAGTTACGTGCAGCGCTGCTATGATGACCCCGCCCCACGTTGATGAAGTACTATGAAGTAATGGAAAATGACGTCTGATACCCAAACCGTGTAGAGTCGAGCCAGGCTGAGCAAAGTCATGCTAGAACTGTACAGTGGAAAGGCGTGATGGAATAACCTTAACTGTGAATTTCACACAAAAGTAAAAATAAGGCAATCAGAGATGGCAGACTTCACCCCATTCACGCAACAAGCCTCTGGCGGCCTCTGTTGGTCATATTGGCAAGTGCAAGTGTGGAAGCACTTGAAGACGAACCTTACATGTGTCTTTTTTTTTTACTTTGTTTGTCTTTAAAAGAAAAGGAGGTGACTGATTTACATAGGCGACAAGACTTGTTGGGGGGGTTATATAAAGTTATATGGGAGCAGTGTTACAGTTTGCTGTATCCACTAACAAGATGTCTTTTAAAAAGAAAGGTGTAATTCAAAATGCAGTACAACACACGAAAAGCAATGTTTTTTTGAGTGGGTTCCACACCTGGGACATTTTTGTCTGTTTAGAAAAGCTTCATGGTTGTGTTTTTTTTTCTTGGATTGCTGAGTTATAATTCAATTCAGGGGTTATGTGTCCCGCTGGATGCAATCAAAGTGAACAGTGCTCTGCACATCTCGAACCGAGTGCAGGAACCAATCTATGTAAAGTGCTATGTTTAGAGACAATGTATTCAGTCACATCGTGCAATTGTCATCTAAAATGCCAGTAGAAAGGTCAGTATTAGTTTTGAAATTCTACACGGCACACCAACCACCGTGTGGCTTTGAGAGACTGTAGGACCTCACGAAAATCCTCCTCTTTCTTCTGCTGCAGAGTTTTGTCCCACAGCTACACAACCATAAAACCACAGAGTGTAAACTTCTCCGGATAACCTTCTGTTTGCCGCCTAATGAAATTCATGTAAAGTCGAAAAGATATGCAGTTTGCTTAAAATGACTTTCTGCCAGGATCTTTTCTTATCTTGTAAACAGTCAGTCTGACGGCCTAAACACATCCGGAAACAAATCAAACCACAGCGGCAGATAATCTCCCCGCAAATGATTTTGGGATCAGTCATTAAGAGAGGGTTATTGCTCACCCCCCCCCCCCCCACCCACAAACATAACATGGCACCACAAAACACGGTTCAAAACATTTACTGCCTCTTTATTTCCCAAGGAATGCGATATCTTTCCAGAGTGAGGGCATTCGAACTGGTGTTATTGGTAATGCAATGGACACAGTTGGCACGTCTGACATGGTGGTTATTCATGGAAATGATGTAGCACCGCGTTATATCCCGCACACATTCACATGACTCTGCAACTGCAAAGGACTCGTATTATATCCTATTTCTACATGTTAAACTAGTTCCCTGGTGTCTTATTGAACATGTCTGTGACATGCTTTGGTCAAAATACCATAAGGATGAAGCACCACAGCAGTTCAATCACCCTGCCAAAACAGCCCTGTTCAGAACGCTCGATTTAGTAGTATCTCTTTAAAAAAAAGTAAAAGAAACTTAATGGACAGGAAATGACATCAGCCACAGAGACCACTGGGAGCTAACAGCAGTTAGCATTTGGAAAAGTGATCATTTGCAGGCTCTAGCAGGCACATTGCCGTCATATATCACATGTATCCACTTGACAGATAAATCCTCTGAGGCTGGAAGTTTGTGTAGAACTCTGTGCTGCACTGTGGAGCCAAGAATAGAACTTTCGGCGGACTTCCGGTTTTCGGATACCGTTGACCCTTCGCCAGCACAACATGGCGTGTTTTATCTCCTGTACTTAGACTGAGGAGGACCTCAAAAAACATGAGCGAGTCATCTTTTTTCGCACTTTGCCGAATGATAGGACCTCCAGACTCCCAAATATAAGGATTTAAAATATTAAAAAGTTGATTTAATATAATATAATATGACCCCTTTAATGCCATGATATTTCTGAACTGTGGCGACTCTTGAGTTTCACTGATAACAAGCATATTTCTACAGAAAGAAGATGGGACTGTTGTTGTGCTTTAAGTCAGTGGTCACAAATCGTTCGGGAATAACAACACACATTTCAAGTTCACTTTACATGTTTATACCATCATTTCTTTTGAGTAAAACTTTAAGCAAAACTTGCACAAGGGAAAAAGCATTTTAGGTTCATTTATAAGGCCTCACACTAAAATAATTAACTCTGAAATGTAGTATAATATACAATTATGTCTGTATACAGTACATCACATGTGACATTGGACAAAGTGTTTGTCTACTGATTGATTTATTCATGAAATAAACAATTAAATTAGCATTTCAATTCTACAACTCTCCAAATATTTCTAAAAATTCCTGCATCTTGAATTCCCATTCTTTCAGTCTTCATTTTCTTTATTTGTATCATTTACCAGTTGTAGTAATTGGTTTTGCCAATTTAAAAAGAATCATTTCATTTGTGCATTTCTAAAGATTAAATTACGCCCGTGTTACGAGGTATGAAAAGCGTTGATTGCTTTTAACTGCGTTTTTTTGTTCTTTGTCAATAGCTCTAATTCTGTGATATGTTGATTAATCCATGTATTTAAACTTAATTCACCGACAAAAATGAAAATCACGTCAACTGCGCCGTTGTCAATCTGAGCGAGAGAAGGTGTTTTTTGTTGTGATATTAATAATTCCTGTTGTTGGTGTGAAGCACGACACAAGTGTGGCTGTAAATCTTAACAGAGCGTATTGAAAACAACATTATCATTTCTGTTTTTTCCTGAATAACCCGTGATGCCAAACAAAACTTGTTGCTGATGCTGACTGAAAAGAAATACAACAGCAACATAAATCAGGAGAGTGAAAGGAGGAACCGGGAAGGAACACTTCTGAGAGGACGATGATAAGGCAGGGGATGATTATTTCATGGGGGGGAACTGGTGTAAAATAAGCTATGAAGTAAAGCCTCTGCAACAATGCAGCTGTGCACTGCACCAGGAGAACGCGCCGCTCTAAAACTAAGGCCGACAGACATGAGGGGGACAGCCATCACACGCCGTGAGCTCAGGAGCAACTGTTAAGGAACTTAATAATTCATTAGTTGCAGGCTGCCCGGTGAAAGCCTATTTACGGTCATCAACAGTGACAGGAATCTGTTTATTATCAGCACGTTATCCAATTAAGGCTCTCAGATGCCCATTAAACTTTATTAAGATCCATAAACCACGAGGTGTCTTGGCAAGATTTATTATAAACACACGGGTTGAAATGACATCTTAATAACACACACGTTTTCAACAGCACAGAAATGCAACGCCATTCAAATGAACTGTGTGATCCAGTGACGACGTATTTTATTTGTTTTACCCCATAATAATCTGCTCTTTCATTAAAACGGCATTTGTATTGTCCTGTCTAGGCACACGGTCAGGGAAGGATTACAGTCTGTTAAATATTGACGAAGGCAACAGTGACTTCAAACATGATTTCTTTTATTAACATTATGACCAAAACAGATATTTTTTCTCTAATCTTACACCTAAAATCACTGATTTTTTTGATTTTTTTTTTTGGAGCCACTTGGGAGCAGCGGAGACATGTTGTTAACGTAACACTGAAACATACTGTATTTAAGAATTTCTTTATTATTTTTTTTAAGTTAAAGGGGCTATATGTAAGACATGGTACTACAGTTTAAAACAGGTACTGCAATCCAAATAAAATGTATTGGAAAACATTGCCCACCCTCCCCACTGCCCGAGACACACAAGGTGGCAATAGTCCGGCAAAAAGACAGATCTACAAGGAACTATGCTGTTTTTTAACATAAATAACATAAATATTGGCAGTATTTGCAGGCTATAAATTAAACTGTGGATAAACTGGCTCCGCCATTGTTAGCAGTGAAGCCAGTATTTCAATTTCAAGCATGATCTCTCTCCATTTTTTGACTTACATACAGCTCCTTTAATGTGGCCAAACCAAGTTTGCTCATATTTACCCATAATGTACACATCCAGCCAACACACACACAACATTATAATACAACGTTATATATTATAATTCATTTGCACTCGTGTTTCCGGACAACCCATGAATGTAACTCGAACAATCGCATGACCTTTTACCTCTGTTTTTGGTCTCCACCCGCACGTTACTCTATAGCGACAAACGTATTTAGTGCATTTGCCAGCAAATCAACAACACGCTAGCGCTGCGTGACGGTTAAATAAAACACCTGACAGCAAAGACGCAGACCATAAAGATGCTAAACGGTGGAGCTTAGTGGATTTGGCAAACAAAATAAGAAAAAAAATTAACACCTTAAACATGTAAATATGATCAATTCCGACACAATGTGCCCGTAAACCAGGGGTGTAAAAGATATGGTCTGTGGGCCAGAATCAGCCCAACAGAGGGTCCAATTTGTGAATAGGTCATAAATACTATATTTGTCAGTTCCAGATCCACTGTGATCTGTAAGTTGTAATGCAAATGTGTACATAGTAAACTATAACATTTTTTAAAATTCCATTTATTTTTCTCATGAAACTTCATAATAAAATGCAAAACTAAGGGAAACATTTGGAGTCCTTGTTGTTTATAGGTTATTATGTCATTGTTTTTCTGGTCCGGCCCACTTGAGATCAAATTGTGCCAAATTGTGGCCCCTGAATTAAAATGAGTTAGCCACCCCTGCCTTAAACACAGACATGTACAAGGCTTCCCAACCTCTCACTGTTGAAGCAAACATTGCAGACTAAAAAAAAAGATAATAATAAAAGTAATTTTGTATCTCTTTGTGGTTGTTTGGCATCTTGGTGTCTCCAAATAACTCGGTTGTTTGTGTGTCTCTGAAGTCATTTGGCATCTCTTTGTAGTCATAGAGTCTCTCTTTGCATCGCTTGGTGCGGTGGGTTCCTGTCTCTTTGCAGTCATTCGGTGTCTCTTTGTAGCCATTTTGTTCCCTTTGTCGTTCTTTTGCATTTTCT
This sequence comes from Microchirus variegatus, assembly GCF_963457635.1. NCBI lineage: Eukaryota > Metazoa > Chordata > Actinopteri > Pleuronectiformes > Soleidae > Microchirus > Microchirus variegatus. Next base: position 25,358,450 of record NC_139810.1, read on the forward strand.
TTGCGTCTATTCGATGTCTCACTGCAGCTGTTTGATGTACCGTGTGTGTGTGTGTGTGTGTGTGTGTGTGTGTGTGTGTGTGTAGAGTAGGCCCATTCACCATTAGCTACACCGAGCAACTTCCACAAACACGGATCGCAGCGTTATGTGACCTACGCTACGACAGTATCAGCTCTCTTTTATGGCTTCCGGTTTTTTTTTTTTTTTTTCATCACATTCTTTGTTCACATTTCTAATTCCATAATCCTGATCACTGTGACAACTTTGGTGACGACAAGTAGCACATTTAAACGCAGGTATATACAATTTACACCGAGAAGGCAGATACATAGCGACAAACTTTTGTTGTCATGAAGGAAATCAGTATGCTAAACATATTCCAACGAGTTTGAAAAGTACATTAGGGATGTTGTGCGATGTTTTGTCTCAGAGGCCATGTGAGTGACAGGAGTGTAGAGTCGGGATAGGGAACATTCCAAGTCTCTTTCATCTGGACTCGGCACTTCAGAGACTGTCAGTGATTTTCCAAAGTCTTATTTCCTCTCTCTCTCTCTCTCTCTGATGTTATCCATTTCCATCGCTCACTTTTTACCCAATTCGGCGAGATCCAATCCAATCGATGCAGCGGGTAATGTTTTGATTATACAGTGACACACACATTTACGAAGAACTCAGTCCCGCTTACAATCTTCCGTTCTTTACAGCGGGAACACGAGAAAGCCAGAAAACGTCGAGTACTGCCACCCACCGACGAGGTTGCCCTTCTCCAGCTTTAAGTAGACTTTATCCTCCTTCTCCAGATAAAGCAGCACTCCGTTGGTGGCCGCCTCTCGAGTCACGTCTTTGTCGCCCGCAAAGGCAGAGATGACTGGTTTCCCGTTCAGCATTAGATTCACCTGAAACAAGCAATTAAAAAAAAAAATGATAATTACAAATTACAATATTAGAAAAGGAATACTTAAGGTTAAGATGTGTTGTCACAGTCTACTTTTAAATGTAATATCTTCACTGTTAAATTGGCAGCACGGGCTGCTGATGAGTGCTGATGAAAATTAGGGTTTCACACGCTCTTGAGTCGGCGAGAAAAAAAAACGTTTCAGCTTGTTCACAGAGAACAACAATTAGGCTGAATCCCAATTCCACCCCTTAGCCCTCCCCCTCCCCCCTACCCCTTGTTTTTGCGCGTTCATGTGAGGGGTAGGGCTGTCTCATTTCTCATAAGGGTTAAGGGGTAGGGCCAAGCCGTAGGGCTACGTAGCCCTTGAAACGAAGCTTCCACACTTGAAACGGAGGGCTTTGAGGAATTTCCCAGCTTCCGCCGCGTCACCTGTCAGCGAAGTTTGAAAGCCGGCCGTTAAAGCGGAACTAGACCGGAAGTTCCTATTAACGCTGTTGTTTTGGTGTGTATCTGCGTCATTACCTTGTTTATGAAGCCCTGACGGTTCGAAACAAACAGTTCAGCCATTGCTGAGAACGTTGTGTTTTATTGTAATCTCGGGGCTCAACGAGATCACTGAAAATCCCGTAATAGTTACGTAAGCAGCGGTTCTCCTGAACAACAGATCGTCCTGCTCCGGGCACTAGTCCGGGCACATCGGGTTGCGTACATTGAACCGCAGAAGAAGAATAACGTCCGTTGTGGAGGTGTTTCACGAGCAACAGTGTCTTCTGACTCTGGGTCTGACTCCGGGTTAAAGTCATAAAAGGGACTGCGGCGGGGAGTCGTGACGAAGCTATTTTTAAACACTGTTAAAACAATGTTTTGATAATGAGGAGCAGTGCATCCACCGTTCCAGAGGGGGGCGCTGCGCTTCTGAGAACAGATATGCTGGATAGTACTGGCCAATCACAAGACTCTGTCTTCTGGGGTTGAAAGTTCACTCTGAAATCTCGCAGCAGAAAAACACCGTCAGAAAAGAGGATTTCTATCGGCTCGTTTATAGCAACTAGGAGGTTTTTGAGCATAAAAACAAGTTAATATATGTAAGTAGACCTCCATAACTAACATTTATGTGCAACAGGACCACTCTATGTGACCTTTAAAGACTCGCACAAATGTATTTTCAGTATTTTAATCACGACAGTCATGTGTAACGATTGTATTGCGGACTTCTTCAATTGTCAAACGGTGTTTCTGAATCACTAGTCAAGTTTGTTTTGAATTACTAGCTAGTCGTAGCCGATGCTATCCCGGCGTTCCTTTCGTAAGTGGTTAGCTAGCTGCTATCGCTATTTTTGCACGGTTACGTCTCCAGGACAGAGGGGTGGAATTGGGATTCAACCTTAGAATGAAAGTGAGGGGGGGAAAGTGAACTATTGCTTCTTTATAAAGGTTCAGTGTGTAACAATTAGTGACACCATAAAGCTTTATTGTTAAATGTGTGCAGGACTGACGAGATGAGTGACTTCATACCGATGAGTCCTGGCATCTATTTGAGCACAGTGGCGTATTTAGAGTATTTAAGGTAAACCATATTTAAAACATGGCAGACGCCCTGCAGCAGTTCTGGTGCACGGAGCCGCGCCACATGCACCAGATCAGCACTTCGGCCATTATGCATCACAGACGTACTGAATTCAGTATGAACCCAGCCCCGAGGCTACGAAAACCCAAACATTTATTTTATTTTTAACGCAATTATACACTTCTTCCACAGTAGATTGTTTGCCTCCGTGTCCTCATGTCCTCCTTCACAACATCCGTGAACCCTCTCTGTGGTCTTCCTCTTTTTTTACCTCCTGCTTGGCAGTTCTATCTCCAACGTCTTTTGTCCAATATAATCCCTATCCCCTCCTCTGCACGTCGGCAAGCCGTGTCAACCGTGACACTCTTAACTTTATTTCCGAAACCGTTCAACCCGAGCTGTCACTCTAATATGCTCCGTTCTAATCCTGTCCGGCCTGGTCGCAAAAAATCTCAGCATCTCCAGCTCTGCCTCTTGTCTTTTAGACACCGTCTCCGAGCAACACATCATAGCGGGTCTCACTACTGTCTTCCCTTTCACTTTTGCTGCTCTCCTTCTGTCACACATCACTTGTCTTCACCCACTCCACCCTGCCTGCACTCTCTTCTTCTTCCACCTCTCCTAGGCACTGTCCATTTCTTCGTGAAAGTTGACCCCCAGGTATTTAAACTCAACTCAAATCCACATTCTCTACTTCTACTTCTTGCAACTTCCCCCTGTCCACATGCTGTCTCGCTGCCACTCACACCACAGTTATCCTGTCCAGTCTCTCTTGAACCTGCCCCCCTACTACTCTCGCTAAAGTTTACAATATCATCTGGAAAAAACATGATGCACACAGGCTCCTGTCTGACTTCATCTGGCAACCCGAATCTGATCCCTGAAGTAATCCCACCTCCAACTGCACAACATCACCGGTGTCTTATTGTCCTCATACGGGTCCTGCACCACCCTCACATGCTTCTCTGCCACTGCAGATTTCCTCTTACAATACCACAGTAGCTCTCTTGGCACCCGATCATAAGCTTTCTCTAGATGCACAAAGAAAACTCCTGCAACTCCTTCTGACCTTTTTTATATTTCTCTATCAACACTCTGAAAGCATCTATGGTGCTCTCTCTCTCTCTCGGCATGACCCCAGACTGCTTTGTAGCCGATTTTCACTTCGTCTTTCCTTATAGTTAAGCTTCAACAACTCTTTCCCACATCTTCGCGGTGTGGCTGATCACGTGTAGTATATTCAGCGTCTGCCAATAAATTCCCCTAAATGTTACACACTGGACTTTTAAAAGAAAGGAAGGGAAAGTATTACTGTCTGACTACTTGAGGTTGTATCGAGGGAATTTGGGGCCCCAAGCAATCTTCTCGCAAAATTTGTCATTGTTGTGGACTAAAGTATTCAGCCACCCTCGGGGGGGCCCTCTCAATTGAAGGCCCCAGGCAAATGCTTGATTTGCCTGCCCCTGACTACATTTAACTGCCCAAATATAGACAGGAATAAATAAGACGCTTTTTCTTGCGGTTGTTTTTTTTAATTTATCACAATTAGTTTTGAGATCATTTCGTGATTATTAATGAAAAAAAAAATACAACGCATCTTAACCACTGATACAGCAGAGGGGAAATAAACAAAAACAGTACCTGTATGGTTTGACTCTGGTACACTTTTATGACATGGAAGTTAAAACTGTAGATTCCTTTTCTTGGGGACAAAAATACTGATTCGAATGTGAAGTAGTTTCCTATATTCACCAGAATCTACGAGAGAGAAAGAGAAAAGCACATTTAAAAAAAAAAAAAGGTGTTAATAATGATACTCTGCACTATATATAACACAGTGTTTAACCTTAACAGATCTATAGGATTATATATATAAACAAATATGTCTGTCTGAACGGGAGGGAAACGAGTGTGACAACATTTCCTCTCGAAGAACAAAAGGCTGCAGCATTTCACAACTTTTCCATTCCACAAGGAAACCAAATGATCCTAAAAATGATCCAAAAAAACTCCTTTTGATTAAAAAAAGGAGTGTTTTTGTACACAGACAAGACAGAAAGAATCAGTAGGTTTCTTCATAGTGACACATGCAGAATAATCCAAACATTCCCTCTGTGTTATTTGCTATTAATGATGGCTCCCTGAATGTCAGTCAGATTACGCAGCACAGCACTCGATGCAGTCTTACAAGTGCCACTGATGCTCTTCAGTTTGCTTCAAATCAGATTGACCGCACACGGTGCACAGCGGCCGATGGAGCCAGCCGCTCTCTGTGGAGCCTCAAACACTGGATTCCCCCACCTGTTTTTGAGACAGTGCCGCAGGCTCAGCCGTGCACACTAACCTTTGACAGATGTTGCTTACACAGCAACAGAATGCTCACGGGCCACACCAATCCGATTACCTAGGCAGTGTGCACTCACAGCCTGAGATCATGTTATGTAATTCGCATGAGAGAGGGGCAGAGGAGCCGCTGAGTGATACCGCTGCAAACACCTGACACTGCCCACCTCTGTGTGTGTGACTAATCAAGCCCACCTTGTTGTTTGCTTTGATTTGTTTGGGTCTGCCTGTGTAGGTGATGGTGCGCGTGCGTGCGTGCGTGCGCGCTGTTGGGGGGTGTAGCAAGAGCCAAAGTGATGAGTGCGCGCGTGCGCGCGTGCGTGCGTGCGTGCGTGCAGCATCCGCAGGATGCTCTCAGACACAATCCACTCTCCAACTAAACTCAGCAGCAACACTTTAAACTCTGCGTTACAACTCAACACTGAGATCAAACACACAAAGGACTGAAAGTGACTCATTGAGACAAAGTGTTTTTTTGGCAAAGTGACAATAAAATGTTTATACCACTCCATCCCCGCTCATTTGTATCGTTTAACAGAATCGTTTTTAAACCTGGTCGAAGTAGATTATTCTCGTTTTGTTGCTCATCTCCGACGGCTCGTGGTTGTTGCTCCGGACTGCAGAGAAAGCCACCTTGGAGTTGGCTGCGCGCACCGAGATGCCGAGCGGAGAGGACGAAGCCTTCCAGTCCGTGGCCGGGTTCGAGTCGCAGACCACGAGGCATTTTCCCTCCAGGACGATCGGCTCCGTGTCGTTCTGAGCTCTCGCCACCTCAAAAAGCAAAGTCAAGCCGAACGCCAGCGCGAGGGAGTTCACCATGGCTCCCCTCCCTCTTCCTCCGTGTGTGTGACAGCGCCGATGAGAAACAGATCAGACACAGTCTCCTGCGCCACGCAAGTTTTTCCAAACCTCCACTGGACTCTCCCGCTGCAGACGCACCTGACGCGGAGAAAATTCTCTTCACTGAATCCAAATCCGAGCCATATATCCGACTGAGAAATTAAGTGGAACAACAAAATTCTTATCAAACCTTAAATCTGATCTTGGGGTCAGCCGCACAACTGAGAAAAAAATCACCGTTTGTTGTCCGCGCGTGTCATTTTCAGATGAGTCAACAAATGTAGTCAACATGAAGTGTTTTTTTCAGAAGCCCGTTCCAATCTGAGAGGCGGATCGGTCCACGAATCGTCCATAGCCCTCACACTCACACTCCTACTCCGTATAATGCGTCTGACAGCAGTTGTTGCCCGCAGTGATGTGCTGCACGTGTGCGCGCCCCAGCCATCCACTTTACGCACGCACGTGGCAAAAGTTAGAACAGTATCCCCCCCCGCTTAATTTGCCAGGAATCCAGATTGCACTAATCCACTATATATATATATAAAAAAAATACCCTCCATCCTTAGTATGTGTTCATTAATGGGCAGTAACGAAGATAACGACACTGTACATGTGCTGCATCATTCTGACTCTTCATGGAACAAATCCATAAAATAACAGTTTTGCTGTTTCCACTTGCAATATACTCTGTAGTCCACTAGTCAAAGCCCACAAGCAAGAGTTTCACTCTTTTTTTAATCACCATTTGCTTCCTTTCCTTTATATGGCTGCAGGTTTCACTGTAATGCAGTGACTCATGAAAAGAGGAGGGATGAAAATATGTCAGCTTGGACTTTCACACTTTCACAACATGGTGGTGATGGTGATGATGGTGTTCTGCTGGAGTAAGTGATGAGGACCTGTTTGTCTCGGTGACATCATGTCTGCTGTCTTAAATCTACCTGAAGCAGAGGTTTGCAGTATAAAGACACGAGAGACTCTCGTGTCAGGTTCTTAAGTCTCACCGTTCATTTCACTGATGATCTCAAAAAAACAAAAACAAAAAAATGTGCCAACGTGACGTTACTGCTATAGTCGGACGTTACGGGTTATGGAGTTTCTCAACTGCTCGACAACGCAATTGTCTCTGTCCTTTTTACGCCGCATTAAATCACATCGTCCAAAGTGTCCTACGAGAATGTTTGACTGGAGATTAGAAATGTTAGCACATCACCTCTATCCTTTTTTGTAACTGCAAGCGGCCCATAAAACAGTAGATCAATTTTAATGTCCTCCTTCCTCTGACACACACACCGATATGCTGTCTGGGTCCAGATGGATGGATGGGTGGATAGATAGATAGATAGATAGATAGATAGATAGATAGATAGATAGATAGATAGATAGATAGATAGATAGATAGATAGATAGATAGATAGATAGATAGATCGATCGATAGATAACTTTAAGCTGATAGATAGATAGATAGATAGATAGATAGATAGATAGATAGATAGATAGATAGATAGATAGATAGATAGATAGATAGATAGATAGATAGATAGATAGATAGATAGATAGATAGATAGATAGATAGATAGATCTTTACAGTGTGCTTGTTCTTGGGTAAACTTGCTACAATAGCAGCTTTGTAGATGTTTGACAGAATTAAACCGTTTCCTTCTTGATTAATGTGACATTTTAATGAGCGAGAGTTTGGTTTTATGGTACGTTCGCCCGCTCTGTGACGTCTGCCTGACGGTAACGGATTAGATTTAGAAAACAGAATATGTGATGAGTCGTTTCATTTCTTTCGTTGCTGTCCTTACCATGTTCATACTTGACTGTTATGAAGCCATACCGTGCTGCCACACTGATGATGAAATTCAGGAACTGATCCATTTGCCCTGATGCACTTTTACAGTGAAATGACTTTCTTCAAAAAAAACAAAAAGTATCTCGGAATGATTTGAAATTTACCATCATAATAGTCGACATCGCCCTGAACAAGGATCTGTTGAAAATATTTGCAAACCTCTTAAGGAATAAATTTAATGAATTTTTGAAATTCAGGAAATTATCCATTCCCTGATGCACTTTGACAGTGAGCTGACTTTAGGCTCAAAAACAAAAAGTATCTCGGAATGACTTGAAATTTACCATCATAATAGTCGACATCGCCCTGAACAAGGATCCGTTGAAAATATTTGCAAACCTCTTAAGGAATAATTTTAATGATTTTTCAGCATATGTTCTTAATACTGTTAATATATGTAGTATGTATGTACGTAATAATGTTTTTAACATGCAATTTGTTCAGCATGTGAAGTTTTTAGATGTCATCTTTACATTCAAATAAAAGTAAAGTCATACGAAGTAATACAAGCTAAATAGTCATTTAATTGTAAAATACAGTGAAAGTAATTTTGAATATCAGTTTACACTGTATTTTTCATTTCCAGGGCAAAACTGTAAATTTCAGTGACAGTAAAATATTGTTAATTTTACAGTAACATAATGGCACCCAGCTGCCAGTTCTTTACTGTTTTTTTGCAGTATATATATGTGTATATATTTATATACACATATATACATACATATATATGAACACACATATACATTATATATGTGTATATATGTTTATATGTGTGTATACATATATACACACATATATATATATATACATACATATATGTACGTATATATACGTATATATATATATGGTAGGATTAGAAAGTTGAATATTGCTCCTCCTAAACAAAAATGAACATTGCTCTTAAAAGTAAAGAATAAGTTAAAAATGAAGGATGCAGTAACACCTAAAACACTGTACAATCAAGGCATTTGTGTTAATTGCAAGGTCTTGACGTTACCATGTGAAGTTTGACTGTGCGAAAGTAAAGTGCCATAGTAAAGCGACAGATGCGTGACAGAATTAACCTGTTTCCTTCTCGAGTAATGTGACATTGTAATGTGCGAGAGTTTGCTTTTATGGTACGTTCGCTCGCTCTGTGACGTCTGCGTGACGGTAACGGATTAGATTCAGAAAAACAGAATATTTGACGAGTCCTTTCATTTCTTTTCGTTGCTGTCCCTATACCCTATGTTCGTATACTTGACTGTTATGAAGCCACACCGACGTCTCCCAGCACAGCAAGTGCATTAAAAACATCATGACGACATCGCTCGGGGCGCTCAACTCAGGTGTGCGGCTTTTCATCGACACATTTTAGGTGGTGTTATGTGCCTGAAAACAAACGGTACATCAGCGGAATTAGTGCCATTTGTATCGTCAGTGTGACTGTTGACACCTGTGCAATGGGGAAAAAAAAAAAAAAAAAAAAAAACAGCACTGATTAAATTTCTCACAGTTCAGCTGGATTTTAAAACACAATACAAATCTTTCAAATTATTACCCACTGGATATTTTAGCTCCTTGAATGCACCTGCACATAATCTGACTTGTTGTTTTTGAGAGCCAATCTATCTAAATGGAAAACAGTCTGAGGATATTGCCGCCCCGTCCTGAACAGCTACCATTTTGTGAGATTTGTGTAATCACCCCGCTGCCGACAGACATTTCTAATAATGTATATAATATCGGCGACGTCGATATATATTTCCATAGCGATGGAGATTGTGTGAGAAAAGTGTTTCTTGGGGAAATGTTTAATATGAGCCGTGATAATACGGCTCCCCTGTGAACCCTCAGTGTACACATCATGGATGGATTGATGCGGATTCTGGATTTGTTCATTCATACAAAAACTGCAGTTTTTTAAGGGCCCAGAAGCAGTAATTGCTCACAGGGGGTAACAAGAAACTATAATTGTAGTTGTTTGGTTTTATTTTCTTGGTATTTATTCCCCATATATTTATTAAATTAAGAGTTTTTCGTAAAAAAAATAAGTGTACATATTCAATGAACATGATTGCCTGTTCATTTTCAAGTCATCCATCCATCCATCCATCCATTATCTACCGCTTTATCCTCCACCAGAGGGTCGCGGGGGGTGCTGTGCCTATCTCAGCAGACATTGGGCGATAGGCGGGGTACACCCTGGACAGTTTGCCAGTCCATCACAGGGCCACATATAGAGACAAACAACCATTCACTCACACACTCACACCTACGGTCAATTTAGAGTGACCAATTCACCTAATCCCCATATCGCATGTTTTTGGACTGTGGGAGGAAGCCGGAGAACCCGGAGGAAACCCACGCACACACGGGGAGAACATGCAAACTCCTTGCAGAAAAGGCCCTTGTTCCGAAGTTGTTCCAATCGAGGCTCGAACCCAGGAACCCGGGTCTTCTTGCTGCAAAGGCAAGAGTGCTAACCACTACACCAACCGTGGGCCCTTCAAGTCATTATATGAAACAATAATGTAATAACGACCTGTATCTACATTATCCTCATCATCTCACAACCGTCCATATAGAGCAGGGGTCACCAACCTTTTTGAGACAGAGAGCTACCTTAAGGGTAAAAAATAATATGGAGGGCTACCATATAATATTTTTTTGTTTGTTTACCATTTAAAGGATTAATATTATGCATTCAACTGCATACACATTCATTTCAGTGCTTACTCCTAACGATTATCAGTTTTTATAAACAATATCAAAGATATTTTACTGAGCGATCATACGGATACATGCAAGTGAGGTGAAGTGAAGTGAGCCCGCGGGCACCGTATTGGCTGCCCGCGGGCTACCAGGTGCCCGCGGGCACCACGTTGGTGACCCCTGATATAGAGTAACCTACTGTATGCGGCTTCAACAAAGGAAACAGGGGTGCAATAAAAGTGGACGGTGACACACACACACACACACTTACACATTTAATCAGCTACAGCAGCCTCGTCCACTTTGGACTCTGCAGATCTCTATTCCCACAAAGGTCAGCACTGTCAAGATGATAGTCAAGAGTGCACATTTGTGAGTCACACGCTGGCTAAAAGCTGGAGTAAGACACAGAAATGATGCCACGGTAAATATTGGTGCAAGCAGGCGTTCGCCGCAGGTGTCGTGTGCTGCACTGATCTGTGCCTGTCACTTTCAGAATTATATACACGACATGTTTATGAAGCTGATATTGATCTTTTCATCCAACACTTACTCTTCCAAAGCGTGTGTGTGTGTGTGTGTGTGTATTTCAGGCAGTGTTGTAATGTCACAAAATACAAATACTTACATTTCCTAAATTAATTGTGTACTTTTATGTATCTTTGTTACTCGTTACTACCAAATACAATCAAAAGAAGAAGAATCGGTAACGGTCTGTATATATAGAGATTTTCTAGTCTTGATGAACTGTTTTACAGCATTCTTCATACCCATTCACACGCTGCAACAGGGGGTTAAATGTTTTGCTCAAAGGACACATAGACACTCGCAGAGCCAGGAATTGAACCCACAATCACAAAAGTATCCCTATCAGGTACTTTATACAAGACTGGTTTCAGGTATTGCTGCTGTTGCTCACCAAAATTAACCAAGTCTAACCCTATCCTAAATTTTAAGGTTAAGGTAAGGTTAGACAACCCTTGGGAGCAAGGGCTACCCAGAATGCATTGCGTTTTTTGGCATAACAAAGATGGCGCCGAAAGCAGCGAAACGAGTACGCTACAAATTAAGTATTTTCTTTGTTAATAGAGATATAAAAATGATGAAAACCATTGTATTATCTTAGTTTAGGCCCATATTATGGATTACTGACGTCATTGTTGCGTAACATTTATTTTTATTTTACGATCTTTTGTCAATAGCCGGCTGGTGCGGACAAGCGATCGTTTGCTATGGTTTACTTTTCAATAAACCGTTGTGTGTGGTAACTGTCAGCTGAATATGTCTGTGGTTGTGGTATTTGTTTGAGTATCATCTTATAACTAACTGACAACCTAATAACTTGACTGACAAACGGATCGTGATAATTAATCGTTCTTCTTTTTTGGAGTTGACAGACTGGACGCAGCTTTCGCGTTATTCTTATTATTTTATTTAAATGACCATGTTGGACGGCTCAGTTGCACAAAATTGGTAGGACTTTGTACTGCATGTACTTTTACACTAATTATGCATACGGTTGTGACCGTGCCACAAATGTTGCTATAAGACTGCACATTGTCAGAGGAGCAGAGGCACCGGCTTGTCCTTTAGAGATATTTTAACATCAACATGAGTCTGAAGTCTGGTAGATCTTAAAGGTGATGCTTCTCAGACTCTTCTTTTGCCCGAACATCCGAGTGGTTACAGAAAGAGATCGTGTTTTATAGAGCAAAGAGAGAAATAATCAAAGCCTACCCACACATCTGTATGCTGTTGAATCGCTTGTTTTTCACTAAAATATGAATACATAAATGTACAGCCTCTGTCTCAGTCATCAAACACAACCTTGATGAACTCTCAGGCAGACGTCTGCTTAAATCTCTGCACATCAGAGAAGTCGTCTCCTGCTCTTGCAAGTTGCACCGCTGTTGAAGGTTTCACTATCACCTGAGTTTTAATCAGAGTTTGAATATAATTGCTTTCAAATTAAGAGGCAGAGAAGGAGAACAAATGGTTTCCCCACATTAAATACTTTTACTTCTAATACTTAAGTACATTTTATATCAGATACTTACTTTTGATACTTAAGTACAGTGAATGTCAGGTACTTTAAGACTTTTACTCAAGTAATATTCTAAGAGGTACCAGTATCTAGAAAGATACTGGTACTTTTACTGAAGTATCACTTTCAAGTACTACATACCAGTCAGCCTTCAAGGGCAGTTATGTGAGAAATCACAGGTTTATTTCTTTCATGGCTATTTTTTGCTCCTCACAGTAGGAATAATGAAAACCACAAACTCAAACACCCTTCATACTAACAGCTTCCTGTTCCAGTTGTTTGCTAATGAACTTTCTCCACAGGTGCACAGAAGTGAGAAGTGGCTCAAGTACTCAAAAACATCTGCAGGGGAAATAGGGAGAGTTGAGGAAGGGGGAGAGAGAGTGGAAAACTCATAGAGCTGTTAAAATGCTCATTCATTAAAAATAGTAATTCCATTACAGGACTATACCTTCTACATGAGCGATGACGCAAAGTGTCACGTGTTATGTCTTCAATGCCGTCCACATAAAGCCCGGTAATGTCTTGAAGAATCAACAGTTAAATAAAAACTTCACATAACATAGATAAATGAAATAACAGTGGAGTAACACGATGAACAACATAAGGAAAGAAAAACTCAATCATATGAATCATTGTTACAGTTATTCTCTTTGAAGCACGACATATTTCAAACTAAGAAGAATTATACACCTTTATCTTGAATGTGACCTTTTATTGTTTATGTCATTTGGCGTGTCAACAGTTAGTCACTTTTCTGTTTTTAATTTTTTTAAAAATGGCCCTAGAACAATTATAATAACAACAACAATAATAATGCATGGAAACATTGTATATAATTGACATTTTTGCATGATTATAACCAGTGGCTTCTTCTCTCTTTTTTTTTTTTGTTTTTGTTTTTCTTTTTTTTAAGTAGAGCATTTGCAGCCTGTGCTGCACAGTCAGGGGTCTGCTTCATTATAACACCACGGTTCACAGTTACACTACAAATAGTGTTTTTGCTGTGAGCCAATTAACATGTCAGACATGCACAAAAGCTGTGTAACACATCAATCAGTTCTAACTGGCACTGCGATACCTTTTCTGCCTTTTGAAGGGGGGATTTTTAAAAAAAAAAAAAATGTTCATGTTGCTCATCAAGTTAGTGCAGTTGTGGTCCTGAATCAGAAGCGGCCTTGGAGCGCCGCCGACAGCGCTGGCTGGGTGTGGAAAACGTCCATGACCCCCATCGCCTTGTTACACATTCAGAATAATCACACACTCAAAGTACACCGGCCTCATTTGGCCTCTGAAGTGTTATGTGTGTTTTGTTCCTCTGCCAGCAGAGTACAAAGGAGGGGTCTCAAATCCTTCAAAATGTCAAAAATCCAAAGCACTCACTCAATCTGTGATGTGAAGTAATGCATTATTATATTTACAAGAAATTGTCTGTACAACCAATCACATCCAGGACACGACACATAAGAAAATAAAAAACATCAATACAACATGACCAAGGATAAAATACAAGAAAATGTCAATCCAAGCAACAGATGCCTTTAATATTACAGTTAACACCAAATAATTCACATTCCTTTTAAATGTTTGGTCAGTTCAATGAGCGCTGCGGTGTCAGCGGTCGTACAGCGTCGCTCAAACTACTTCCGCATATGTCCTCTTGAAGTCATGGATGAATTGACAGATCAACCCAAAGAGCTCCTGAGAGTCTTGATCTGCTGGTTCTCCAAACTTAACCTGGACGAGAGGGAAAAACAGGAGTGGAAAAGCAAAGAAAAGTCTGAGGAGTCTGAGAGCAAACGCGCCGTCTGACACATTTGAGCTCACATAAATTGTTTGTTTTTTTCAATCACACTTCAAAAAGTGTTCCTAATGTATGAATACATATGCACTTCAATTCCATCAGCGGAATTGGCGTCTGGGTTGTGCATTTTCTACTCGACAACAGTCTTTGGTGATAATTACCTCATACGCTGCCTCAGCATGGAACCCATTCTTTGAGACCTCTCGGTGAATGAGGCTGACCTGTGCTGCTGAATTAGCAATTAACTACTGGGTGGTGAAGGGTCACGGGCGTTAAAAATGATGTCCATAGTTCTCAAGCCAGACTTTTTTTTCAGAAAGGGTCACAACGGCAAAGTGACACTAATTGGCTTCTTGCATGCCGCCGATTGTGCCGCCTTAAATTCAAGGTTAAGCTTCCGCTGTCACTTTTTCATCGTTTTCTTAACTCATTAATAAAATCCTTGCTCAAACACACACTGAAATACAGTGCTGATAGTTTAAAGCCTTAAAGGGACAATGTGTAGTATTTATGGGTTTATATAACCCAAAATCCACTTTTTTATACATATTATGTGCTCCTGCATTGTCCAGTCGCTGTATAATAGTTTTTGTTTCATTTTCGTAGTGTTTCAAAAAGTCATGTAAAATAACATGGTCGCGGGCCGCGTTCGCATGGCCACTGTTAGCAGCGAGACGCCATGTTTCTACCGGAGCCTGTAAGGACAAACGCGAGAGAACAAATCAAGCGTCTCTTTACTTGTAGCGGAAGTCCTGCCTCCTCTCTCTCCGCTTCGTCTGCTACGGCCGCGGTAGCTCGCCCTCTCCCTCGCCTCACGAACCTCATCTGCTGACACGGAGAAAGACGACGAGGACGACATTTGACCAGCTGCGGATACCGTAGCGCTCAGGGAAGGGAGGGGGTGAGCAGAGCAGCAGTTCTTTGTTGTAAATTTCAGCCTATCCTCTAGATGGCACTATAAACTACTTACTTCACCTTTAAAGATATGTGAGAGTGAAAGGGTTTGTTTGTCTCTATTTGTGGCCCTGTGATGGTCTGGCGACCTGTCCAGACAATACCCCCCCCCCGTCTGTCACCCTATGTCATCTTGGATTGGCACCAGCACAACCCTCATGTGGAGGATAAAGTGAGTGAGTGAGTGTTTCCTTTAAGCAGCAAGAAAGCTCGGGTTCGTGACCCGGTTGGAACAAGGGTCTTTCTGCATGGAGTTTGCATGTTCCCATAATCCTCATAATGCATGATTTTGGACTGTGGGAGGAAGCCGGAGAACCCGGAGAAAACCCACGCACACACGGGGAGAACATGCAAACTCCTTGCAGAAAGGCCCTTGTTCCAACTGGGGCTCGAAGTTGTATTATATAATATATATATATATATATATATATATATATATAATTAAATCATTATTAATTAAATCAGTGTATAATTATAGTGTGTGACACCTTTACAGTATAACACAGTTGGCTGTGAACCCCTTATTTCAGATATCAGAGTAATTGCATGCATATTTAACGTACATGCTGTGCCAACAGAAAAGTTATAGAAATAGGTTCCACTGTAACGAGCGGGTAGACGTGGGGCAGGGTAATGAGGTCGCTGTTTGCCTCGTGATTATTCTGTTCCCCCTTTTTTCGTTCCGTGTTGACATCAGACGTGCATAATTGATACGCCGAATTGACTAATGTCAGCAACGGGACGGCATTAAAACAATTTAAGTGTGTCATTATGTTCACTGTAATCGTTCCAGTATTTAGTAAAAGCACTTTACAGTGTAAACATCCACTTGTTTTGTAGAACGCTTTAAAGGGGGGGGCGGGGGTGCGAGCAAAATATGCCTCATCTATGTTTTATAAAAATATGTGCTAAAGTATAATTCGGCTTGACAAACTAAAGCACGGCCGCAGTATATACATTAACAAAGAGAATATCGTAATGCGCTATTATGAACCAGTTACCTAGTGAAGCCTGTCTGCTGTTACTGATACAGACACAAAACAAAAGTTGCAAGACCATTTTCGTATCGCAGTTGCCAATTAAATTAAAGCGGAACTAGACCGGAAGTTCCTATTAACGCTGTTTTTTTTGGTGTGTATCTGCGTCATTACCTTGTTTATGAAGCCCTGACGGTTCGAAACAAACAGTTCAGCCACTGCTGAGAACATGGTGTTTTATTGTAATCTCGGGGCTCAACGAAATCACTGAAAATCCCGTAATAGTTACGTAAGCAGCGGTTCTCCTGAACAACCGATCGTCCTGCTCCGGGCGGTAGTCCGGGCACATCCGGTTGCGTACATTGAACCGCAGAAGAAGAATAACGTCCGTTGTGGAGGTGTTTCACGAGCGACAGTGTCTTCTGACTCTGGGTCTGACTCCGGTTTAAAGTCATAAAAGGGACTGCGGCGGGGAGTCGTGACGAAGCTATTTTTAAACACTGTTAAAACAATGTTTTGATAATGAGGAGCAGTGCATCCACCGTTCCAGAGGGGGGCGCTGCGCTTCTGAGAGCGGATGGGCTGGATGGTACTGGCCAATCACAAGACTCTGTCTTCTGGGGGTGAAAGTTCACTCTGATATCTCGCAGCAGAAAAACACCGGCAGAAAAGAGGATTTCTATCGGCTCGTTTACAGCAACTAGGAGGTTTTTGACCATAAAAACAAGTTAATATATGTAAGTAGACCTCCATAACTAACATTTATGTGCAACAGGACCACTCTATGTGAGCTTTAACACGTGTCTTCGCTGAGGTGTTGACGCTGCTATACAGTATGTTATCGATTAAAGATATAGCTGCTCTGATCAGTAACGGACAGCTTTTGTATCATGTGATGAAGAGGTAAACGACTTCTCTGACGCGGATTGATAAACTTGTCACATTAGGACAAAATTAGACGAGTTACTGCAAAAGAACATCGTCTTCTTGAAAGTAGTGCTGATATTCGGATGATATTCAAAATCCTGCCTCGAGATGGGATAACTCGGGGGGGGGGGGGTGGTGGTGATGGGGGAACATATCCTCTCTGTTCCCAACCTTCAAAAATGTCATAAGCCTCATCTATGTTTTATACATTTGCATGTTGGCTATTCAAAGGCTTCATTATGAATTCGTCCCTTGACGAGACGTGACAAAATATGATGCCTTTTCCCCGACCTGCTGCTCTCTTGAAGAACAACCCCAACCCAGTCAGTCTTAATCATTTTCTACATCGTTCCTGAAAAGGTTTTACCGTGCATTCACTCACAGTATTTACAGGGTAGGGACAAGGTGGGTGGACATTAAATTAAAGATGAATTAAAAGTTATTTGACAGAACTTTTTGGAATGCCTGACGAAAACACGCCGTCGATGCCACAAAATTCAAGAATTAACATTTCAAACATCTCAAATCTCTGGCATAAGACTAAGAGAAAATCAGGTTCAGCTTTGATTTAAATATGCAGGGATGATGGTGCATTTTGTCGCCGCTGCCTGGTGATTAAAAAACATAAACCCCTGCCCTGAAGGGGACACTGCAGTTAAAGGTCAAATAGTTAAACTTTAAAAGGCCACAGGCACTAGGCCACTTTTAATACCTAATAATTGGAGGAGTGATTTGTTTGTGGCATTCAGGCATTCGACTTACGAGGGTATTTTACATAAAAAGGGTTTATTTGAAACATTTTTTTTATCTGCTCTATATACGAGAGGATCAATATTATTTTCATAATAGGTGCAGTGAATAAAAACCTACAACCATGGTTGGAAAAATTCCCTCATCAGTATGTGAGACATGTTATTTTAATGGCCTGTGAAATGGTGAGGGAAATTTACATGAGAAGCAGTTTTCATTTGCATATGTATTCATACATTAGGCCCATTTTTTTTTTTTTTTTGCCCTATTTCCTGCTCTACTCTACTCCACTGAAAGCACATCTTCCATGGTGTTGTTTGCGACTAAGCCTCGCCCTCGATCGACCCAGATTCCCTGTCTGAATTAGATGCCAACCAGAAAAAGTTGCTTTAAAACAATGCTATGCTAAGTAACATTTCTGCACAAATTTGGTCAAATCATAGGAGGAGCAATTACAATCTTAGGAACTGCAGCCTAACTGAGACTGTCATCTTGCTTTGTGGCAAAACTAGTAAATGAAATGTCCCGAACAAACGACTTTGTTGCACATTAGAAAGCTGAGTCCACCACAGAGAGAGAGCAAAGTGCCTTGTCTTTATAAATTTGAAGCCGTACAGAGCAGCCAATTGGCAGTTAACCACACCCACAGCTCAATAATGAATATGTGACATCTTATGTATGTGTGTAATCACAAAACATAAATGATGGTTTACTCAGGGGTTGATTTCAGACTCGCCGTTCCTTTCCAGACATGATGATCTGCACGCTGCAACTCAATCATCTCATTTAATTCTTGGCAATAGTAACTGTAAAATACTGCATCGTCACTCTATGTTTGCACCATCTGCTTTTTTTGTAAGAGGCTGTCAATCAATTTCAGATATAACATTTTAAACCCTGAAGGTTAAATGTTGTCTTAAGTCAGGCCAGAGCTATATCCGTTTTAGCTAAAAGTATTTGTTAAAATTGTTGAATGTGTGCTGTGATATATGTATTTTATTGTAGTATCATGTATTTGCAGTTTATTCAGTGTATAAAACCCCAACTGGGGACTGGAGTTGCAAATTATCAATAGTGCAGAATCAGTTTATTGCTATGTCTTAGAACTACTGTGTTGTCCCAATCTAATGAATTTATCGATATTTCATTCATTAATTAATTCATCTTTTCATGTCGTACCTATCTGGAGCATGTCCTCTTCTACAGAGCCTACTGTCCTGCAATGTCATGTCTCCAGAAACTGGTTCCATAGTGACGGACGGTCATTTTAAAATGTTTAACTTTTTCACACTTGCGTGAGGGATACTGAAATCTGCAAACGCCACTTAGACGTATACACTGGTCAGTTAAAGATATAATATGCAACTTTTCTGCTTTAATATCTTACAATAATGAGACAGAGCTGGCTTTATTCTTCACAGCGGGTTTGCCTTTAAATGTCATCGTAAATAACAAACCTTTAAATGCTACTCAATAAAATGCCAAGTCTCTTCAGTGTGACACCGCAGATCTACTGGTCTTGCAAATATTTGACATTAAAAGATTAAAAAAGAAAAAAAAAAACGAATGGAAACAGGAAGCAGAAACCTTAGAGTACAACACGGCTGAACTGCCAAGCTGTAGTGAGGCGTATACTCAACAAAGTGGGTTGTTATGTGTGTGCAACAAAAAAATGGTGTACAAAGCAACTTTGGGTAAAAATACTTAGAGGATCAATCACTTCATCAGAAAGTGTGCTGAAGCTCATGATCCCTCACTGTTTCTCAATGTCACCAAACTAGATCTTTGGTTGTTGTTGTTTTGAAAGAGAAACAGCAGAAATTGCATACTGTGCATACATGTAAAATTGTTCTTCTAGCTTGTTGGGTTATGGTTAGGGTTAGGGTTAGAAAGTGAATATAACCCCTGCTACACTACCGCCTTAAAAGGATAAAATAAAGCAGGTTAAAGATGTACTGAGAAGATTTGTGACAAGCATGTGGACAAAATGCAATCCCTGGGCTTTTGAAATCTTATTTTACACTTTATACCCCTTTGCTCAGTTGTGAAAGAGCCCAGTTGTTGTTATAGAGTTGCAACACAGTTCCGTACTCGGGCCTTAAACTCTCAGCTCACGCTATCATATCAAATACATCGAGAAGGATGAATTGACTCTCCATGATGATGGATTGCCCATAGAGATACAGGAAAGGTGAGAAAATGGGCACTATACTTTTGTATTGATTGTTTTTCGGTGTGGACTTAATAAAAAGTGACATAGCACCTGTTAAGATGTCCAATACAGGCCTGATCTCTATAAAACTAATCTAACCAGGTTAGTGAGCAAGGAAAATGTTCTCCTTTTTACACCCCCCCCCCCCCCGTGTTAAAGGAGCACACAGTAGGGACCAGTGCCCTCGGAGACAGAGGAGTTTTCTGTTGGACAGATCCGATCGCTCCACAAATGCTTGGAAGCAAGTGCAGTCATTTATTGCAAATTGTGCCCCAAGTGAATTACAACTATTTCAGAGTACGAGTTTGTTGAGAGCAAGGTCGTATTACATTATCGGGCTGTTTATTTCTTGTTTATTTAACAAAGGCAGAAGCTTTTGTGATTAAAAACTATTGTCCTATTTGATTTGATTCGATTTGTCGCGTGTTCTATACCCTTTTCATTCGTACAGAGTGGAAGCATGTGTGGGGATGTTTCATCATGTTTTCAGTCTTATTAACACAGTGAATTTAAAACATCCCCAATCAAATGTAAAGTAAGTAAGAAGGAACGCAGTATAATCATGTCTCACTGTTTAAAATTTGGCTTCAAATCTATGTAAATTCTGTTTCCTGTCTTTACTCCACAAGTGCAATTATTTCCACATGTTCGCAGCCAGTGTTTTGGAACAAAGCTAATGTGCTTTAAAACACTTTAAAACCCACCAGGGATGCTATGCTACTCCATCTTTTTCAATATTTTGTGAACCATTTATAGATAGAAACATCACACATTTAGAGTCCTCAGGATGGATTTGTCTCTCACACCTCCTGGCTGCAGCAGAGAGTGGAAATTGTTCACTAATCCCAACAGATTAAAGGCCACATTATACTTCTCCGACTGCGTAATGCGTTATCCGTCTGCGTCACCACGGAGACGCCTCGAGCCTTTATACTTCTGCGTCGTGGTGACGGACACGCGCTGCAATTTCCTGCCCGATCAGTAGGGGTCGCTGCGCAAGGTTGTTCTGCTTCAGGCTACAGTGAGCAATGGCGTCCGAGAAAGAAAGACCGTTTCTCACTTTTCTGTGTGACGGAACGCAGTTTTAAGATAATTTGAGGCGAGAAATTGGCCATTTAGAGTCTAAACATGTGCCGTGTGTGTTAAGATATGACGTATTTATAGTTTGGCAGCGGCGTTATCGAGCGGGGATCAGCTCCGCGTCTGTGGACGCTCGGTGCTCACTGTGAGCCGGCACAGAGCAGCTTCGCTCGGCCTGTCCTGAGGACCAATCGCGGCTCTTGCCGTCTCCGTTGTCCCTTGACGGAGTGACGGACACTTAAAAAATACTTTGTGCAGTCGGAGATGACGCAGAGGCTCTTTACGCAAAAGTATAAATTGGGCTTTATCCAAAGTATCATAACATGTTTCAAAAACTGCAAATGAGCTGCGCTTGCTGGTAAATGAGGCAGAGGACGTGGCTATAAAAGCTGTATAAGATTCATTTTTAACCTCATGTAAGTCCTCCAGGACACCTGGCACAAAGGAAGTAACCTTGGCAACTTCCCTTTGAAATAAATGTACAGTAGTGTCGCTGTTTCAGGTGGGAAAATTACAAATAATTGAAGGGTGCCACGTCGACACGACCGGAACTGAGGGTTATCCATTTGCAAGGCTGTTCAGAAGAGAAAATGCAATAGTAACTCAAGGATTACCAGAATGAGAGAGTAGAGTTTCTTCATCTCCCCACACGTCTTCGTCAGTGCAGCGAGATCCGTGTTGTGTTTATCAATCAGGCTCTGGGATAAAAGAGAATTGATCGTCTTATTCATATTAATTCAAGTAATCACAGCCCATTGAGAAACACTTTTACAAGGTTTGTTTTTTTTCTTACAGGATTAAAGACTTAAGTTGTTGAAAATCACATATATACTGTATATACAGTGCTGTTGTCATGCTGTAGGTTCAGAAAGCAGAGGGGATTCTCTGGATATAAAAGCTGCATACTAGGAATTACTGTACATTATTATGCCTTATGGTATATATTTAATAGAACACTTTGCTCTACTGCTAGAGGGACGAGGTAAAAGACAAGGAGTAATGGATGTTTAAACCAGGCAGTAAGTTAGCTAATGACACACTTAATTGAGCTAAGTCCATAGTCCGACTAAGACGCATGTGCAGAACACAAGTCCGACTCCAGTCAGACTAAGCGTATGCATGCAGGAGTAATTGGACTATGAATCACATTATCCAGGTATGTTAATGCGACTAAGACTAGCTCAACTTTAGTCAGACTAACGTGCTTACATGACATCAAGAAAAAAATGATTGTTGCCTTAGTCCGACTAAAATCAGACTTTAAACATGCATGTGAACACACTTAGATTCCCCTCTCACTTGAAGCTATACAGGCGGAGGTGGAGTAGCTTAGCATACATGACATCATAGAAACTGCTAATGTGAGAGTTGTACATCAGAGTGTGATAATAATACAATCTGAAATGTCACAAAAATCATTGTTAAAAAAGGCCTTTTGTATTTAAATCAATGAACTGATACATTAATGGATACATTTAACTTCAATTCAATTTTGAGGTACTTGATACTTTCTACTCCTACTTCTCTATAAGAGAAATGAGGAGTAAATATCATGTTGTACTGCTAATTTTACTTACACCACTGTATGTCAAGCAGTGGGTAAGGCTCCTGGCATTGATGTGGCAATAAGAGAGCAGCAAAAGGAGATCAGTAGCTTGTAAATGGTTTGTTTGAGTGAGAGACACAGAGTAGAGTCAATTCCCTGGCGACACAGTGAACCTTTAAATGGAGGCATAAATAAATGGTAATCTATAAGCTGTCGCACCTTTAGGTCTCTGGAGAAGTTTGGGTGATGAGTTCCAGCGTGTCTCTTCTTGAAAGTTTTTCTGTACTGAATAACTTTCTGGAGTTCGTTCTTCAGAGCTAAAATCACACACACACACACACACACACACACCTTGGTCATCATCCCTCATATCTGACCACTGAAGCAAATAGCTCGCTTTAAACCAGATGCCGTCTCCTGTTTGATCCGGTCAAGTGTTGCATGCACATGCATGCTTGTGGCAACTGTTTTCTAAGTCATACAGACAATATTATTATTATTATCGGATTGGCCACATTTCGCCCCTGGACAGTGAGATCAAGGTGGTGTTAAAAGGAATATTGTATGCTGATAATACACATATGAGAGAAAAATCTATTCACGAGTATCACATTTCCTCCCAAAGATCATGCGTTGGCACAAAAAAAAAAAAAGGAGGGTCGTTATAACACTGACCTCAGCAAATTCATAAACAACAGTCTTTGGAGACTGTAGTAAAATTTGATCTACTCACCATCTACTTCTGCGGTCAGGCCCTTGATGGAAGCTGTACACACACACACACACACACACACAGAAAATACACATTTTACTCAGTGGTAAATAACCCCACAGATTTTTTTTTTTTTTTTTCCTGCAGCTTTGATCAAATCTCAATTAGCAAATACCTCCAGGGACAGTTTCGAATTCTGCCAACTCTTGGGTAAAAGTGGCCACGCTTGGTTCATGCAACATGATCTGTTCCACAAGGGCATGGAGCAAGGTGAATTTCCTGTCTCTCCCACGGAGCTCAGAGACCTGGGGATAGTATATATATATTTATATATATTTAAAAGAAACACACAGACAAAGAGAAATATAAGTGCATAACCTTCTGTCACACCGCACAAGGACGGAAAACACAAACGAGAGAAAACATACGGTATGTGTTAGGTGTGTTAGTGCAGGTAGGAGAAAAAGCTTCCGAAGTCAAGGTCAGTAAAAGTTTGCGTGGACTTGTAATGATGGCGCGACATCATTGACATGCAAAAGGGGCTCTCTCTGATCCTGTGATAGGCACTTGT
Organism: Microchirus variegatus; assembly: GCF_963457635.1. Lineage (NCBI taxonomy): Eukaryota > Metazoa > Chordata > Actinopteri > Pleuronectiformes > Soleidae > Microchirus > Microchirus variegatus. The sequence goes on from NC_139810.1 coordinate 25,382,224, forward strand.
GGTCTTTTTCTATTGTTTACCCTTTAAAAGCTCAGTAAAGCTCTCTCAGGCCAACACATACAGGACACGCACCAGGTACTACAGCTCAAAAGTAAAGCAAAAAAAAATATATATATATATATATCTGAGATAACCTTGATGCATTTTCTCTTGGAAGCGGACACCCTTCAATTTGACGAAGGTCTGATCTCGAGCAGCAACAGTTTACTCTTCTCAATTAGACCTGGGAACATCTCCGAGGAAACGTCGAGGCCTCGGCTTCATTAAATAGAGCAGAGGACATGGAGCGCTGCCCCTCAAACCCTCTCAGTGGATGGACTTGCACACAAAACACTCGTTCAAACTAAAAATCCAAGGAAGGTAGAAGAAAATACGTTCACTAAAACCTCTGAAGACAGATTTGAAAAAAAAAAATATATACATTCATCATAGACTGAAACTTAAAGGAATCATTCTGGGAATTTTGCCACAGATTTCTTTTCAGCTTGTAACGAGCCATATAGTTACATTTTTTTTATTGTAAGGGGGATCCCTGGTGGTGGTGTGGTAATTATGAGAGGCACAAAGGAGGAAGTCAAGTGACTAAAGAAGGAAACAGAAAGTTCAGGAGGACACGCAAACACAAGTCCTTGACATGGAAGATGGCCGTGTTTCCTGTTTTCTCTTTGAATTATGAAATACGCTAGGCCACTGCTTCAGTTTTGTGCACACCTTCATTTCATATTATTTTGTGAGATTTTAGTACTCGATGATGTAAAAATGGCAAGGAGTGGTTTAACTTCTGTGTATTTCCTTGGTCCTCTAACGACTGGCACGACCCTGTCTCTCAAAAATATGTTTCCACACAAGCTAAACTGCATTCTCCAATTATGTGTAATGAGGTGGGAAACAAAGTCTTCCACAGTCTACTTTGTATTTGACACACTATTAATAGTGACGTAGTTAAAAAAGAGAGCATTTTCTTTAGTAGTTGGTGTTGTTTGGTGGTGTGTAACGAGCAAGTAAAACACAAAATATTGGAATATGTTCCCTACTAGATGTAATTGAGAATGCAGTTAAAGGTACAATATGTAGTATTTATGGGTTTATATAACCCAAAATCCACTTTTTTATACATATGATGTGCTCCTGCATTGTCTAGTCGCTGTATAATAGTTTTTGTTTCATTTTCGTAGTGTTTCAAAAAGTCATGTAAAATAACATGACCGCGGACCGCGGTTGCATAGCCACTGTTAGCAGCGAGACGCCATGTTTCTACCGGAGCCTGTAAGGACAAACGCGAGAGAACAAAACAAGCGTCTCTTTCCTTTTAGCGGAAGTCCCGCCTCCTCTCTCTCCGCTTCGTCTGCTACGGCCGCGGTAGCTCCGCCCTCTCCCTCACCTCACGAACCTCATCTGCTGACACGGAGAAAGACGACGAGGACGACATTTGACCGGCTGCGGATACCGTAGCGCTCAGGGAAGGGAGGGGGTGAGCAGAGGAGCAGGTCTTTGTTGTAAATTTCAGCCTCTCCTCTAGATGGCACTATAAACTACTTATTTCCCCTTTAAGTTGTGTTGGAATTAATTTTTCTAAGACACGGCGGTATGGCAAGACAATAAGCACATGTTGCGTGAGGGTTCACTTTAACCACTTGTAGCCACAATCGCACAACGTTCACAATGATTACGCTAAAGACGCGTGAGTGAATGTGGGACATCCGGAGAAGAAGACGCACAGAGGCTCCGCCGTGTATGTCAATGAGTAGTCGTATTAGCCTCGGGCTGCAATTCAATCAGAGGTCAGGCAACAGCAGTGGAGTCGTACTTTAGCTAAGGAGGAGAGGCGGAATCCCTTGGCCTTTCCCTTTCCAGCATTTTCATTGAGGTAATTGCCCATGGCGAGGAGGTACTCCAGCACGGACACAAATGACCTGCAGTTGTACAGCTGCATGCACATTCTGATCTTCTGGTTAATCAGCTGCAAGACAAACACAAAGGTCATTTTGATCTTGTTATGCAACCACGTTATTCATTTGTCCACACAAGTTCCAACCTGGAATTAACATCCAGATTCCATCACTCAGAGAACATTATACCGACTAACATTTCAAAATAAATTGTACACTTGTGAGTTTTTCTGATACACTAATGTAATGGTTGCACAACATTAATCGCTACACCGTAGCCCGTGAAAAGCAAAGTGGATGTAGTCTTCTGGTTTGCTGGGTGGAGATAATCCGGAATATAGTTAAAATGAGCCAGTCAGTAAACATTTGCCTGAGGGATTAACGCAGTCTCAATCACTAGTTTCAGGTTCTTCTTCAACAGATCCTGATGAACAAAAATGTTAAAGGTGCCATATGTAAGAATGTGGCCAAAATTCAAATTCAAAATAGCGAGGTCTTTTAGGTTTCATTTCCTGACGTAACTGGCAACCCCTGGCTGCTTGGCAGCTGAGACTCTACTGACTGCAATGATTGGTAGACGGCGTTAGGTGGCGCCACATGCCAAAACATGATTTCAAAACATAAACATTATTTGCAGTCTGCAAAATATTTTTTTTTAATGCAAATATTGTGGCCGTACTGTTGTTGTTGGTGAGTTCAGTTTGTTATATGAACATTATTCCTGAGTCTCTGTGACATATTAAAGGGATAGTTCGGAATTTTGAACATAAGACCTATTTTCCAACTCAGCCGGTGTGATGGAGACGTCTGGAGACGTTTTCAAGAAATTTCATTCAGTTCTTCTAGTTGCCGAGTTCGCTGGTGCTATGGCTAGCGCAAGTCAATGATACAAGTTAGCGTGGCATTAGAAACACTCATACCGACTCCACAGTGCACCCGAGGCAAATCAATTGTAACGGCAGACTGTCGATGTACATAACTGTGTTGATAGAATAATATTTGAAACAAAACTAACGTCGCATCGCATGAATTTTTGAGGGACTACTTTCTCAGCACTATACTTCCGGCAGCGGAATCAGTCCGCCTAATAGGAAGTATGACGCGCTGCTGCTGCTGCTGCTGAGACATAAATCCTTCAAATTGCATGGTTGGTTTTATTTCAAACATTCTATCAACACAGATATGTACATCGATAGTCTGCCGTTACAATCGATTTGCCTCGGGTGCACTGTGGAGTCGCTATGAGTGTTTTAAATGCCATGCTAACTTGTATCGTTGACTTGCGCTAGCCATAGCATCAGCGAACTCGGCAACTAGAAGAACTGAATGAAATTTCTTGAAAACATCTCCAGACGTCTCCATCACACCAGCTGAGTTGGAAAATAGGTCTTATGTCCAAAATTCCGAACTATCACTTTAAGAGGATTTTATGGCCAGTTGCTTTAGATTTATTACATAATGCACCTTTAATGTATGACACGTGAGTGGATTTCTGATTGGAACCTTTTCTACTATATCTGTAGACTCTCTTCTTGTTAACCTACGTCATCACATTCTAATTTTTTGCTTATTATGAGAACGTGAACTTGGCCCATACCCACATACTTACACACCTGAAAATGCATAGTTGTTGATATTAGGGGCTTGAAAACTCTGGAGTGGACACAGGGAGTAAATACAACTAAAATGTGGATGTAGCTTTACTTTCTTTAAGGACAGGCTCAAAAGCAAAATCACATCCAGCCTTTTTCCGAACAGCATTCTACTGATGCAAAAAGACCCGATCTGTGACACACATTAAAGCCTGGTGGGAAAGCTGCGTTGGTGAAATGTAAGTGGAATGAGGCTGAAGTTTGTTTTGGTGGTTCTCAGTGCTGACGAGGTTTGGACCGAAATAACTCGGCGCTTCAGTGTTTTACATAAGAAAGGTAAACAGCCGTCTCGCAGCACCTCGTTTAACCTCATAACATGAATAATCAGATTCTTGTTGTTTGGCAGGAATTATTATTTCGCATGCAATTGTGTCATGAACAAAAACCCCCTCCAGAATAACGCACAATTTCCCTGCTCAACCGGCGCTGAAGCGATCCTGTTGAATATGGATAGGAAATCATACTGGGGGAAAAAAAAAAAAAAAAAACAGAAGAGAAAAGAAAGTGGATTGCTACTGTGGGAATCGTAGTCTTTGACAAAAAGTTAGTAAAAAATCCAAATTAGCTCCACGCCAGACGGCAGCAACGCTCCCGCCATATGCTCCTGTTTTAAGAGCGTCGTCCCTAAACCTGCCTCATTTACACAGCGAAGAATCTTGATATCCAGCTACATTATATCTACTGGCTCAGCACGGGACCATCTGCACCGTCATGGCAAACTAATACAGTTTCTACAAAAGATAATTGAAACGGCCCAGTCAGTGATGTCACATCACCTGCTTTTAGATTTGCTAGGGAGGTTAGACTTTTTCCAAAATGACGTGAAAGATGTGCTGTATGTTGTCTGTACTGGTGTTTATTGTTCAGTTATAATTAACACATATTTATGTCTCTATATTTATTACCTTCCTATACACAATAATGTAATTAACATGACTCGTCATTTTGTTTGGACCAGATGATTCAGGCATGAATCGTGATTCATCGAACAATGTCATTTAAATACTTAATACCAATACTTAAACTACATTTTGTTGCTACTCAAGCAGTCGTACTTTAACTTAATAAATCTGAATTCAGAACTGAAGTGTGAGTTCATAACCGGTCTGTATTTACTGTGTAAAGCACTTTTCTAGTCTCGCGCGCCCCAAAGCTGTTTCACACTATACAGTGTGTATTCAATGATTGGTAGATGGCGGTAGGTGGCGCCACATGCCAAAACATGATTTCAAAACATAAACATGATTTGCGGTCTGCAAAATATTTTTTTTTAATGCAAATATTTTGTCTGTACTGTTGTTGTTGGTGAGTTCAGTTTGTTATATGAACATTATTCCTGAGTCTCTGTGACATATTAGGAGGATTTTATGGCCAGTCGCTTTAGATTTATTACATAATGCACCTTTAACTTAGCAACTCTCTCGACAGTTATCCAGCCTACAGAGGCTAAATACCTGAAGAAGCCTCTTGGATGAGAGGTGAAATGTCCTCAAACCTAACTCCATTTGCCTACAGCGAACTACTGAAGAACTAGATTAAAATCTCTCGCGTGGCTCTAGACTGGCCATAAATTGTGCCACATTGCAGAGGCTTAACTTCGGTTTCAGAGCAACCGTATTGGACAATTCAGGTGAGATTAACAGAACTGCTGAAACCCTCCTTGTTTGACTTTTTTTTTTTTTGCCATCCAGTACATGAGCCTGAGGGGCTTGCCTCGCTGTCAAATGCTCTCCCTGTCTCCTGCATCACTGGCTGTGGTTCTGGTGTCTTTGACTCTCTTATTCATAAATGGAAGCAGACACAGGGTGAAAAAAAAAAAAACACAGCTGAGAGAAGGAGCCAGCCACCTTCATAGTGCAGATGGAAATCTGTCAACCCTGGCAGTGAAACGTTGCGCCAACGAGGACGGCTGCAGGTGACAAACAATCCCCAGGTGGTGGCTTCTCAGATTCTCTCCCTTCTAGCCCTGACAGAATCAAAGCGCTGAAGTCTCCTGCGACCGATGGAGACCATAACCTCTCAACGTCTGAACATGTACAGTGATACAGCGGCGCTCTCTCAAGCTCTGGATTCTAGATCAGAGAGCAGCAGATTTATTGTCGCGGAGCACCTGCACAAAATCTGATTTAAAAAAAGAAAAAAAAAAAAAAAAATTTTTTAGATAAATCTAAAGACAGAAAACACAGCCAGGAGTAAATTGAAACTTAATGAAATTGCTAATCTTTCTTGTCGCGTCGTCTTTCCGACACACAATATGTTTGCCTCTGTGTTTTAGACAAAGAAAAATCACAGTCACAGTCGATGGATTACAGTGCCATCATTCTTATCCTTTTGTTTCTCTTCATTCACAGACTGTCGGCAAACGAGAGATTAGGACTGAAGCACTGATGCTGAAAAAAGCCGGAGAGAATCAAATAAGAAAAAAATGGCAGAGGAGCTGGGAGAGGTATTCATGCCTGACTGCAATATCTTCACACCCTGCAGTCCCCACTGCCAATAAATAACAATCTATACTCGGAAAGTGTTAAAAATTAGTCTTACAAATGATAAACCTGGCATTTTCTAAATGCACCGCAGTTGCAAATGTCGGCCGAGTGCGTGCACGGGCGAGGAAAACTCAACGACACGCTCTGCGAAATGTCGATTGGATTTTTTGTTTCACCTGCACTCGTTTAAGTGTCTGTCTTTGCAGAAGGCGCAAAGAGGGAATTTAGTTCATGATTTTCTTTCCACGGTTCTTTTTTTTGTGTGTGCGAAAAGCCCAAAGGATTTTTTTTTTTTTTTTGAAGCAAAGAACTTTGTGTGTTTTAAATCATCTGCTAAGGAAAAAAAAAATTGAGCTTGATTTGATTAAGATCCACCTTTTCTTTCCTTTTCCCATCATTTAAGGAGCGGCGCCTTTAAGTGCCTCTAAAACCCCTTCTTCTTTCACAACACTTAACCACCCAGCAGACAGAATAAAAACGACTCCACTCACCACTTCAGCGTATAGAATTTAAACAGGAGAGGGAAAAAGGTCTTTGAGTATAAATGTTTTTCATTTATGACATATCTGAAGCACTGTGTGTTTCTTCCTGAGCTTGTGGGTTATGGACTAGATTTTTTTAAAGCAGCTCAACATCATGCGTCTCAACCCCCTCGAGCGAGGCGGTCGGTCGCGTAGAAAAAACTCACGGGCTGCGTGTCGTTCACGCTGCACGGCAGCTCTCTCAGAACCAGCAGCAGGTCGAGTTGTGTGCTCAGGTAGGGGATGTCGCACATCTGCGTCAGACAAAAGGAAAAGACGTGTGAGCGAATACAAAGTAGGGTTGTCGTTCGGCGTCGTGCTCAATCAGAATCGTCTAAAAAGCGGCGTTGCGGGGCAGACGCAGTTTTTGGAACGGCTGCTGCGGCTTGTTCTCGCAGACTCCGGCTCTTTGGCAGAATTACCTGAGGCGCCGTGGGGCCTGTCAACGGGCTGGTTTAACAGAGAAACCGAAGGCTTGACACTTTGAAACGATTGGCCGAGCTGCCCGCTCAACCTCTGTGTCGGCGCTAACCTCTAATAAATCACTCCGTGTTTGCAGACTCGTCTCGCTCGCGCACAGCTACCATCTCCGGAAAAAAAAAAGCCCAAAGAGCACATTGTGTGATGGATCATTAAGGAAAGATGTGGAGGATGAGTGGCCGTATACCGTGTAATGAATTGGCTTTAAATTTAAAAAAAACACTCTCCGGCGCCGCGCTCCTCGTATTGTCACGTATTCCGATACCTTTTAAATTTCCGCACCAAATTTCCGTTGCGTATAGTTTTCCTCTCATAATTAAGTGCATTTCAGAGTGAGAATTTACCGGGGGAAGAAAAACACAAAGAGTAAAGGCCACATTATACTTCTCCGACTGCGTATGCGTTATCCGTCTGCGTCACCACGGAGACGCCTCGAGCCTTTATACTTCTGCGTCGTGGTGACGGACACGCGCTGCAATTTCCCGCCCGATCAATAGGGGTTGCTCCGCAAGCTTGTTGTGCTTCTGGCTACAGCGAGCAATGGCGTCGAGAGAGAGAGAGACTGTTGTTGTTGAAACAGTGGCCGTTTCTCACTTTTCTGTGTCACGGAACGCAGTTTTAAGATAATTTGAGGCGAGAAATTGGCCATTTAGAGTCTAAACATGTGCTGTGTGTGTTAAGATATGACATATTTATAGTTTAGCAGCGGCGTTTCCGGCGGGGATGAGCTCCGCCTCTGTGGACGGTCGGGTGCGCACTGTGAGCCGGCACAGAGCAGCTTAGCTCGGCCTGTCCTGAGGACCAATCGCAGCTCTTGCCGTCTCCGTTGTCCCTTGACGGAGTGACGGACACTTAAAAAATATTTAGTGCAGTCGGAGACTACGTAGAGGCTCTTCGACAGGCTCTGCGTCTGAAGTAAGAAGTGTTCACCTCTTATCTTTGAAGTTTCAACTGATGGTTCTTTCAGTATCTGTTCAGTGCAGTGTTTGAATACCTGCTGCTGTGGTTGACAGCGTTAAAAAAAAAAAAAAAGAACTGTTAATGTTACCACAGGAGGCGTTATGCTTCTGCCAGAATGAGGCCGATAGGAGTACTGACGGCACCCTGACTCTTCAGGAAACACACTGTTGTCATTGTTGTAATGTGCTGTCAGGTCTCTTGCAGCCTTGAGCCAAGGCTGCACACAGGTCAGACGACTGCTGGTTACGCTGGAGGGTGGTAACCAGATGAATGGTAAGAGCTTGTCATGACTCCCATAGGGTGTAAATTAGAAGACGGGGTGAACGGAAAAAACTCGGCAAGCCCTCGGAAAAGAAAGTGCTGTACGAGCACGAGCTAAATTTGATTCTGCTGCGGCCGCGAGTCATCTCGGCGATGGAGTTACAAGGTTAACTCGGCAAATCCTAGTCCTATTCTGATACGAGGAACTATAGGAACTATAGGAACTATACCTCCATCATGTACTGGTCCACAATATGCAGGTCTGCCACGGGGCCTTTGTGGGATTTGTACATTTCCACATCATCCATGGTCGGCACATACCTAAAACATGAAAGCACACATCAGTGTATTTTGTTAGATGCTACTGGTATAGTCATTTAAATAATAATGTGTTTGCTTTTCAAAAGATGCTTCAAAAGAACTCCACTTTCTACTAAAAGTCACCACGTCACAGCCTGGTGCCCTCAGTAGGTCACCTGTCACGTTTGAAGCCTGTCAAGCGGCTCTTTTCGTGATTATGCAAGGAGTGGACAGACGTACAGAACATCCTTTGGTGTGCGTGGGGGAAACTGAGGAGATTTTGGCTGGTCCTCACATTCTGACACACCTAAAAATGTCTTTTTCCAGGTTAACACCTGGTTTTAGGGTTAGGGTTTGAATTAGGTTTAGGTCAGGGTAAAGGTTAGGGTTAGGCACAATCACAGTTGTGATGGGTAAGGGGCTCGGGAATGCATCGTGTCAATGACTGTCCCCACTATGTATGCTATACAAACGTGCGTGTGTGTTCTTGTATGGGTATCTTTGTGAGGACCAAAAAAAAACCTATAAACCACAGGGAGTGAGGACATTTTAGGAAAGGACAATAAGGACATTTTTTGGCTGGTTCTTGCATTCTGTTACATGCATAAAATGGCTTTTTGAGAGTTTTAGGGTTGGGCTTGGGTTTAGATTAGTGTTAGGGTTATGGTTAGGCTTTTAGTTGTGATGGTTAAGTGGAACATTACATGATTTCTACAGTATCTCTTGCATTCCTCGTCCTCAACACCACCGAGGTCAGCGCTGCACACGCTGGTGTAGAACTGAAACGATTCATAGATTGCTGAATTAATCGTCAACTATTTTGATAACCGATGAATCGGTTTGAAGCTGTTTTCATGATTAAAACCAGATTTCTGATCGCTTTGCTCAAAGAAATCGTCAAAAACCGAATCATTTTTGTGGACGAAACAAGACATTCGACAAGATCATCATCTCCAAATTTGACAAACACTGATCACCGTCAGTAGACGGATTTATCCAGATGGATAAATGAAGTAATAAATATCAAAGTGATGTAAATATTAAGCCCATTTGTTTAGTATTTACTCAGAATTCTTGCTGTCCAGTTCTTTTAAGTTGCTGGTTGTTCATTGTATTTACACATCCAGCCTCTGTAGAGGTGCGCTCTCATTCATTCATTCATTCAGACATTCATTCATTCAATGTCGACCTCATGAGTAAATACAATGGACCTTTTTTTGGGGGGTTCACTGTGTTTTTTTTGTCCCTCCACCAACTCCTGAGGGCTCTTCAGCTGCTAACTATCACCACGTTCACCAGCTGCTTGATAATTGTCTCTGTGTGTGTGTTGTTCGGTGCTGGGCAGGTGGTGCATAGTTGGCGTTAAGAGCTTCTCGACTGGAAACAGCTGCGGTCGAAAAACCGGTGCTGATGACAGCAGCGAGTGAAGCAAAACAGAGAAGTTCAGGGCAATGAAATCAAAAGTACAGTCAGTGGTGACGGAGCTGAGGGGTTCACCAGTCTTGTATAAAGTACCTTAAAGGGATACAGGAGTAAAAGTATCTCACCAGAAAATGACTTTGATAGAAGTTGAAGTTCACTTTTATATATAATATTACTTAAGTAAAAGTTTTAAAGTGTATGACATTTACTGTACTTAATTATCAAAAGTAATTATTTGATATAAAATGTACTTAAGTTTTAAAAAAGTGAGGAGTTGGGATTGCGCCATTGAGTTGTCTTTCAACTGGAAGGTTGTGGGTTCAATTCCTGGCAAAACTGTAGTGTAAAGCAGTTCATCAAGACTAGGAAAGCCCTATATAAATACAGACCATTACCAACTCTTCTTCTACTGATTTTATTTGGTAGTAACATATAGTTAGATAGATAGGAAATGTAGTGGAGGAAAAGTAAAAGCTGCTTGAAATATAAATAATAAAGTAAAGAACAGACTCGTGAATTTTGTACTTTAAGGTGCATTATGTTATAAATCTAAAGCAACTGGCCATAAAACCCTCCTAATATGTCACAGAGAATAATGTTCATATAACAAACTGAACTCAACAACTACAACAGTACAGCCAAAATATTTGCATACATTTTTTTTTTTTTTGCAGACTGCAAATCATGTTTATGTTTTGAAATCATGTTTTGGCATGTGGCGCCACCTACCGCCGTCTACCAATCATTGCAGTCAGTAGAGTCTCAGCTGCCGAGGCCACCACGGGTTGCCAGTTACGTCAGAAAACGAAACCTAAAAGACCTCGGTATTTTGAATTTGAATGTAGTAACCGTTTTTGGCCACATTCTTACATATGGCACCTTTAAGTACAGTTAAGTGAGTCCAGATAAAGAGTCCCCATGAGACAGGACACACGATAAAAAAATTGTCATGCATCCAATAAAAAAAATAAATCACCAGAAAGGATTCATAAAATATGGCAACAATCATAACAGTAAAGAAAATGTCCTTATGAACATTTTATTGCTATAGGTGAAAAGGAGCATGCTGAAAATGAAAATGTTTGGCCTTTATGGAAAATGGTATTTGGTCAATATCTCATTTATTATTAATGCAGCAAATAATAACAAATATACCGTATGTGTAGACCTGCTATAGTGTTCCCCCCGTTTATGTCATCACATGTTCTCTGGCTCTTTGCCTTGGACTGAAGCCATGACAGTGAATTCCAGTGACCTGAAGGAAGGCAAGTGATTAAAAGCCAAGTAGCGCTGATGGCCCTCGTCAGCTTCCATAAAACAGCGAGACGCTGATGGGAACAGCCATTTACTCACTTGCACTGAATTTGAACCCCGTCATCTTAATCCCGACCTCCTCCTCCTCCTCCTCCTCCTCCTCCTCCTCCTCCTCCTGTCATCTCCATGCATTTCTGACCTCAAACCAAAGGCATTCACTTTTTCATGAACCAGGCAATGTGCCACTGGAGAACCACCGGTCATTAATATTGCAGCTGGGAGAAGTCCCTTTCAAGATTGTATTCCTCGGGCTTATGCCACGGCACATTAAAATATATATTACGTTTTCATAGAATAAATAAAAAACCCTCCACACAGTACATTAGATCGCTCTCCCTCTCCTTCCACGAGGTCAGCGTCCGGGGCCACTGAGTAAAACTGCAGGTAAGAATCAGAAAGCATTTCACCTCCTCTGAGTGTTATATTCCTGAGGGCATGTCAATAGTTTCCATCTCCACAAATAACCCCAGATTAAAGTTTTATTCGTAAAGCTGCTCCTAGTAAAAGGTTCTGGCATCTGCTCTTTAGTATTAGAGCGCTGCGAGCAACTTCTTATGTCTTCCCCCACGAGAACCGAAAGTGGTTCCCCCCATTTAACGCGGTCCTCTGACCGTGCCACGTGAATGAGTGGCACAGTCTGATGATTTTGAAGATTTTGTCTAAGTATCCAAAGGTTTCCGTCTCGTACACAAGCATGAAACGATCACGCGACTTGGCCGCGAGAAAAGAAAAAAAAAAAGTTTTCAGCTGTGACACAGTGAGGGTTTCATCAAATCAGTGTTTCTCTGGCACAAAGTCTTACCTCCTCAGAGACGTGATGTGCTCGTCAGACAGGCCTCCGTCTTCCTTGTAAACGATGAACAGTTTGTCCTTCAGCTCTCCCGGCTGCACGGGGAAACTTTTGAGGAAAATGTCTGGAAGAAGAGAACAGATTAGAGGAAGGAAAGTCAGAACGCTCAGTTCAGTACATGAAAGACATGATACTCTTCTTATCCTGTGCGGAGAAATGTATAAATTTGCCTTTCAAGTCAAAGAGCTTATGTGATTTTTGTTTGTTTTTAAAAAAATGCTTCTGCATAATTCAGGAGCTGAAGGGGAGCGTTCATTAAGAGTTTCTGCTTCGGGAAATGATATAATGGATATTTAAAATACGATGTGAATTTGACAAAATTTAGTGCAGAGCTGTTGTTTTCCATCACTACACCATAAACAAAACAAAACATATACAGAGGCCATAAGAATGTAAAACATAAGAGTGTCTTACAGCCTCTTTTTCAGCACAACCGGTAGTCATTTTTTTATGTGATCGCCTACTATAATAAACTTGAATTTGTGAAATCTGGAAAATTTCAAAGTTCGCGTGGATCGTTTTTATGAATAAAAATAAAAGAAAAACAGTCTATTTTATCACTACTCCCGGTTTTTTTTTTTTTTAAATGAATCATAACTTTGACTCAACTGACTTTGTAAGAACACGGAAAAACAAGATGTGACCACACTACCAGTCAAAAGTTTGGGCTCACTTAGAAATGTCCTTATTTTTGAAGGAAAAGCACTTTTTTTCAGTGAATATAACATTAAATGAATTAGAAATACATTCTATACATTGTTAATGTGGTAAACGACTATTCTAGCTGCAAACGTCTGGTTTCTAATGGAATATGTACATAGGTGTATAGAGGCCCATTTCCAGTGTTCTAATGGTACATTGTGTTTGCTAATCACGTTAGAAGACTATTGGATGATTAAAAAACCCTTGAAAACCCTTGTGCAATGATGTTAGCACAGCTGAAAACAGTTCTGCTGGTTCTTTGACGAAAGGGCAAAATTATTATTTTGAATAGAAATCATTATTTCTAATCTTGTCAATGACTATATTCATTTTGCAAATCCTTTGATGAATAAAAGTGTGAATTTTAATGGGAAACACAAAAAAAATGGTAAAGGTGACCCCAAACTTTTGACCGGTAGTGCAAGTCCTTATACGGATGTCCATATAAGGAGTTGTGTGTTATTCCCACTGCAATTTACAGAGGGTGCACCAGTGGCACAAATCTGTGCAATCAATTGGTCAAATGCCAAATACATTTTGTGTAATTGCAAACATCAGTTATGTAAATACCAGGTGGTACGAAGCTTAGCCGACACGTCTCGAAATCCTTGACATTAAATGCCCTGGAAAAAAAATAATGTATAATAGATTTGCAAATGAGGAACAAAATCACCGCGTCAAAAAAACACGAGAGCGGTGAGCGTTAGAGGGCTTCATCTGGTCGACAGGAAAAAAGAAAACACAAAAGTGCAAATCAAGCCCTTTGTTCACGGGCTCTCAGACAAACTGAGGAGTGTTGCCCTGGCAAATTAGAGTATGGAGATGAAGAGCGAGTCCCACTGCGCACAGGAAGTCACGAGTGTACTTTTAACATTTACAGTCATTAAATTAGCAGCGTGCACTGACGCTCTCCAGGTAAATACCCGTATTAGAGGCGAACACGTATTCAGAACGCAAAGTGCACGGCAATCACAAGACCGTGGCGGGGGGGGAGTTTTACACAACTTCCGTTTGTTCATCGACTCAACCATTGTTTTACTTTTCAGAGTAAAAACTTTGTGTGACAAGAGTGTGTGTGACATCTTAGTCTAAGGGTGAATTCCAATTCCTTGCTTAACCCTCAATCTTAATCCTCAATCTCAAACATGCGCGCTCACACTAGTGCAAGTGCTGTCCCCGATTCTCAGAAAAATTGAGTTGAGGGGCGATTTTAATGGGCTGTATCGCCCTCAATATTGAGATTTTCCGACACCACCCTTGGGAGCAAGGGCTACCCAGAATGCATTGCGTGTTTTCATGTAACAAAGATGGCGCCGAAAGCAGCGAAACGAGTACGCTACAAATTAAGTATTTTCTGTGTTAATAGAGATATAAAAATGATGAAAACCATTGTTTTATCTTAGTTTAGGCCCATATTATGGATTACTGACATCATTGTTGCATAACATTTATTTTTATTTTTTACGATCTTTTGTCAATAGCCGGCCGGTGCGGACAAGCGATCGCTTGCTATGGTTTACTTTTCAATAAGTCGTGGTGTGTGGTAACTGTCAGCTGAATATGTCCGTGGTTGTGGTATTTGTATGAGTATCATCTTATAACTAACTGACAACCTAATAACTTGACTGACAAACGGATCGTAATAAATAATTGTGACGTTAATGTGTTCTTCTTCTTTTTTGGAGTTGACAGACTGGACGCAGCTTTCGCGTTATTCTGCCCCCCGCAGTCTGAAGACGTATCTGCATTTAAGGGGTGTCCCATTTCTAAGTGACAAAATAACCCTCAACACTTGGTTTTGAGGGCCAGTTAAGATTAAGGGTTGAGATTGAGGGTTCAGATAGGAATTGGAATTTGCCCTGTAAATGTATTTATCTGTTGGCCCGTTAAGAGCTGCAGCTTCTCACCTTAACACAATTATTCAGTGCTTTCCAAAAACAAAATGTAATATTCAAACTGAAGTTTAAAATAGAGGAACGAGATTAATCATTCCACAGCACCTCGGGCTTTTTCACCATTTGGAGGCTAAAACTACCGAGTAAGGAACCTGCTCCACCTCCACCAGATACACCAGGAACGATAATGTATGATTCCTAGCCGAGGCTGTTACTTACGATATACTTTCAGTAACACCTCTATTCATACGTAGGATTTTGGATACAGGAACTTCCAGCACTGATATCATCAACTGAGTCAGTGACCGTTATTAGTGTCGCACAAGCCCATCTTTGTGTCGCTCTTATATGAAAGCATCAATGTGAACTACAGTCTTGTTGTTAAAGGTCTGTCTGCGATAGGGTCGAGCGCTTACGCGGCTGATGTTCGTGCTTGTTACCAGAAGAAACCACCGCACAGTTCAACAACAGTCACACAACCGTCTGCCTCAGCTTGTTCTGGGTGAAGTGAGAGCGGCAGCTTCCTTCCCGTTGCTTAGGCCTGAGTTTGTTTGTTAATTATTGATCATTAAACTTGATACGTAAACACTATATGATTTTTATCTGACTGACTGCTGAGCTGGTGCTGCCTTTGTCAACACAACGCAAGCTCCTTCTGCTGCTGCGTGTACGTGTGTCATCGGATCAGGTGAATAACAAAAATTGGCGTGAGAAACGAGCTGAACGAGTGGTTTTGCAAACAAACAGAAGTCACCTGTGGGCTGATTCTGGTTTGCTTTTATTTTGAAATTTCCCCGATTGAGGAACATACTAAAATGGCATAATGTAAATGACTTTATTTCATGTATTTCACTCCAAAATTGAAATAAAAATCCACTACACATTAGTGGTAATTATTATTTACTGTGGTGTAATTACTCTGAGCCATAGCTGTTATATTGCAGATCAACATCATTTACTATCATTAAATTATTTGTATTTTATGATCATTTTTATGGCTCAAACGCAAATCTCAGCGATGAGAAAACAACATATTACAATCTAGGATTTCTTGATTATTAATTGTTTGAATGGTATTTCCAATACACTCTTTTCTCTTTCTTTCAGTATTGCTTCTTTTGCTTTGGTACCTAATCTTAATCCACTCTCCTGAACCTGAACTGTCACTTTGGACAGACTTCAAATATCAATATTCTTCTAAAGTTTGCAGAAAGATGCATGAGCAGCCTCAGGCTGTTGACACTCGCCTCGTCTGATACAACCAGCGTTTCCAGGTCAGGGAGGAGCGCACGCTTTAAAAATGCTCGTCGTTGCTTAGATCTCAATCCATATTTAATACATGCGTAAACTCTAATCATGTTGCCTGTCCGCACATTTATCTGATCGTACGTAGCAGGCGGTCACCGCCACTGGATCACTCCTGTCAGGGAGACTCTGAAATCCTCTCCCACGGCGTTAAAGTCTTGAAATATAAAAGCCACGTTTGGTTAATCAAAAGTGAAAAGTCATTAGATGAGAAATAGAACATGTTCCACTTCACGACAGCTCTGCGTGGACAAAAATTTGACAGTGCATTGGTGACACACTGCCCCCTGCAGACACACGAGGAACAACCATCTCATGGACCAGTGTCACTCACATTTTCAAGCATTACTTTAAAGTTTAAAGAGAGCAAAATGTACAAGAAGATTTTGAACACATTCGTTTAAAATGGGCACAATCTGATATCATTTTCTGGAGAGGTCCTGCTTTCTCTTTCTATGTGGTGCTTCCCTCTAGTGGTTGAGCTTATTTTCACACCAGTGAGGCCATAGAAACCAAATGGCTTTTCATTACAGCATGGCAATACATACTCATTTTTAAGTGATAGTTATTAAGTCTGATCTTCTTTCTTTTCCTAACTGCTAAAAAAAAAACAATATTTATAAGCATCTTTGCCACATCACTCGTTGAATTACTTACTGAAATTGTGCGCGATCTTCGCGTTGAGCATAATATGCTGGGTATGACTCTGCTCAGACACGGCAAACGTCCCGGGATCCTTCACGGCAAACTGCTCGTACAGGCGCGATGTGTTGATTTCAATGTTCCGGACACTTTCTTGGGTCCAGAATGATTTTGCAATCAGCTGAGAAAACGAATGAATGCATGTCGGCGTTGTTAAAAGTCATAAAAAGAACAATGTGGAAAAGACAAATACACAGTGAGGAATAATGGAAGCTGAAATTGACCTTTCTGTCTGAGACAAAAATGATAAAAAATCACACGAATGAGACTCTTTGATATCTGAGGAACTACGTTTTGGAAGAAAAGTGGTTGCGTTACCTTCTCGCTGCCAACTGGGTCCCAGTGAAAAGCCCTGGTGCGTGTTTTTCTTGAAATTGTGGTTTTGAGGGGTAAAGGTGGCGGGGCAGGAATGCGCGGAGGTGCAGGCACTCTGACAGGTGACGAGCCCGATTCATTTTTAGGAGGCTCTGGGACTGTGGTGGAGGACGTGATGATGAGGGGAGTGTGGGAGGGCGAGGGGTCAGGAGAGGCCACTGGCAATAAAGGAGCAGCACAGGGTGAGGATGGTGACTGGGCAGGAAGGGAAATATCAGGTCCAACAACTCGAGCGGTGGCCGTCTCTGTGCTGTGAGGTTCGAGGGGAGGTTTGGTGTTATCACCTAATAACTGACCTCCACTGCTGGACGTCGGATCCTCGGTTGCATAATCGACTGGAGGATAAATAGTAGTTGTGTTCCCACCGCTTGACTCTTGATCTGAGTTAGCGTCCTCGATGTCTTCGGCTATGCTGATGTTTCGTAGAAACTTTGTTTCCACAAACGCTTGCTGGCCCATGGACTTCCTCTTCCAGTCCTTACACAGTTTGTCAATGGCGCTAAGCCAAGCATCTCGCTCCTGCTGTACGGCCCTCTGGGTGGTGGTTTGATCTGACACCGGCACTTTGAATCTGGAATAAATCAAAAAATATGAACTCGGCGTCCCCTTATTTGCTCAGTCTGGTAACTTTAAGTGAGAATTATTGACATCAAATGATGAGAGTGGCGACTGTAACAGATGGACGACTCCTCTGCTCGTCCCTTCCTTCACTAAGCGTGTCGGGCAACTACAGTGACCTTCCCATACCAGAGAGGATGTCATTCTTTTTCATTTGTGTAGTAAGCTTCTGCTTTTAAAATGCAAAACGCATGCTCTGCCTGGTTTATCTTTTTGGATTGCTGTAGAATCGTGGCATGGCAACATGAAGGCCTCCATACAGCAAGGCCATTAGCTATAGTATATATAAAAAAAAGCTTATTCTAAGGCGACAAAAAACAAATTATTTTAATTTCTAAGCAATATACAATGGCTAGGATATTCAAAATCCACCAAAAAGCACACAAAAGCCTATATTCATCAACTGCATCAGGACGTTACTGCATTGAATAGACTGAAGTTACACATTATAACAATGACAATTTGCTTAATCCTTATTCCCGAATCTTACTCACTGGTACTGATTTTTATGTGTGACCAGGGTGAAGGAGTCTGGGCTGTGAGGTCTCTGTACGCTGGTATCTCCGTCTGACAGATGAATCACAGTCGACATGGGCACAGCAGGCGTCGCCTCGCCGTCTGCGGGGCCTCGACTCCTGAAGGGCACCAGTGTCAGTTGGCCCGGGTGAAGCTGGACCGCGTACCTGGAACAAAAGTATGGAATATTCTATCAGCAACCCATGCCTTCCACAGAGGTGTTTGATAGATGTATGATATGCAGTAGTTTACTTTAAACCATGCACTAGGTTTGATAGGAAAAAAAACACATTATATGCAGCAAGAGGACCAATGGGAATCGATCAAAATGTTAATGTGGCTGCAAAATCACCAAAATCAAGCGATAACCAGACTAAAATAATGATTGTCATTGAGAAAGTAAATCAGCTGAGTATGATGCAGCGGCTTGAGTTTGCAAACTGTCATTTTTTTAAAGTGTTAAACAAAATGATGTTTTAATCAAATTGTGTTCTCGGCTACTAGCACGAGTGTGGTATTGATTACATTTAACATAGGAAACGGATGAGAGCATAATTATTTCATAAATAAACCCAACTGTTCATTTCATTATCATACGTTTACATTACGCTCAGACAGTGTTTTCCAAATTGTTTTATGAGGGGGAACCACTCATTTGATAGCAAATCATCCTGACCCAATTCACAATATAAATCATGACAAAGGCATAACTTGTGCATAATAGAGAGAGCGCCTGACTCTTGTTATTGCCATTTCTGTAACATCTCATATGAAGTACAATGGATTGTAAGTAAAGGCTGGAGAACATTCTGCAGATTTATTTGGCCACATTTAGCACGGGGGGTAAATCACAATTCTGAATTGAAAAAAGCAAAACGAGAGTGTAAGTTTGAACACTAAAGGCCACATTATACTTCTCCGACTGCGTAATGCGTTATCCGTCTGCGTCACCACGGAGACCACTCGAGCCTTTATACTTCTGCGTCGTGGTGAAGGATAGGCGCTGCAATTTCCCCCCCCGATCAGTAGGGGTCGCTGCGCAAGGTTGTTGTGCTTTTGGCTACAGTGAGCAATGGCGTCCGAGGGAGAAAGACTGTTGTTGTTGAAACAGTGGCCGTTTCTCACTTTTCTGTGTCCCGGAACGCAGTTTTAAGATAATTTGAGGCGAGAAATTGGCCATTTAGAGTCTAAACGTGTGCTGTGTGTGTTAAGATATGACGTATTTATAGTTCGGCAGCGACGAAGTCGGCGGTCTTCAGCTCCGCGTCTGTGGACGCTCGCTGCTCACTGTGAGCCGGCACAGAGCAGCTTCGCTCGGCCTGTCCTGAGGACCAATCGCAGCTCTTGCCGTCTCCGTTGTCCCTTGACGGAGTGACGGACACTTAAAAAATATTCCGTGCACCCGGAGACGACTCAGAGGCTTTTCGACAGGTTCTGCGTCGACGCAGAGGACTCTGCGTAGCCTACGCAGAGCACTTTACGCAGGAGTATAAATTGGGCTTTAGCCACCAATCATCTGCAATAAAGGAAGCATCCGTACTTCACCCATCTGAAAGACGCCAGGCCTCCTCTGTGCAGCAACAGGATGCCTTCACGTAGGCTCTTTGATGCCTGAGGCTGCTGATGAGCGTCTGCATCGCCCTCTTCATTGTCACAGTATATGTTCCCATAAATAATCTGATTAACAAGCTGCATCATCTGTACAAAACAAAAGATAGATAAGGTATAACATGTCATATATATATATTATAGAGTTGGGCAGGGTTAAAACAGGTGTTAAAACAATTCACCTTGTGTTTGTCCTCCATTGACCTTGCCTCCAGCTCGTAATCGTGATGTCCTTTAAAGGAAATCGTGAACTTGGAGCCGACGCCGTCGTCGCAACTCTTCACGATGGAGAAGGTAAGCTGTCGCTTGACGATGCCTTTCTCGATGCTGCACAGCATTTTGGTCTTGAAGTCGATCTGGGGGCGGTCGCAGTGACAGCGTTGAAGTCAGGCTAAAGCACTTAGTTGCCAGTTTGTGAGCTTTACTATCAATCAAAGTGGGCTAACGGTAACACCTCTCTTTACAGCGCCCAGACTAATCGTAAAGGGAGGATTCACTGAATGACTGCTGTGTTAGACCAAACTATCAAGAGACACTTTACAACATGTCAAACCTTTCACTTATTTGGTGAAATATTGCAATATAAATTGAAGAGGATGCCACAAAATGTCCTGCGGTGCCACAAGAGGGTTGTCATTTCTTATGAGGTGGATTTATATGAGGCTTTTTACAAATTATTCACTCAGTTGATCAACTGAAATAGTGAATTTTGCACACACACCAGTAAGTGATAGTGAATGTGTCCTCTGTATACTCTTAGAAATAAGGGTTCCAAAAGGGTCCTTCTACGAGGGCTGAGGTTCTCCCTGGAACCATTTGCTTCTGAAAAACCCTTTCCCGAAGAAAAGGTTTTTCAAGGGTTTTTGGTAACACTAATGGTTCCCGTAAGAACCATTTTGATTCAGAGAACCCTTTAAAACCCCTTTCCTGAATAAAGGGTTTTAAAAGGGTTCTTGGTGGAACTCTCCAGGTGGAACCTGCTTATACAGGAAGCCAACAAGGATTCTCCTATGAGGACAAGCTGAAGAACCTTGTATGGTCGACTTAGCACTTTTATTTCTAAGAGTGTAACTGGGGCGTTGCTAGTTCAATTCCTGGGAAGGGTCAATGGCTGGGATGCCCCTGAGCAAGGCACCCAATTCCCCTGGTGTAGATAAGTGCTGCCCACTGCTCCTGTGCCTGGCATGTGTGTTCACTATACTGCTGTGCAATAAGGATAGGTTAAATACGCTGTTAGAAATAAAAGTGCTAAGTAGAACCATTTAAGGTTCTCCACCTAGAACCCTTTTGGAGGGTTCCACCTAGAACCATTTAAAATCCTTTATTCAGGAAAGGGGTTTTAAAGGGTTCTGTGGCTCAAAATGGTTCTTACTGGAACCATTAGAGCACTCTTGCCTTTGCAGCAAGAAGATCCAGGTTGGGTTTGAGCCCCGAAAGGGCCTTTCTGCAAGGAGTTTGCATGTTCTCCCCGTGTGTGTGTGGGTTCTCTCTGGGTTCCCCGGCTTCCTCCCACAGTCCAAAAACATGCAATATGGGGATTAGGTGAATTGGTGAAACTCTAAATTGACCGTAGGTGTGAGAGTGTGAGTGAATGGTTGTTTGTCTCTGTATGTGGCCCTGTGATGGACTGGTCGAACTGTCCAGAGTGTACCCCGCCTATCGCTCAATGTCAGCTGAGATAGGCACAGCACCCCCTGCGACCCTCTGGTGGAGGATAAAGAGGTAGATAATGGATGGATGGATGGAACCATTAGTGTTACCAAGAACCCTTGAAAAACTCTTTCTTCGGGAAAGGGTTTTTCTGAAGCAATTGGTTCCAGGTAGAACCTCAGCCCTTGTAGAAGGACCCTTTTGGAACCCTTATTTCAAAGAGTGTAGGAACCCAGGTCCTTTCCTTATGGACATGTGCTGCCCATAGTGTACATATATAACCTAAGGTACATTTTTTTATCATCATCCTCAGTTGTATTGTGATCAGTGTTTGTGTGGATTGGTGTCAGTTCATTTCTGACCTGTTTTATATATTTTTATGTCTGTTCCCAGTGATCTAGTCTTCTTCTTTTTTTCTCTCTGTCATTATGCCTTTGCATTGCCTGTCACTCACTTGCTTGCTGAATGTTAAGCCTCTGCTGCTTTCTTGAATGAATGAATTGAATCTTTTGCCAACTTAACCATACTAATCCTCATGCACAAACCTTTGCGAACTTCCTTCTAATGCTATTTTTTTGTTTTCTTGTTTGTTACTCACCTGAAAAACCCGCTTCTGCCACCTGTATCGACCGTGCTTAAGAACAATGAAGTTGTACTGCGAGGATTGTTGTTCCTGCAGACAATAAAAAGTACGTCACATATGAACACTCAAACTAATTACAGCTCCCGTCTCCACGGTTGCTCCATCTCACGAGCAAATCATGCAACAGATTCATTTTGAAAACCCATCGAGCAGGCTGAGCAGCTCAGTAAAGCAACAGAGGAGAATGTGTGTGGGCAACAAGAATTTAAAAGACAGGTTTTCTCAAGCTTCCAGGCAGGTAATAAACGGAGCAATTAATGATCAATTTGAAGTCTTTAAACAGACTTCAGGTCAAAGGTGCTTGAGTTGGAGTCATGAAGAGATGGAGGCAGGGAGAAGCGTTCCACCTGTTGGTGTTTGTTTTGTGTTTTCTCCACTGGCAGCCATGTTTTCACTGCGATCAAGCATGTCTGTCTTAGTTCTGAGGGATTATATGATAAGTTTAAAATGTTGTCACCTCTTCAGACGGACACTGCTGCTTGAGCAGCTGACGCCGGTCCCTTCTGGCCAGGTTCAGAGCGTCTTCAATGGACAACTCTCCGTTCTTCACCTTGTTCATGATGCTCAGCTGCATCTCATTGCTCAGCTGAAATAATAATAAACAACCCAGTAAATATACAATCAAAGGTCCGAGAATACACAACACAGTATCCTTGTGTTTTGATAAACAAATAGCACTACTACAAAAAAAAAACTGCAGAGATTTTCTTATATAGTTATTAATAAACCTGAAAACCACCAAGATCCTGGAATTGCATGAGTCACTCTCAGGGAAATTGTCTCGGGAAACCACTGTGCGTAAAGTACAATCTACGTTACACACCTGCTGCAACAGGAACAAATAATGTCACATTTCTGAGAACAGATACAGTAAACGATCCTGCTGGTGGAAATTACCAAAAGCTAGGAAGTGGAGTTGAATTGGGGAAGTAAAAAACGCTTGAGAGACTCCCACTGGCTTTACCAAAACTGACTGAAAGTGAAAGGGCTGTTTTCTGCAGAACCGAGAAAGCTGTTGTTATGCAATGACACATACGCTGAGGCACTGATTTCATAAAACAGGTCAACAGGCGGACACTTGTTAAAACGAGTTATTTTCTTATTGACTGCATTTTTATGTAAGCATTTCAACTCAAGTCCTTACCTTTGGCAAGTCCTCGGTGAATTTGTCCATTCTGTAAACACTGTCCTTCTTCTTTGAGCCTAAATTTGACGTCATCGTGTTGGAGAATTGACACAAAAACCCATGCAACTGTTCAACTAATTCAGTCTCTTCATCGACTGCTTTAAAGATTTCACAATGGTGCCGTTTCCTCGTGCAAAATGTGAAAAGAGATCTGCTTTGCTCAAGAAGAAACAGGAAAATCACTGTGGTTTGTGCTACTATACAGAGCTCCCGCCCTCTTTCAGTTCAGATTACATTCTTCCAGGTAAAGCAGTCAGTGGCTCTTTGGCCTGGCCACACCCATGAAAACACAGCTTTCTGCAGAGCAGCTAACATTTCCAGTGTGTTTACAGGTCTCCACATGCAAGGCAATGTATGTTGTCCAGCCCCCTTTTATCCAGGAGAAGGACAGAAGCCTGTGGCCCCTTCACAATATCTACAATAACACCATACTTGATTTAATGTATATGGAAAAGAAAAACAACTTTATGGAGATTGTTCGTTTCACTTTAAGATGCACACATACTGTTATTTATTAATTTATTTAAAGCAACACAACCTTCAAATAATGACACTGCTTTCCAAGGTATTTATTATTCAAGTGTTTAACAGAATAACGAGCATACAGTACATGAAACTTTCTGCCGTAAAACTTTCAGTCACAACGTAGGTGCTGCAATTACTTTTTTAAAAACTGCAATATAGTTCTATTTGTCCTTTACGGATATTTTAACAGGTGAAGGACGATGGATTGTTTAGGATCTCGAGTACGAAGTACCATAACACAGTGTATTGTACGGAGCCCCTGAAGTGACATGAGAAAAGAAAAGAAAAAGTAAAAAAATAATAATAATTTGAAATCTCGAGTTTCAAAGTCGAGATCCCGAGTTTCCAAAAAAAAAAAAAAAAAATGATTTTTGAAAAAAAATTTTTTTATAATTTTTTGGAAACTCGAGATCTCTACTTTCAAAAAAATTAGAAAAAAATATTTTTTAAATTTTTTTTATTTTTTCCATATTTTTTTGGGAAACTCGAGATCTGGACTTTGAAACTTGAGATTTTTTTTCGTCATTTTTTTTTCTCATGTCACTCCGTAGTATTGTATATAGTATATTAACGAAGAATAAAAAAAAGTGGACATTTGTTGAACATTTTTAAAACCACAAATTGCATTGTTCTTATTTTATTTAACCTGTATTTCTGTAGGAGATTGAATTAACACATTTACAAGTATCATCGCACAAAAGGCAGCAGTATTTTTATTGTGTATCATCAGTGTTGTAAATGTTACTCTTTTCTTATTATCATAATTGCTGGTACACCACCATGATACACGCCATAATAAATCACATACTGATCAAAAGCAAATGAGACCATTTTCAATTGGGTTGAAAATGCAGACAAATGCAGACAGGATCAGAAAGAGAAAGGAAATTAAAATGATTAAATGAACAAGCAGGAGGCAGTAAAGCAGCATTATGGATGACATGAGCTAACCTTTTGAGGAAAAACCTGTTCACTGCCTTAACCTTCTTCTTCTTCTAATGATTATTTCCAGCAGGCTGTACACTGTGAGGTGCAATTCTGCCCTCTACTGGAACAAAAATCTTCTGTCACTTTATATTATACATATAGACAGACCAAGTTTACCAGTTACTTGATTAAATGCTTTAAAGCTGCAATAATGGCAAGGTAATCATTCTTCTCAATATTGAAAATTGCCAGTAATAAACATCTGTGGCCATTCTCTTTAGAATTGACCACATTGTCTCTTTGGTCTCTTTTCTTAAACCGAATTGACAGCCACTTATTTCTGTCAGAGTAATAATGGTTCTGTCAGCTTCTCCTCTTGCGACTCTATCGCCTCATTTTCTCCACAGATACCATCACACTCTTCCTTTCCTTGACAAACCTCTAGATCTAGATCATTACATCATATTCACCCTCGTGAATATTATTTCACAACCAATTGTCTCAGCCCTGAAAAGGCACAGCCCTTCTAAATACTGGCTCCTTAGACATAATCTGTATCTTTGAATATGTGTACTAAATTTTGGCAGTCTTCAAGAAAACCAGAATGGGACAGGAGACCATAAAAGCTCCAATTACACTGTTCCTGTTCAACCTAATGACTTTTACAAGTCGCCTTATGTGAGGTAAAGTAAAATGGATTTATTCATATTATCCTCCAATTCCGCAATCTTCCCAAAAGGCATTTTGCAGCAGGTTTCAAAGATGTTATTCACATTTTGACATTTAATAATCACGTTATCTGCACGTTATCTACATGGGTCTTTCATGTCAATCTTCCATCCGCACAACTCGGGAATTTAAAGACCTTTAACTCATTCTAGACAAAGACCAGAAATTGATAAACGCAGTGCAGGGAATTTCCTTTTTAGATAAAAAAAAAAAAAAAATCACGAACTTCATGAAATCGTAAATCCACTCAGCTTGTCTGTGTTACCACTTCTCCTCCTCCTCCTCTTCCTCCTCTGCCTTTGATCTACACAGATTACAGCCGGTGGCAGAAATATTCAACGTTCACACAGTGTTTTATTTCTGCCAGACAGACAAGTGTATGTTTTGTGTGGATCGAGTGAAATATCTTTGACCTTTCTCCACGGCGTGGCAGTTTTGGTTAGCGCGTTGCACTTCCAGGTGATTTCAAGAATAATCCTCGTTCTTGAGTCATGAGAGAATTAGAACGCTACGTTTTGATGTAAAAAATCTGTCCGTGCAGGGGTTGAAAACAAAGGTTGTTTGGAGAATCTTTTGTAAAAAAAAGATACGTGTATTTAATATCAAACACCAAGGAAGACGAGTAGGATCTGGAGGGAGGTGGTGGTTTGGTACTGCAGATGCCGACATGCTGTAGAGTAACGTACTACTACAACGGACCACTACAAAGTAACCAACCTATGATGTAATATATAAGAGTTCAGCTGTGGAATCCTTTGATATGTGGTTGCGACGTCGCAAATGTCAACTGTAAAACACAAATAAACGTGACATAGACCCTAATTCACTGAAGAAGAAGATAAGACGCACACAAACACGGTAGCAGCAACCAAAAGGTTGGCGTGTCTTCAGAGATGAAATCCCAAAAAAGTGTGTCACTTTTACACGAGGTCCTTATGGAGGGTTTGTATCACAATGCAGTCCTCAGAGTTAAGGAAGTGGAATTTAAAACGCACACGATCATCCTCCGTCGCTGCAGTCCTTACTTCCGGTGAGTTGGTCACTAATACGTGTTGCTCTGTGTTTTAAACAGATGTAGTTAATCTGATCATCTGAGCCGCGCTAGAACAACACATTCTCTCAACTCGTCAGATTATTTCTAACAGAAGTGCTCAAAGCAAGAAAGACTTAATAGATTGCTGGTGGTTCAGCATCAGTCCTGTACTCTCTCTCTTCCTCTTTCTCTGTCACAGCAGGACTTCTGCTCATTAGTCTTTTACTTCTGTACAACAGTGCTTTTTGTGTGTTTGTGTGTATTTTTTTTTTTCACCGAGAGATGAAAAGGCACGTTTGCGGAACAAAGACATCTCAGTTAGGGCATCAAACCAAAAGGCAGTAATGTAGGAGGAAGTGCAGTTACTCATGAGTGAACAGGTAAATTGCTGTTAAAAGCGCTTTGAGAGTTGTTTTATATAGAATCTTTACAGTCTTTAATGTGGAATCTGGCCTCCAGTGCATCATTGAGCCACATTTTCAGTCTTTATTCTATAATTCCTGACTTCATAGTTGACATTTTCTTTTCACATGCGAGAGAATAAAACATTACTTTCCACACAGTTTAAATGTTTTGCACTACAGATTTAGGCTTTGGTAAATTGCTAAATTAGCATATTTGTGTTTTACAAAAATCCTCAGTACACACTGTTGGATGATCGCTCATATTTTTTCAATATCTTTACTCATGTTTTTACTTTCATGAATCTGGCTCTTTGTACTGTATACACCGTCACATCACTGATCATGTCTTAAAGGGACACTGTGTAGTATTTATGGGTTTATATAACCCAAAATCCACTTTTTTATACATATTATGTGCTCCTGCATTGTCTAGTCGCTGTATAGTAGTTTTTGTTTCATTTTTCGTAGTGTTTCAAAAAGTCATGTAAAATAACATGGTCGCGGGCCGCGGTTGCATAGCCACTGTTAGCAGCGAGACGCCATGTTTCTACCGGAGCCTGTAAGGACAAACGCGAGAGAACAAATCAAGCGTCTCTTTACTTGTAGCAGGAAGTCCCACCTCCACTCTCTCCGCTTCGTCTGCTACGGCCGCGGTAGCTCCGCCCTCTCCCTCACCTCACGAACCTCATCTGCTGACACGGAGAAAGACGACGAGGAGGACGACATTTGACCGGCTGAGGATACCGTAGCGCTCAGGGAAGGGAGGGGGTGAGCAGAGGAGCAGTTATTTGTTGTAAATTTCAGCCTCTCCTCTAGATGGCACTATAAACTACTTACTTCACCTTTAAATCATATGACCATATGTCATATGGGGTTCCACAGGGCTCAATTTTAGGGCCCCTGCTCTTCTCCCTGTATCTGCTTCCCCTGGGCTCCATCTTGAGAAAACATGGCATCTCATTTCATTTTTATGCAGACGACAGTCAGATTTATGTCCCACTGAGTAAGAAAAATGCCTGTCTGCAACCACTTCTATTATGTCTTGATGACATAAAAGCATGGATGTCACTGAACTTTTTAAAATTTAATGAAAAGAAGACGGAAGTCATAATGTTTGGTCCTAGCGTCTCTAGTGAACCCCCCCCTGCTGATTTGGGCCCTTTGGCATCGTATGTGAAGCCTTTAGTGACAAACTTAGGTTTTATTATGGACAGTGATTTTAAATTGGACCGGCAAATTGGGGCAACAGTAAAGTCCAGCTTTTTTTCACCTCAGGCAGCTGGCAAAGGTGAGGCCTTTTCTCTCACATAAGCACTTTGAAACAGTAATCCATGCCTTTGTTACATCTCGGCTGGATTACTGTAACGCTCTTTATCTTGGAGTCAGCCAGTCCTCCCTCTCACGTCTCCAGTTGGTCCAGAACGCTGCTGCTCGCCTCTTAACTGGAGCACGTAAGAGGGAGCACATTACTCCCATTTTGGCCTCCCTTCACTGGCTGCCTGTGCATTTTAGAGTCCATTTTAAGATTCTTTTATTTGTTTTTAAATCTTTAAATGGTCTTGCCCCGCCTTACCTCTCTGAGCTTCTCCATCCTTACACTCCTGCTCGGTGCCTCAGGTCAGCTGACCAGCTGCTCCTGGAGGTACCGAGGTCTAAACGGAAGCTCAGAGGGGAAAGAGCTTTCTCCATTGCCGGTCCCAAACTTTGGAACGCCCTCCCGCTTCATATTAGACAGGCCCCCTCACTGTCCATTTTTAAAACTCATCTTAAAACACATTTTTATTCTTCTGCGGTCAACTCAGCATGAGACTCTGCTCTTGTTTTAGTGTTTTATTGTTTAAACATTTTTATTGTTTTATAGTTTTATTGTTTTTTTTTTATTATTTAAACATTGTTACTGTTTTATAGTTTTATTGTTTTTATTTTGTCTCCTATGTTTTATGTGCCATGTTTTATTTATTGTACTGTTAAGCACTTTGTACCAGCTTTAGCTGCCTAAAGCGCTCTATAAATAAAGTTGAGTTGAGTTGAGTTAAATGTTTTGCACTACAGATTTAGGCTTTGGTAGATTGCTAAATTACCATATTTGTGTTTTACAATAATCCTCAGTACACACTGTTAGATGATCGCTCATATTTTTTCAATATCTTTACTCATGTTTTTACTAAAAGAGCCAGATTTACTGAATCTGGCTCTTTGTACTGTACACACCGGCACATCACTGATCATGTCTTAAAGAACCTGTGAAAGCTTGAATTCTAATCTTGAAGTCCCCCCCCCCCTGTTGTGCTTCTATCCTAGAGCTCTCTTCAAGTACCAGTCGACCGCAGACAACATGGTTTTTGACATCTCCGACCTGTCTCCCAACTCGATGCAGCTCATCCTCGAGTTCGCGTACACCGGCTCCGTTAACGTGAGGAAGGACAACGTGGAGGAGTTGATCATAGCCGCCGATATGCTCAACGTGATGGCCGTCGTTCAGGCCTGCGCGGATTTCATCAGCGAGCAGCTCTGCCCGGAGAACTGCATCGGCATCTGGCGGCTCACGGACATCGTCAACTGTGACCTGCAGCAAAAGGCCCACCGCTACATCACGTGTCACTTTGAGAAGGTCTACCTGTGCGACGAGTTCCTGCAGCTCTCTGTGCAGGAGCTGGTCGGGATCCTCGATAGAGACGAGCTCAACGTGAAGATGGAGTTCGTTGTGTTTAAGGCCGTCAGTCACTGGATTTCCCACAAACCCGAAGAGCGGGAGAAGCACATTGCTTTGCTTTTGTCTAAGGTAATCTGTCACCAATGTGTTGTCCATTCTGACTGTGTATCTTTATCATTGAGCAGCTGCTGATATCCTGACTGCCTTGGCGGAAACTATGTATACTGTCAACTTTAGTTCTGGTCCACTTTGAGTTTAGACTCATTTATTACCCATATAATAACCCATTTGACATTTTCAGCAGTTTTGGTGACATCCTGCATTATCAGGCCTTCGTGTGCTTGAGGCAAACAAGTTCTGCAATTAATCACAATTTATGGCTTCATCCATCATCTCTGGTGTCACAAGCTATTCTCTCTCGAGTATCAAAACCCCCTGGTGTTTAAATGATAATTTATTTATAGATAAGGGATAAAGAAATAGTTATAGGATATTATAATAGGATAAAGTTTTTTTTGAAGTGGGGGTACATGAGTGTGTAGAATACAGTTGACAGCATTCAGCTATCTACTCTAAGATGCTGCATATTTAGAATACTTATACTGTATATTCTCTCAATAATATCCAATTTTTTTTGTACAATGCTACAACACATTTTGGACATACTTGTAGTTAAACATTTTAAAAAGGCAACAAAATTCCAGTTAAGTGTGCAACTGGAAAGGCTAGAAAAAGGAAAGGTTAGAAAAAGGCTACAGCTAAAGGTAACCACTGGGCTCATTCCAACCTTAAAGTTAAAGGTGCATTTTGTAATAAATCTAAAGCAACCGGCCATAAAATTCTCCTAATATGTCACAGAGACTCAGGAATAATGTTCATATAACAAACTGAACTCACCAACAACAACAGTACAGACAAAATATTTGCATTAAAAAAAATGTTTTGCAGACTGCAAATCATGTTTATGTTTTGAAATCATGTTTTGGCATGTGGCGCCACCTACCGCCATCTACCAATCATTGCAGTCAGTAGAGTCTCGGCTGCCGAGCAACCACGGGTTGCCGGTTACGTCAGAAAACGAAACTTAAAAGACCTCTGTATTTTGAATTTGAATGTAGTAACCGTTTTTGGCCACATTTTTACATATGGCACCTTTAAATCACGCTCAAGGTAGCCAAACTATCACTTGTAAGATAAGCTAGCATGTGGACATGAACAAAAGTACACAAGGGTTGGTGGTGAAATATAGTCCCCAACAAAAATGTACTATTTGCTCAAAGCTACAGTGTCCAGCTGCTTTAGGAAATAATACCCAGTTAATTTACAAATGAGTTAAAGTACTGAACGATGGATTATCATAGCTGCGGTTTCTGTGTGGGAAGCAAAGCCTCACAGCTGTTCTGCCTGCGCAGCATTTGCATGTTCTCCGTATGAGTGGGTTCTCTTGTGAGTAGTTGTTTGTGGTACAAAGTGACGGCCTGATCTGAATGTATTCCTTCTGTCAACCAGTATTATCTCTCTCTCTGGTTATAGCTTAAAGATGGATGGAAAATTGTGGCAAATACCATTAAAAATGACCTTTTGAGTAAAATTATATTTTTGTCATTGTGGAAACTTGACTGCATCGCGATAACCACATCCTGTCCTCTCGTCTTTGTCTAGGTCAGGTTGGCCTTGACGAGCATGCGATGCATTTACGTCGACGTGATGTCCAACGAGCTGGTGATGAAAAACACGGCGTGCCAGAAAATGGCGAGCGATGCCATCAAAACCATTCAGTACAAAATCAGACAAAAACCCTCCGTGTTTGGTTTCCGCAATGTTTTTGCCCGTCCTCGTCTGCCCAATGCTATCCTGTTGGCCGTTGGAGGCTGGAGGGGCAGCAGTCCAGTGTCAGACATCGAGGCATTCGACGTCTGCGCCGGACGCTGGTTCAAGGTGGTGCACAACCTGGACCGTCCTCGGGCCTATCACGGCACCGCCTTTCTCGACGGGTTCCTCTACTGTATCGGCGGCATTGACCAGATGGAACGCTTCAACACAGTGTGCAGGATGGACCTGAGGACTCAGACTTGGCAGGAGGTGTCGTCGATGTATTACGGCCGCTGCTACGTGTGCACGGCGGTGTTGAACGGGTGCATCTATGCTCTCGGAGGCTTCGATGGCTACTTTCGACTCCACAGTGCCGAGTGCTACACACCCAAAACCAACCAGTGGAGATGCATTGCAGACATGCACTTTTCGAGGAGCGACGCCAGCTGCACAACGCTACATAATAAGGTATGTGAACTACATTTATTTGGTCGCTCATTATTTCAGTTTTCTGCTCCATATTACTGCAATCATCTGCAACAGGCACTAAAACTAATTTCATTCATTCCACTCTCTTCTTTTAAAAACAGTGTTGCACCTGTATTTAAATGTTATAATTTTTCACTTCATACATGTAATTGCTAGCTTGCTTTTATTTGTTAATCCCCTCAAAAATGACCACAAAGCCACAGAATAATAATAATAATAACGTATACGTGTTGAGGGTCAGTCTCTTGAAGTGTCACGTTTCAAGAGCCCCTGGTTCTACCAATGGGTCTGAGCCCACTGCCGATATCACATTTTCGCCTGACCTCCATGCAAAGTATCAAGAGTTTTTATGCACATTAACCCCCTCAAAAATTATAACATAGTAATAACATAGTAATAACAGGAGATAAGGATTTTCTGCAGAGACTGCAGGTCATTAGCATGTGTTATCATGTGTATTATTATATATCTGATGCATCTGTTACAGGTGTACTATTAATAGCTCTATATTGCCTGATTTTATTTAATACAGAAAACACCAGTTCAAACCATGGGAATTTGCAGCTCACCTACACTGCCTGTTACCTTTCCCTGCAGATTTATGTCTGTGGTGGATACGATGGTCATGGCAGCCTGGAAACAGCTGAATGTTACAACCCAGAGACAAACCAATGGACAATGATCGCCCCCATGAACAGCAAGCGCACTGGACTTGGAGTCATCGCACATGCAGACCTGGTCTATGCAGTACGTACATGAAATGCTACAGGACAGAAGGTGGTTAGACTTATTCGGTGCCTCGTGTGTATCATTTAAATTACTGTCCCAAAAGCTACACAAATATGCAACATCAGTGAGCAGAATAGTTATTCAAGCATGCTGTGCCAATGTTTGGTAGGTTAGTATTTACTCACATTTTAGTTTTACATTCATGCTAACGAAAGGTGAGATGATTGGGCGTTTATGGCACAAGGCTGCTGACATACCGCTTCCATCTCCGTTGAAACACTTGACGTAATCCCTTTTCTACCACAGATTGGTGGATGTCAATCCTCCATCCGTCACAGCAGCGCAGAGGCCTACAACCCTCAGACCAACACATGGAACGTGATGTCCTCCATGTCGACCCCACGGAGCAGCTTTGGCCTCGGAGTGATCAACGAACAGATCTACGTCGTCGGTGGTTTCACCGGCCCCAGAGTTAGCAACAAAGTCGAATGTTACGACAAAGACCTCGATCGATGGTCACTGGCGTGCGGTATCAAGAGATTCCGCACAGCGCTGAGTTGCTGCGTGGTTTATGGAATCCCAAACATAGCCGACTTCATTGTCCCTCGTGACTCCCTGCCGCTTATACATTTGGACGACAGAGCAGTGGTGTCATGAGACATTGCCGAGCACTGTAGTGCCCTGTGCCAAAGTTCACTCTGGCAAGACTTTTTGGCAAGTGCAAAAGAGCATTTCATTATTTTTATTGGCAGAAATCACTTTTTGGCAGATAATCACACCACCTGTTTCAAGCAATGGGAGGGTTTAAGGAAGGAAATCCATTAATGGCAACGCTTGGAGAGTGAGAAGCCAAAAGCAAAAAAGTGCCTTAGCGATAACAACTTTGATTCTTTGGTCGTACACAGCCAACGAAAATAGGAACTTGTCAAGAACAAAAGCGACGCGAATGTGTTGTTGAAATCACCTTGCATTGAATCACCTTCCTGTCTGATCTCAACAAGTCCAGCCAAAGTGAAGTAGGCACCAAGCTAATAAATTCTGGTTCCCG
The DNA here is from genome assembly GCF_963457635.1 of Microchirus variegatus. Classification (NCBI taxonomy): domain Eukaryota; kingdom Metazoa; phylum Chordata; class Actinopteri; order Pleuronectiformes; family Soleidae; genus Microchirus; species Microchirus variegatus. The sequence continues at coordinate 25,415,908 of NC_139810.1, forward strand.
ATACCTTTAAGTTGTGGGAATGTTTTCTGAAAGTTGTGGGAATGTTCCCTGAAAGTTGTCCTACGGTTGTCATGGAACTGGTTCCGACTGTTCTCCCAATGTTAATTTTGTCAAAACCCTTAGGGAACCTGGAACAAGTACCAAAATATTGTACTCAAGTAAAAGTACCAATACTTTGATGAATTATTACTCGAGTAGTTCAAGAAGTAGATTTTTTATTTTTACTCAGTAACGGATAGGATTTATAAAGTAACTAAGTACAATACTTGAGTCAATACGTACTCAAGTAAAATACAAAATCCTGATTTTAAATTGTACTTAAAAAATACAAAATACACAAAAAAAAGTATCCAATACAGTAACTTGAGTAAATGTATTTCGTTACTTTCCACCTCTGATCCTTCCTTTGTCGCATTAACATATGACAGCATTTTGTACACGTGACTCATTTTATTATTATAAACTATCTGCACATTAGCATTAGCGTTAGCAGTCAGTGATGAATCCACATGCAAATGGTGTATTTAAATATAAACAAAATAATAAATAATAAAAAAACACATTTAAAATACAGCAAAGTAGAAGTATAAACATTTACTTACAAACAAATTTGAAACAAAAAATAGCACATTTAATGAAAATAGAAACTAGAAAAGCACTCGGAGAGCGCAGACCTCCGACAGCGATAACTATTAAGACGGCGAGTGTTGTAACCAGTGATAGAGCCTATACAGGTCACGCCCTAAATGTTATCACTTGTTCTTGGCCCCATTGTGGACAAAATTTCATCCAAATCAGTCTGTGACTTTTCAAGTTATGATGCTAACTAACAGACAGACAAACAAAACATAACCTCCTTGGTGTAGGTAAAAATAAAAGATTATTCTCTAGGTGTGTGTAACAAAAGTTGAACAAAAAACACAATGAACACAACAGCAAGTGATTGGCTATCAAATATTTACATTAACAAGAAGTTGAACATGTGTTCCTAATAAAGTGGATATTGTCATTAATGATCATTCTTGTCTGTATGAGACACTGCAGTGTGTTTTTTTTTACCTGGACTGTGGTGACATCAGTGTTTGTGTGTCACCTTCATTTCAAACTGGGTATTTTGTGGTTGAGATGTGAATTTACAGGAAATGGTCAAGTGAGAAACCTAAAATCACGTGGGAAAAACCCCCTGCGCGCGAGCGGGGCTTCTCCCTGCAGATAAAACAAGAGGAGAGAGAGAGAGAGAGAGAGAGAGAGAGAGAGAGAGAGAGAGAGAGAGAGAGAGAGAGAGAGAGGAACTGAAGAAGAAGAAGAACTGCACTGAACTGCAGACGCTGCGGATACAAAGTGTGACACTGTCTGATCACTAACTGCTGAGATCGATCTTCAAGATGCATCTGTTGATAATGATGATGATGATGATGATGGTGAGCAGCTGATTTGTTTATGTTTTTCCTGGTGTAGAAAGAGTTCTTATAGATCACATCGTAACAGCAGCTGTTATTGCTGTTGTTGTTGTTGTTATTATGTAGACGTTGTTGTTACAGTGTCATTGTTTCTTTTAGGTTATGTCTGTTGTTGTCGTCGTCCTCGTGTAGTTTGTATTAGACACATTATTCGCTCGGTCATGGGTGTAAACACGGTTGTGCGAGAGCGCGCACGTCTGTTTCACACTTTCACTTTCGTTTTCGTAGTGTGTGTGTGTGTGTGTGTGTGTGTGTGTGTGTTGTGTGTTGTCTTTGTCTCCTCATGAAAGCACTGCAAAGTAACAAATGCTACAATATAATTCCATTCCATATAGAATGAAAGACAGTAAAGCTGGATGACCTGGAGTTCAGTTATAGCCGAACACATTTCAACTTAGTTTAACAATTTCATAGTTTCACCTATTTATTTGTACATGCTGTATCTAGATAATGGTTTGAGACCCATGGTTCTCAAACTGTGGCGCGTGTGCTACCAGTGGTACGCGAGCTTCCGCTGGCCGTACTTGGAGGAAAATCAGAAATACTGTTCTTTAAATACAAAGGTATGTGATCGAAGCGGAGCTGAGGAATTGACACCAGAGTGTGTTGAAAATTAAACAAATAATACATGAAATGATTAGTCACCTTATCTCTCACTCCATCTTAATATGATTTGGCTACAGCAGTGTGTGAAGTATAATGTGAGGGAGAGGACGATGATGAGAGAGCAAATTATCTTATTGTTGGACTGGCGATCTATCCAAGGGTGTGCCCCGCCTATCGCCAGAGGCGATTCTAGAGTCTGTAGGGGCCCTAAGCAAAAATTCCCAGGGGGCCCTTCCAACCCAGCGTTCATCACCATTATGTTACAAATAATCTGACACCAACAAAAAATGTGTTCAAAATAAATATATATTTTTTTTTTAATCAATGAAATAACATGGAGAAACTATATAAACTTAGTAAAAAAAAACATTACACTGTAATGAACCCACATTATAAAACAATATAAATATATAGAACAATAAAATACTGTAAATAACTGAGATGTCATTGCAAATCGCTCATTGTTGTTTAAGGGGGTACGGGGGATGCGGCTGGTCACTGCACATTTAAGTAAAAACAGCCCTCAGGCTCCGAGTGATCGGGGGCCCCCTATCAGCTCGGGGCCCCAAGCAGTTGCCTGTCTTGCCTGTTTCACAAGCTGCGCCTCTGCTCTATCGCTCTACGTCAGCTGGGATAGATACAGCAGCCTCCACGACCCCCCGTGTGGAAGATAAAGCGGTTCGAAAACGAATGGATGGAATAAATCTGCCTCCTGTGAAAAGTCCGTAGCCGACTTCGCTCTATTTAGACGACGTGCAATTAACCTCTGCATGTTTTTGGACTGACGGTAGAAACCGGAGTAATGCGAAGAAAACCCACACACTGTTCACACACAGGGAGAACCGGGTCATGAACCTTCACGTGCACTGTAACCTTTTCAGCTGGGATCCTCACCACACACCCCCACACACTCGCACTCAACGCGACTTACTTCTTGTGCAGTATATCGTTTGACCCGCACCCGTTGTGCAATAACATGTTCCCGTGCTGCTATGCAAATACTTTTAGTTATATTTTTTTGTTTTTCTCTCTATATCGCACTTTCTGGAGCCACTGAAACAGAATTTTCGTTCCGCTGTGCTCTCTTTAGTTTAACAATGCATCGTGACAAAAAAAAAAGTTTAATCTCAGTCACAGCAGGAATAAAGAACAGACAGAGCTTGCACCTGCTGTGGCTGACTTCTAGAGTGAAAACCTGTTATGTTTGGTACTTTCCGCCACACCCCTCATTGTCAGGACTGAGGAAGTAAAGCAACCGCCACGATCGCAAAAGAAACCCCCATCACTACACAGAAGACGTGAGAACCAAAATACTTTTTTTTTTACTCACCAGAAGTTTCACGCTTCTTGTTTTGCAGGGGAAGACCGCCGCTCAGTCACTTTGTGATCCGATAAGTCAGTATGAGAAAGCTGGCCAGTGCTGCAGAATGTGCGGTCCAGGTATGCAAAATCATTCCCATTATCACGAAACATGTGTTTTTATTCACTTTTAATTTATTATCACCCCTTGTTTGTTGGATTGTACTCACTTTTGTGTATGTTGAGAGGCTGGGTCTCATTTACTGTCAGACCCAGACTGTGGGAGCATTAAGAGATGTTGATCGGTCACTAATTGCCAGACTTTAAGAGTCGTGAACAATGACTTTATTTAGACCTGGTTTTAACATTTGTCCAGGTCAGTATTTAGTCATTTTCAGACATGAATTGCGTAAAATGTCCAGACTTTTTTAGTTCATAGTTGACGAACAGAGTGGGAGGTGAGGGGTGGCACCTGTAGGAGGCAGCAGTGCTCCCAGTCCCACATGAGCTCACTTTGACATTATCTACATCCAATCAGGGAGCTTAAAGGAGGCGTTCAGGAGTACACATTAGTGTTCTTTAGGACTGTGAGCTAGAACATGCACCATCGTATCTATCTACAACTAAAACAATACATTCTAATGACCCCAAATTTGAATTTTGGAATTGAGCAGGACGCTTTCGTGTGTTATTTTCCCCCCATGCCGAGAGCTGTGTTTTATCAAATCTGTAGAAAATGGGTGTACACACTATTTCATTCCTCAAACAGCTACTTACTTGACATAACCATCAAATCTGGATTATATGGAAGACTAAGATGGATGATGAAGGTTCTCAAACAGCATCTCCACTCGTACCAAAATACACTTACTTTTGAAAGAACCTTTTTAAGTCGATTGTTTCGTCTGATTTTGAGGAAATAGAACATTCTCTGAACACAGCTTCTTAAAAGACAATCATTTGCTCCGTCTCACTCTTTGGTGTCAAAGGGACGATTTGATTTGATTTGATTTTGCCTTCTGACGAATGAACTTCATCAAAACAATGTGGATTAATGGAACAACGTAACACCAATCTTTAACCGGGACAAACGGACAATACAACACGAAAACCAGGACTTTGGAAACAATCTGGCTCCTCATAAATGACGCTTACAAGATGCTTTTAATAAAGATGGACCACACGTCTTCACGCCCGCCTGTACCTGCATACAGGTGCTTGTCATCTTGTGCTTGTGAGGTCATTCCTTACTCGTCGTATTCCTGCTCCAACAAACTCCAAGTAAATCCCTAAGCTGTCAATCATAACAACTCATGAACACTTAAACTTTCTTCGTCATATAAAAACCTTTTAGCAAAGAAATTCCTCATTGTCCCATATGAGTTCATGAGCAGGTCTGTTTTACAAACAATACACAGAGTGGAGCCTTGCACAGAAAGTAATACAAGTAATAGATGAACCGCACTATATGTTGTGTATCAACATCAAGCATCACTGTGTATTTCAGGCACGAGCATGTCAGCACAGAGCACTTGTTTGGAGCCTCAGTGCATCGAATGTGGGGAGAAAGAATATCAGGATAAATACAACTTTGAACGCCAGTGTCGCCGTCAGCCGTACTGTGACCCCAGTGAGTTACAAAAACAATCACACAGAATCATTCCACTTCCAGTTGTGAATGATAAATTGTTAGTGTTGCAACTGGTTTGACGAACACTCTTTTTTTTCTTTTTAGATAAAAACTTCCAGGCCTCTACTCGAGAGAGCAAGATGAAACGAACCACCTGCCTGTGTGAGCTGGGCTTCCACTGCTCCAGTGACGCTTGTTTGACCTGTGTGCCGCACACAGCCTGCACACCGGGACACTGGGCTCAGTCCACAGGTACCACACACACCTGTTCAACGCGGGCGGAAAATACACGTTTTGTGTTTTGTTGCGACAAACGCGGGCGACTAAACGCGTGTTTTTTTAATTTCAGGCAACCAGACCCATGACACGGTGTGTCAGAAATGTCCGAAAGGCTCATTTTCTAACAGCAACTCGTGGAACAGTGTCTGTACCAAATGGACAGAGTAAGTATGATAAACTACAACGTTCAGATAGCGTCAAACTAGCAGCTCGGTTAACAAGTCTTATTTATTTATACATAGCAAATACACAAAAACACAATATTTCATCGTGATATCAAAATTCATTGTGATATTTCACAGGATTTCAAAGTAAAAGTGTTTGTTTTGATATGGAAACGTTGTATACGTCACTATAAAAACATACAGTGTTTGTGATGCAAAAATACCTTTGTTGTGAACTCAATAAAAACACGGACAACTGTAATTGAAACAACGAAGAAGCTTTTATTTAATGTAGAATGTGATACATTCAATACGGCGATAATTACAACCAAAATGTCTTATTATTACTATTATTATCATAATAATAATAAATAGGAAAAGCACTCGGAGAGCGCAGACCTACGCCAAGGCATTGATATTTTGGCAACATGTAAAAAAATGCTGTGGAAAAAGTTGTAGGCACAATGCCTACAAAATACACCCTGCCTGGGTCAGACAGCGAGTGTTGTAACCAGTGATGGTGTCTACGGATCACGCCCAAAATTTAATCATTTGATCCTGGTTCCATTGCGGACATTTCCTGAAAATTTCATCCAAATCCGTCTGTGACTTTTCGTGTTACTAACAGACAGACCAACTCTGGCGAAAACATTTAGTTTTGCCTTATTTTTGCATCAATCAATCAATCAATTAATCAATCAAATTTTATTTATATAGCACACAGTTTTTCTCACGGGACTTCACAGTCATTTTCTATAATTTTTTTGGTCCAAAACTTGTCAAAAACGTCATACTATACTATGTAGTAAGTCATACTACACTGTCGTCCACAATGTGACCATTTTTTGAAAAAAAAAATTGGTCCAAAATTTGACAAAAACGACATACTATACTGTCATCCAAAATCTGACAATTTTTTGGAAAATAATTTTTTTGGTCCAAAACTTGATAAAAACGTCATACTATACTATGTAGTACGTCATACTACACTATGTCGTCCAAAATAGGACCATTTTTTGAAAAAAGAATTTGGTCCAAAATTTGACAAAAACGACATACTATACTATGTCGTCCAAAATCGGACAATTTTTTTGAAAAAAAAAATTTTGGTCCAAAACTCGACAAAAACATCATACTATACTATGTAGTACGTCATACTACACTATGTCGTCCACAATAGGACCATTTTTTGAAAAAAAAAATTGGTCCAAAACTTGACAAAAACGACATACTATACTATGTCGTCCACAATGTGACCATTTTTATTTTTTTATAAATCAATCAAATTTTATTTATATAGCACACAGTTTTTCTCACGGGACTTCACAGGGTTGGTAACATCCTCTGTCTTTAGACCCTCGACCAGTGTAAGGAAAAACTACCAGGGAAAAAAACCCTTATTGAACTGTCCACACTTATTATTTATATATGGTCATTATGTGTTATATTCTTACTCATTTATGTCTCAGTTGGGTATTTTTTTTTTTTTTTACTCTTTCATTCAGAAACCAGGAATTCTTCTTTAACACTTGTGTGTGTGTTTTTTTTTTTTTAATTGCAGATGTGAGAGTGGATACCATATACAACAAAGTGGAACAGGCGTCTTTGACGGTGTCTGTGGTGAGTGTTGTGTTGGAGGTTACTGTATATTGGAGACGTTTGTCACTTGCCGTTGTAAAAGCCAGCCGCGTGCAGCCGTGCGGTTAGAGGTGGTGACTTTCACAAAACGAAACTCTCACGTCGACACAAAGAAGGTGCAGATCACAAAAGTTTTTTGGTCTGTGGTTTATTCGAGCGTGGTGTCGTTTCACCTACACGCGATATAGATTTACATGTTGAGGATTTAAACAGTGTAGACTGTAGAGCGTAAAATGCAAATACATGTTCACTTAACCTATTTCCTGTGCAGCACGACATCACGTGAACTTTAACTGTACGTTTGATATGACTGGATATTCGGTTCATTTCTTTTTCTCTCTCGTTTTTTTGCAGAGAAAACGTCACGTCAGCATGTGATTCCAATCCTGTTTGTGTCCGTCATCCTGTTTTTAGGGTTAATACTTGGAGTCGCATATTATGTATGCAGAGGTATGCTGTGCTGGATTTTATTATATCTTTTAGTGAATTCAAGTTTCAGTTGCATCTAACTCAGCGTACTCATGCTATACCTTTACTTTTTGTGTTGTTTACACCAGGAGATTCAAAGTGGAGGAAAAAGGTAAATGCATTTTTTTTTGTATACTTTGTTGACTCATGCATGCATAATGTTTGAGTAAATAATGGTTGTGGTTGGTTATATTATGGTTATATGCTCATAAAAAGCCAATTTTCTGACTGGGATTTGTGCTGTTTTGCAAACTGTGAGAGGTTATTTAGCATTTTGAGAAATAAACCTTTTTTGCTTTCTTGCTAAGAGGTAGATAAGGAACTTTTTCTTTGCTCAGGGGCACATATAGGCTAGCAGACGCAGGAATTGGACCCACAGCCTCACAGTTGAAAGACAACTCGCCCTCCCACAACTCGTCACTTTTTTATAATACTTTTACAGCTTAACTTTTAATACATCTAAGTACATTTTTATATCAGACAATTACTTTTGATACTTAAGTGCAGTAAATATTTTATACTTAGACTTTTACTTAAGTAACATTATAAAAAATGCATTCAAATTTTGGATGACATTTTTGTCCAATTTTCGACCCAAAAAAATATTTTTCACAAAAATTGTCACATTTTGGACGACAAAGTATATTTAACATATTTGTCAAATTTTCGACCAAAAATATTTTTTTCAAATTCTTTTTCAAATTTTTGGACGATATAGTATAGTATGACATATTTGTCAAATTTTGGACCCCCCGGAAAAAAATGTTCTCCAAACAATTGTCAAATTTTGGACAACATGGTATAGTATGATGTTTTGGTCAAATGTTGGACCAAAATGTTTTTTCCAAAAAATTGTCAAATTTTTGGACGACATAGTGTAGTATGATGTTTTTGTCAAATTTTGGACCAAAAAAGTTTTCTCCAAAAAGTAATTTTCTGGTAAGATTCTGTACTTTTACTCAAGTATCCCTTTAAGGTACTTTATACAACGTTTAAACTAAGAATCAGTGTGGCATTTAGAGTTTTCCTGCACAGATGGAAAAACAAAAGCAGGTTTTGTGTGTCAGTATAAGTATAAATATACTGATTTAACCATAACAACACTGACTTATTCAATATTCCTTTGCACCTGTAGGCCTGTCCTAACTCATGCAATGGAGACCACCAGGATCAAAAGAGAGACGACCACCTGCTGATGTTCACCCCGGTTGATGATTCTGAAAAAGGCCCACTGGATATTGAACATCCGTTCTCACACGAGGAGTGCAGCACGAGGACGCCAGAGGAGAACATTGAAGACGAGTCGAAGGAGGACGTGTTTGCAGGTGTCGTTATCACGGAAAAAGGAAACTGCGTGACTCAGGAAACGGGAAAAGCAGAAATCCAGTCGCAAGAAGAGACACTGACACTGACGATACAACCTGACAGTTCTGACTTCAGTGTTAAGTTATGAATAAAACTGCTGTGTCACATAATTTCACTCAATGGCGCGTTGTTCTCCTGACCTACACCTGTACATGTTTCCTTTAATGTGATGTTATTTAAAATTGTCCTGCCTTGATGAAGTTTTAGCAATGTTAAAATATGACATATTGAAGTACTAATTTTAAATTTAGTATTACAAACAGTGGGCCGTTTTCAGCGTGTGTGTGTATGTTCTGTACACTATATTTGCATGGTTACACATGGTACTAAACTCTTTGTGTTGCACTAATTTAAAATATTCTCCATAGAAATGTATTGCACTCCTGTTGGTTACTTTGCAGACTGTCCTTCTAATGCAGGGACATGATCCCAGCGTGAAAAGACGTTGAGACGGTTCCCATGAAGCTTTGAGGGGAAACAAGCAGGAAGTAATGTCAATGCTGCCCAGGCTGCAACGTGACTCCTTTAATTTAATCATTTTCTACGAGCTTCCGGTTAATTTTAGAATTGATTTTAAGATTTTACTCTTTGCTTGTAAAGCCATTCATGGCCTTGCTCCCCCCTCCCCATTTAGCAGAGATTCTAACGGTACGTGACAATGACAGGGTTTGACGCCCATCAGGTCAAGAAACAAGCTGTTGCTGCTCCTAACCTCTGAAACAGGTTACGCCCTGATTTGTCTTCCATCACTGACCTGGGAGTTTTTAAAAGTAAACTGAAAACATATTTATTTAGAATGAATTTTAGAATTCATACTGACACTTTGCCTCCGTTGATTCTTATTTGATTGGATTACTGGTTTTCCTTATTTTTTTTTACTGTGTATTTTACTCCTGCTAACTTATTGCGTGTTTTTTTTTTGATGTCAAGCACTTTTGAGTATGTTGCAGATATTGTAAAAAGCTATATAAATAAGCATTGATTGATTGATTAATCCTACATTGTTTCCATGTCTGCAAATGACCAATTAAAGTAAGCAAAGGCAGTTCATTTTGTGGTGAACCCACAGGTGCAATGACTACTATCACTGGCGTGATGATGGTGTTGAGCCACGGACCAAGATGGCGGCTTAGAGTGTGTGCTTCTCGCAACTCTTCTAAAAGTTTACGAACTCCTCGTCATTAACGCTTGTAATTAGTTCTCAAAGATGTCTAAACTTGATCCAAAATTTTACCTAAAAAAGTACAAATTTAGCAAATCGCCCAAAAATGTTTTGGTCCAAAATTTGACTAACATGTCATACTATACTATGTCCTCCAAAATGTTAACATTTTCTGCAGAAAAATGTTTTGGTCCAAAATTTGACAAAAACGTCATACTATACTATCTCGTCCATAATTTGACAATATTAAAAAAATAAAAGAATTTGGTCCAAAATTTGACAAAAACGGCATACTATATTATGTCGTCCACAATAGGACCATTTTTTGAAAAAAAGAATTTGGTCCAAAATTTGACAAAAACGACATACTATACTATGTAGTACGTCATACTACACTATATCGTCCACAATAGGACCATTTTTTGAAAAAAAAATTTGGTCCAAAATTTGACAAAAACAACATACTTATACTATGTCGTCCAAAATCTGTCAATTTTTTTGAAATAAAAAATTTTGGTCCAAAACTTGACAAAAACGTCATACTATACTATGAAGTATGTCATATTACACTATGTCATTGACAAAAGGTCCATTTTTTGAAAAAAGAATTTGGTCCAAAATTTGACAAAAACGACATACTATACTATGTCTAAATGTCTACATCTCCGTTATTGGGAGGCAGAGAGGGGGAGAATGACATACCGGATTGGCCACTCGAAGCGGGATTCGAACCAGGGCCACCTGTAGAGGGGACAAAAGCTTCAACACATGGGGCAGGTCGGGTGCTCTACCATCTGAGCTAAAGGACAAGTTGAACATGGTAGTTTATTGAGTAACATTTATTGAGTCGAATATTTGACAAAAACGACATACTATACTAGGTCGTCCAAAGTCTGACAATTTTTTGAAAAACATTTTTTTGGTCCAAAACTTGACAAAAACGTCATACTATACTATGTAGTACGTCATACTACACTATGTCGTCCACAATAGGACCATTTTTTGAAAAAAAGAATTTGGTCCAAAATTTGACAAAAACGACATACTATACTTTGTCGTCCAAAATCTGACAATTTTTTGGAAAAACCTTTTTTTGGTCCAAAACTTGACAAAAACGTCATACTATACTATGTAGTACGTCATACTACACTATGTCGTCCACAATAGGACCATTTTTTTGAAAAAAAGAATTTGGTCCAAAATTTGACAAAGACGACATACTATACTATGTCGTCCAAAATCTGACAATTTTTTTGAAAAACATTTTTTTGGTCCAAAACTTGACAAAAACGTCATACTATACTATGCAGTACGTCATACCACACTATGTCGTCCACAATAGGACCATTTTTTGAAAAAAAGAATTTGGTCCAAAATTTGACAAAGACGACATACTATACTATGTCGTCCAAAATCTGACAATTTTTTTGAAAAACATTTTTTTGGTCCAAAACTTGACAAAAACGTCATACTATACTATGCAGTACGTCATACCACACTATGTCGTCCACAAAAGGACCATTTTTTGAAAAAAAGAATTTGGTCCAAAATTTGACAAAAACGACATACTATACTATGTCGTCAAAAATCTGACAATTTTTTTGAAAAACATTTTTTTGGTCCAAAACTTGACAAAAATGTCATACTATACTATGTAGTACGTCATACTACACTATGTCGTCCACAGTAGGACAATTTTTTGAAAAAAAGAATTTGGTCCAAAATTTGACAAAAACGACATACTATACTATGTCGTCCAACATCTGACCATTTTTTTGAAAAACATTTTTTTGGTCCAAAACTTGACAAAAACGTCATACTATACTATGTAGTACGTCATACTACACTATGTCGTCCACAATAGGACCATTTTTTGAAAAAAAGAATTTGGTCCAAAATTTGACAAAAACGACATACTATATACTATGTCGTCCAAAATCTGACAATTTTTTGAAAAACATTTTTTTGGTCCAAAACTTGACAAAAACGTCATACTATACTATGTAGTACGTCATACTACACTATGTCGTCCACAATAGGACCATTTTTTGAAAAAAAGAATTTGGTCCAAAATTTGACAAAAACGACATACTATACTATGTCGTCCAAAATCTGACAATTTTTTTGAAAAACATTTTTTTGGTCCAAACCTTGACAAAAATGTCATACTATACTATGTAGTACGTCATACTACACTATATCGTCCACAATAGGACCATTTTTTGAAAAAAAAATTTGGTCCAAAATTTGACAAAAACAACATACTATACTATGTCGTCCAAAATCTGACAATTTTTTTGAAAAAAAATTTTTTGGTCCAAAACTTGACAAAAACGTCATACTATACTATGAAGTATGTCATATTACACTATGTCATTGACAAAAGGTCCATTTTTTGAAAAAAGAATTTGGTCCAAAATTTGACAAAAACGACATACTATACTATGTCGTCCACAATGTGACCATTTTTTGAAAAAAAAAAGAGTTGGTCCAAAATTTGACAAAAACGACATACTATACTATGTCGTCCAAAATCGGACAATTTTTTTGAAAAACTTTTTTTTGGTCCAAAACTTGACAAAAACGTCATACTATACTATGTTGTACGTCACATAACTACACTATGTCGTCCACAATAGGACCATTTTTTGAAAAAAAGAATTTGGTCCAAAATTTGACAAAAACGACATACTATACTATGTCGTCCACAATGTGACCATTTTTTGAAAAAAGAAATTGGTCCAAAACTTGACAAAAACGTCATACTATACTATGTCTAAATTTCTACATCTCCGTTATTGGGAGGCAGAGAGGGGGAGAATGACATACCAGATTGGCCACTCGAAGCGGGATTCGAACCTGGGCCACCTGTAGAGGGGACAAGATTCAACACATGGGGCAGGTCGGGTGCTCTACCATCTGAGCTATAGGACAAGTTGGACACAGTAGTTTTTTGAGTAATATTGATTGAGTCGAATATTTGACAAAGACGACATACTATACTAGGTCGTCCAAAATCTGACAATTTTTTGGAAAAATCATTTTTTTGGTCCAAAACTTGACAAAAACGTCATACTATACTATGTAGTACGTCATACTACACTATGTCGTCCACAATAGGACCATTTTTTGAAAAAAAGAATTTGGTCCAAAATTTGACAAAAACGACATACTAAACTATGTCGTCAAAAATCTGACAATTTTTTTGAAAAACATTTTTTTGGTCCAAAACTTGACAAAAATGTCATACTGTACTATGTAGTATGTCATACTACACTATGTCGTCCACAATGTGACCATTTTTTGAAAAAAAAAAAGAGTTTGGTCCAAAATTTGACAAAAACGACATACTATACTATGTCGTCCAAAATCTGACAATTTTTTGAAAAACATTTTTTTGGTCCAAACCTTGACAAAAATGTCATACTATACTATGTAGTACGTCATACTACACTATGTCGTCCACAATAGGACCATTTTTTTGAAAAAAAGAATTTGGTCCAAAATTTGACAAAAACGACATACTATACTATGTCGTCCAAAATCTGACCATTTTTTTGAAAAATAATTTTTTTTGTCCAAAACTTGACAAAAACGTCATACTATACTATGTAGTACGTCATACTACACTATGTCGTCCACAATGTGACCATTTAAAAAAAAAAAAATTTGGTCCAAAATTTGACAAAAACGACATACTATACTATGTCGTCCAAAATCTGACAAGTTTTTTGAAAAACATTTTTTTGGTCCAAAACTTGACAAAAACGTCATACTATACTATGTAGTACGTCATACTACACTATGTCGTCCACAATAGGACCATTTTTTGAAAAAAAGAATTTGGTCCAAAATTTGACAAAAACGACATACTATACTATGTCGTCCAAAATCTGACAATTTTTTGGAAAAATCATTTTTTTGGTCCAAAACTTGACAAAAACGTCATACTATACTATGTAGTACGTCATACTACACTATGTCGTCCACAATAGGACCATTTTTTGAAAAAAAGAATTTGGTCCAAAATTTGACAAAAACGACATACTAAACTATGTCGTCAAAAATCTGACAATTTTTTTGAAAAACATTTTTTTGGTCCAAAACTTGACAAAAATGTCATACTATACTATGTAGTATGTCATACTACACTATGTCGTCCACAATGTGACCATTTTTTGAAAAAAAAAAAGAGTTTGGTCCAAAATTTGACAAAAACGACATACTATACTATGTCGTCCAAAATCCGACAATTTTTTTGAAAAACATTTTTTTGGTCCAAAACTTGACAAAAACGTCATACTATACTATGTAGTACGTCATACTACACTATGTCGTCCACAATAGGACAATTTTTTGAAAAAAAGAATTTGGTCCAAAATTTGACAAAAACGACATACTATACTATGTCGTCCAAAATCTGACAATTTTTTTGAAAAACATTTTTTTGGTCCAAACCTTGACAAAAATGTCATACTATACTATGCAGTACGTCATACCACACTATGTCGTCCACAAAAGGACCATTTTTTGAAAAAAAGAAATTGGTCCAAAATTTGACAAAAACGTCATACTATACTATGTAGTACGTCATACTACACTATGTCGTCCACAATGTGACCATTTAAAAAAAAAAAAATTTGGTCCAAAATTTGACAAAAACGACATACTATACTATGTCGTCCAAAATCTGACAAGTTTTTTGAAAAACATTTTTTTGGTCCAAAACTTGACAAAAACGTCATACTATACTATGTAGTACGTCATACTACACTATGTCGTCCACAATAGGACCATTTTTTGAAAAAAAGAATTTGGTCCAAAATTTGACAAAAACGACATACTATACTATGTCGTCCAAAATCTGACAATTTTTTGGAAAAATCATTTTTTTGGTCCAAAACTTGACAAAAACGTCATACTATACTATGTAGTACGTCATACTACACTATGTCGTCCACAATAGGACCATTTTTTGAAAAAAAGAATTTGGTCCAAAATTTGACAAAAACGACATACTAAACTATGTCGTCAAAAATCTGACAATTTTTTTGAAAAACATTTTTTTGGTCCAAAACTTGACAAAAATGTCATACTATACTATGTAGTATGTCATACTACACTATGTCGTCCACAATGTGACCATTTTTTGAAAAAAAAAAAGAGTTTGGTCCAAAATTTGACAAAAACGACATACTATACTATGTCGTCCAAAATCCGACAATTTTTTTGAAAAACATTTTTTTGGTCCAAAACTTGACAAAAACGTCATACTATACTATGTAGTACGTCATACTACACTATGTCGTCCACAATAGGACAATTTTTTGAAAAAAAGAATTTGGTCCAAAATTTGACAAAAACGACATACTATACTATGTCGTCCAAAATCTGACAATTTTTTTGAAAAACATTTTTTTGGTCCAAACCTTGACAAAAATGTCATACTATACTATGCAGTACGTCATACCACACTATGTCGTCCACAAAAGGACCATTTTTTGAAAAAAAGAAATTGGTCCAAAATTTGACAAAAACGTCATACTATACTATGTAGTACGTCATACTACACTATGTCGTCCACAATAGGACAATTTTTTGAAAAAAAGAATTTGGTCCAAAATTTGACAAAAACGACATACTATACTATGTCGTCCAAAATCTGACAATTTTTTTGAAAAACATTTTTTTGGTCCAAACCTTGACAAAAATGTCATACTATACTATGCAGTACGTCATACCACACTATGTCGTCCACAAAAGGACCATTTTTTGAAAAAAGGAATTTGGTCCAAAATTTCACAAAAACGACATACTATACTATGTCGTCCAAAATCTGACAATTTTTTTGAAAAACATTTTTTTGGTCCAAAACTTGACAAAAACGTCATACTATACTATGTAGTACGTCATACTACACTATGTCGTCCACAATAGGACCATTTTTTGAAAAAAAGAATTTGGTCCAAAATTTGACAAAAACGACATACTATACTATGTCGTCAAAAATCTGACAATTTTTTGGAAAAACATTTTTTTGGTCCAAAACTTGACAAAAATGTCATACTATACTATGTAGTACGTCATACTACACTATGTCGTCCACAGTAGGACCATTTTTTGAAAAAAAGAATTTGGTCCAAAATTTGACAAAAACGACATACTATACTATGTCGTCCAACATCTGACCATTTTTTTGAAAAACATTTTTTTGGTCCAAAACTTGACAAAAACGTCATACTATACTATGTAGTACGTCATACTACACTATGTCGTCCACAATAGGACCATTTTTTGAAAAAAAGAATTTGGTCCAAAATTTGACAAAAACGACATACTATACTATGTCGTCCAAAATCTGACAATTTTTTGAAAAACATTTTTTTGGTCCAAAACTTGACAAAAACGTCATACTATACTATGTAGTACGTCATACTACACTATGTCGTCCACAATAGGACCATTTTTTGAAAAAAAGAATTTGGTCCAAAATTTGACAAAAACGACATACTATACTATGTCGTCCAAAATGTGACCATTTTTTGAAAAAAGAAATTGGTCCAAAACTTGACAAAAACGTCATACTATACTATGTCTAAATTTCTACATCTCCGTTATTGAGAGGCAGAGAGGGGGAGAATGACATACCAGATTGGCCACTCGAAGCGGGATTCGAACCTGGGCCACCTGTAGAGGGGACAAAAGCTTCAACACATGGGGCAGGTCGGGTGCTCTACCATCTGAGCTATAGGACAAGTTGGACACAGTAGTTTTTTGAGTAATATTCATTGAGTCGAATATTTGACAAAGACGACATACTATACTAGGTCGTCCAAAATCTGACAATTTTTTGGAAAAATCATTTTTTTGGTCCAAAACTTGACAAAAACGTCATACTATACTATGTAGTACGTCATACTACACTATGTCGTCCACAATAGGACCATTTTTTGAAAAAAAGAATTTGGTCCAAAATTTGACAAAAACGACATACTAAACTATGTCGTCAAAAATCTGACAATTTTTTTGAAAAACATTTTTTTGGTCCAAAACTTGACAAAAATGTCATACTATACTATGTAGTATGTCATACTACACTATGTCGTCCACAATGTGACCATTTTTTGAAAAAAAAAAAGGGTTTGGTCCAAAATTTGACAAAAACGACATACTATACTATGTCGTCCAAAATCTGACAATTTTTTTGAAAAACATTTTTTTGGTCCAAAACTTGACAAAAACGTCATACTATACTATGTAGTACGTCATACTACACTATGTCGTCCACAATAGGACCATTTTTTGAAAAAAAGAATTTGGTCCAAAATTTGACAAAAACGACATACTAAACTATGTCGTCAAAAATCTGACAATTTTTTTGAAAAACATTTTTTTGGTCCAAAACTTGACAAAAATGTCATACTATACTATGTAGTATGTCATACTACACTATGTCGTCCACAATGTGACCATTTTTTGAAAAAAAAAAAGAGTTTGGTCCAAAATTTGACAAAAACGACATACTATACTATGTCGTCCAAAATCTGACAATTTTTTTGAAAAACATTTTTTTGGTCCAAAACTTGACAAAAACGTCATACTATACTATGTAGTACGTCATACTACACTATGTCGTCCACAATAGGACAATTTTTTGAAAAAAAGAATTTGGTCCAAAATTTGACAAAAACGACATACTATACTATGTCGTCCAAAATCTGACAATTTTTTTGAAAAACATTTTTTTGGTCCAAACCTTGACAAAAATGTCATACTATACTATGCAGTACGTCATACCACACTATGTCGTCCACAAAAGGACCATTTTTTGAAAAAAAGAATTTGGTCCAAAATTTGACAAAAACGACATACTATACTATGTCGTCCAAAATCTGACAATTTTTTGAAAAACATTTTTTTGGTCCAAACCTTGACAAAAATGTCATACTATACTATGTAGTACGTCATACTACACTATGTCGTCCACAATAGGACCATTTTTTTGAAAAAAAGAATTTGGTCCAAAATTTGACAAAAACGACATACTATACTATGTCGTCCAAAATCTGACCATTTTTTTGAAAAATATTTTTTTTTGTCCAAAGCTTGACAAAAACGTCATACTATACTATGTAGTACGTCATACTACACTATGTCGTCCACAATGTGACCATTTAAAAAAAAAAAAATTTGGTCCAAAATTTGACAAAAACGACATACTATACTATGTCGTCCAAAATCTGACCATTTTTTTGAAAAACATTTTTTTGGTCCAAAACTTGACAAAAACGTCATACTATACTATGTAGTACGTCATACTACACTATGTCGTCCACAATAGGACAATTTTTTGAAAAAAAGAATTTGATCCAAAATTTGACAAAAACGACATACTATACTATGTCGTCCAAAATCTGACAATTTTTTTGAAAAACATTTTTTTGGTCCAAACCTTGACAAAAATGTGATACTATACTATGTAGTACGTCATACTACACTATGTCGTCCACAATAGGACCATTTTTTTGAAAAAAAGAATTTGGTCCAAAATTTGACAAAAACGACATACTATACTATGTCGTCCAAAATCTGACCATTTTTTTGAAAAACATTTTTTTGGTCCAAAACTTGTACAAAAACGTCATACGATACTATGCAGTACATCATACTACACTATGTCGTCCACAATAGGACCATTTTTTGAAAAAAGAATTTGGTCCAAAATTTGACAAAAACGACATACTATACTATGTCGTCCAAAATCTGACAATTTTTTTGAAAAACATTTTTTTGGTCCAAAACTTGACAAAAACGTCATACTATACTATGAAGTATGTCATATTACACTATGTCGTCCACAATAGGACCATTTTTTGAAAAAAAGAATTTGGTCCAAAATTTTACAAAAACGACATACTATACTATGTCGTCCAAATTCTGACAATTTTTTTGAAAAACGTTTTTTTGGTCCAAAACTTGGCAAATACATCATACTATACTATGTAGTACGTCATACTACACTATGTCGTCCACAATAGGACCATTTTTTGAAAAAAAGAATTTGGTCCAAAATTTGACAAAAACGACATACTATACTATGTCGTCCAAAATGTGACCATTTTTTGAAAAAAGAAATTGGTCCAAAACTTGACAAAAACGTCATACTATACTATGTAGTACGTCATACTACACTATGTCGTCCACAATAGGACCATTTTTTGAAAAAAAGAATTTGGTCCAAAATTTGACAAAAACGACATACTATACTATGTCGTCCAAAATCTGACAATTTTTTTGAAAAACATTTTTTTGGTCCAAACCTTGACAAAAATGTCATACTATACTATGTAGTACGTCATACTACACTATGTCGTCCACAGTAGGACCATTTTTTGAAAAAAATAATTTGGTCCAAATTTGACAAAAACGACTTACTATACTACGTCGTCCAAAGTCTGACAATTTTTTTGAAAAACGTTTTTTGGTCCAAAACTTGACAAAATCGTCATACTATACTATGTAGTACGTCATACTACACTATGTCGTCCACAATAGGACCATTTTTTGAAAAAAAGAATTTGGTCCAAAATTTGACAAAAACGACATACTAAACTATGTCGTCAAAAATCTGACAATTTTTTTGAAAAACATTTTTTTGGTCCAAAACTTGACAAAAATGTCATACTATACTATGTAGTATGTCATACTACACTATGTCGTCCACAATGTGACCATTTTTTGAAAAAAAAAAAGGGTTTGGTCCAAAATTTGACAAAAACGACATACTATACTATGTCGTCCAAAATCTGACAATTTTTTTGAAAAACATTTTTTTGGTCCAAAACTTGACAAAAACGTCATACTATACTATGTAGTACGTCATACTACACTATGTCGTCCACAATAGGACCATTTTTTGAAAAAAAGAATTTGGTCCAAAATTTGACAAAAACGACATACTAAACTATGTCGTCAAAAATCTGACAATTTTTTTGAAAAACATTTTTTTGGTCCAAAACTTGACAAAAATGTCATACTATACTATGTAGTATGTCATACTACACTATGTCGTCCACAATGTGACCATTTTTTGAAAAAAAAAAAGAGTTTGGTCCAAAATTTGACAAAAACGACATACTATACTATGTCGTCCAAAATCTGACAATTTTTTTGAAAAACATTTTTTTGGTCCAAAACTTGACAAAAACGTCATACTATACTATGTAGTACGTCATACTACACTATGTCGTCCACAATAGGACAATTTTTTGAAAAAAAGAATTTGGTCCAAAATTTGACAAAAACGACATACTATACTATGTCGTCCAAAATCTGACAATTTTTTTGAAAAACATTTTTTTGGTCCAAACCTTGACAAAAATGTCATACTATACTATGCAGTACGTCATACCACACTATGTCGTCCACAAAAGGACCATTTTTTGAAAAAAAGAATTTGGTCCAAAATTTGACAAAAACGACATACTATACTATGTCGTCCAAAATCTGACAATTTTTTGAAAAACATTTTTTTGGTCCAAACCTTGACAAAAATGTCATACTATACTATGTAGTACGTCATACTACACTATGTCGTCCACAATAGGACCATTTTTTTGAAAAAAAGAATTTGGTCCAAAATTTGACAAAAACGACATACTATACTATGTCGTCCAAAATCTGACCATTTTTTTGAAAAATATTTTTTTTTGTCCAAAGCTTGACAAAAACGTCATACTATACTATGTAGTACGTCATACTACACTATGTCGTCCACAATGTGACCATTTAAAAAAAAAAAAATTTGGTCCAAAATTTGACAAAAACGACATACTATACTATGTCGTCCAAAATCTGACCATTTTTTTGAAAAACATTTTTTTGGTCCAAAACTTGACAAAAACGTCATACTATACTATGTAGTACGTCATACTACACTATGTCGTCCACAATAGGACAATTTTTTGAAAAAAAGAATTTGATCCAAAATTTGACAAAAACGACATACTATACTATGTCGTCCAAAATCTGACAATTTTTTTGAAAAACATTTTTTTGGTCCAAACCTTGACAAAAATGTGATACTATACTATGTAGTACGTCATACTACACTATGTCGTCCACAATAGGACCATTTTTTTGAAAAAAAGAATTTGGTCCAAAATTTGACAAAAACGACATACTATACTATGTCGTCCAAAATCTGACCATTTTTTTGAAAAACATTTTTTTGGTCCAAAACTTGTACAAAAACGTCATACGATACTATGCAGTACATCATACTACACTATGTCGTCCACAATAGGACCATTTTTTGAAAAAAGAATTTGGTCCAAAATTTGACAAAAACGACATACTATACTATGTCGTCCAAAATCTGACAATTTTTTTGAAAAACATTTTTTTGGTCCAAAACTTGACAAAAACGTCATACTATACTATGAAGTATGTCATATTACACTATGTCGTCCACAATAGGACCATTTTTTGAAAAAAAGAATTTGGTCCAAAATTTTACAAAAACGACATACTATACTATGTCGTCCAAATTCTGACAATTTTTTTGAAAAACGTTTTTTTGGTCCAAAACTTGGCAAATACGTCATACTATACTATGTAGTACGTCATACTACACTATGTCGTCCACAATAGGACCATTTTTTGAAAAAAAGAATTTGGTCCAAAATTTGACAAAAACGACATACTATACTATGTCGTCCACAATGTGACCATTTTTTGAAAAAAGAAATTGGTCCAAAACTTGACAAAAACGTCATACTATACTATGTCTAAGTTTCTACATCTCCGTTATTGGGAGGCAGAGAGGGGGAGAATGACATACCAGATTGGCCACTCAGGCGGGATTCTAACCTGGGCCACCTGTAGAGGGGACAGAAGCTTCAACACATGGGGCAGGTCGGGTGCTCTACCATCTGAGCTATAGGACATGTTGGACACGATAGTTTTTTGAAAAATATTTTTTTGGTCCAAAACTTGACAAAAACGTCATACAAAACTATGTAGTACGTCATACTACACTATGTCGTCCACAATGTGACCATTTAAAAAAAAAAAAATTTGGTCCAAAATTTGACAAAAACGACATACTATACTATGTCGTCCAAAATCTGACAATTTTTTGGAAAAACATTTTTTTGGTCCAAAACTTGACAAAAACGTCATACTATACTATGTAGTACGTCATACTACACTATGTCATCCACAGTAGGACCATTTTTTGAAAAAAAATTTGGTCCAAAATTTGACAAAAACGACATACTATACTATGTCGTCCAACATCTGACCATTTTTTTGAAAAACATTTTTTGGTCCAAAACTTGACAAAAACGTCATACTATACTATGCAGTACGTCATACTACACTATGTCGTCCACAATAGGACCATTTTATGAAAAAAAGAATTTGGTCCAAAATTTGACAAAAACGACATACTATACTATGTCGTCCAAAATCTGACCATTTTTTTGAAAAACATTTTTTTGGTCCAAAACTTGACAAAAACGTCATACTATACTATGCAGTACATCATACTACACTATGTCGTCCACAATAGGACCATTTTTTGAAAAAAGAATTTGGTCCAAAATTTGACAAAAACGACATACTATACTATGTCGTCCAAAATCTGACAATTTTTTTGAAAAACATTTTTTTGGTCCAAAACTTGACAAAAATGTCATACTATACTATGTAGTACGTCATACTACACTATGTCGTCCAGAATAGGACCATTTTTTGAAAAAAAGAATTTGGTCCAAATTTGACAAAAACGACATACTATACTATGTCGTCCAAAATCTGACAATTTTTTGGAAAAACATTTTTTGGTCCAAAACTTGACAAAAACGTCATACTATACTATGTAGTACGTCATACTACACTATGTCGTCCAGAATAGGACCATTTTTTGAAAGAAAGAATTTGGTCCAAATTTGACAAAAACGACATACTATACGATGTCGTCCAAAATCTGACAATTTTTTTGAAAAACGTTTTTTTGGTCCAAAACTTGACAAATATGTCATACTATACTATGTAGTACGTCATACTACACTATGTCGTCCACAATAGGACCATTTTTTGAAAAAAAGAATTTGGTCCAAAATTTGACAAAAACGACATACTATACTATGTTGTCCACAATGTGACCATTTTTTGAAAAATGAAATTGGTCCAAAACTTGACAAAAACGTCATACTATACTATGTCTAAATTTCTACATCTCCGTTATTGGGAGGCAGAGAGGGGGAGAATGACATACCAGATTGGCCACTCGAAGCGGGATTCGAACCTGGGCCACCTGTAGAGGGGACAAAAGCTTCAACACATGGGGCAGGTCGGGTGCTCTACCATCTGAGCTATAGGATAAGTTGTACACAATAGTTTTTTGAGAAACATTTATTGAGTCGAATATTTGACAAAGACGACATACTATACTATGTCGTCCAAAATCTGACAATTTTTTGGAAAAACATTTTTTTGGTCCAAAACTTGACAAAAACGTCATACTATATACTATGTAGTACGTCATACTACACTATGTCGTCCACAATAGGACCATTTTTTGAAAAAAAGAATTTGGTCCAAAATTTGACAAAAACGACATACTATACTATGTCGTCAAAAATCGGACAATTTTTTTGAAAAACATTTTTTTGGTCCAAAACTTGACAAAAATGTCATACTATACTATGTAGTACGTCATACTACACTATGTCGTCCACAATAGGACCATTTTTTGAAAAAAAGAATTTGGTCCAAAATTTGACAAAAACGACATACTATACTATGTCGTCCAAAATCTGACAATTTTTTTGAAAAACATTTTTTTGGTCCAAACCTTGACAAAAATGTCATACTATACTATGTAGTACGTCATACTACACTATGTCGTCCACAGTAGGACCATTTTTTGAAAAAAAGAATTTGGTCCAAATTTGACAAAAACGACTTACTATACTACGTCGTCCAAAGTCTGACAATTTTTTTGAAAAACGTTTTTTGGTCCAAAACTTGACAAAATCGTCATACTATACTATGTAGTACGTCATACTACACTATGTCGTCCACAATAGGACCATTTTTTGAAAAAAAGAATTTGGTTCAAAATTTGACAAAAACGACATACTATACTATGTCGTCCAAAATCTGACAATTTTTTTGAAAAACATTTTTTTGGTCCAAAACTTGACAAAAATGTCATACTATACTATGTAGTACGTCATACTACACTATGTCGTCCACAGTAGGACCATTTTTAGAAAAAAAGAATTTGGTATAAAATTTGACAAAAACGACAAACTATACTATGTTGTCCAAAATCTGACCATTTTTTTGAAAAACTTTTTTTGGTCCAAAACTTGACAAAAACGTCATACTATACTATGTAGTACGTCATACTACACTATGTCGTCCACAATAGGACCATTTTTTGAACAAAAGAATTTGGTCCAAATTTGACAAAAACGACATACTAAACTATGTCGTCCAAAATCTGACAAGTTTTTTTGAAAAACATTTTTTTGGTCCAAAACTTGACAAAAACGTCATACTATACTATGTCTACATTTCTACATCTCCGTTATTGGGAGGCAGAGAGGGGGAGAATGACATACCAGATTGGCCACTCGAAGCGGGATTCAAACCAGGGCCACCTGCAGAGGGGACAAAAGCTTCAACACATGGGGCAGGTCGGGTGCTCTACCAGCTGAGCTTAAGGACAAGTTGAACATGATAGTTTTTGAGAAACATTTATTGAGTCGAATATTTGACAAAAACGTCATACTATACTATGTAGTACGTCATACTACACTATGTCGTCCACAATAGGACCATTTGTTGAAAAAAAGAATTTGGTCCAAATTTGACAAAAACGACATACTATACTATGTAGTACGTCATAGTACTTGACTATTGTCGTTTTTGTCAAAAAAATTGTCCGATTTTGGACGACATATTATAGTATGTCGTTTTTGTCAAATATTCGAATCAATAATTGTTACTCAAAGAACTGTTATGTACAACATGTCCTTTAGCTCAGATGTTAGAGCACCCGACCTGCCCCATGTGTTGAAGCTTTTGTCCCCTCTGCAGGTGGCCCTGGTTCGAATCCCGCTTCGAGTGGCCAATCCGGTATGTCATTCTCCCCCTCTCTGCCTCCCAATAACGGATGTAGATATTTAGACATAGTATAGTATGTCGTTTTTGTCAAATTTTGGACCAAATTCTATTTTTTTTAAAAATGGTCCTATTGTGGACAATTTTTTGAAACAAAAATTTGGTCTAAAATTTGACAAAAACGACAAACGTCAATGTAAAAACAAATAATTAAAATCATTATCTTTTGTCTGTCAAATAATATTGATCTAATAGAAATCATAATAACAATGATTAAATTATAATTATTACATTTGTGCCATTGTCGCAGCCAGTGTCTTTAGTGGCAGTAACCACTGGTCTGTGCCAGAGCATAGAATTGGCTACAAACCCTTCTGGCTTTGTTGTGCTTCTCCCTTCTTGATTTTTCATGGAAAACCCAGTTGACTTATACAAATTGTGCTCTTCAACCTCAAGAGGGCGCTGCAGGTTCACTGTAAATGTGGGCTGGAATTAGAACTCCACTATGAGAAGAGAATTGCGCATCAGAAGGAGACACACAGTTGTCTCAGCAGCCTAAACATTTAATATTTATCTAGACTTTGTATTCTTTCGTAGCCTTTTCCTGCATTTGCTGAAATGGAATCAGTGTGTTTCTGTTTGTAGGGATTTGCTTGGACAAGCTGAGACCAGAGGTCATCTGCACTGTGGTCAGTCTATTTGACACTGGTTTCTCTGTGGTGAGGCTGTCAGATGCTGAATTTATGGTAAAAAAAAAAAAAAAAAATGCATGGATCCAAAAAATCAATCTGATTTGTAAGGAATTCAGCATCTGGATTTCAAAATAAACAGTAAAGCCACTCTACTTTGTCTGAGTGCACGTTTGAAAGCCCATGTTGGGAATGGGAACATTGGAAAATACACCTATAAGTTTCAGAGATGAACTGTATTTTGAGCTCAGGTATGAAGACATAAACAGACTTTAACTGCACATTGTGTGAGAAATTTCAAATGAAATGTGCAACCTTTTTATCCAAGAAATGTTCAAATTCGACTTGAAACAAAAGCAAATACATAAGTTCTGGACTAGACTGACTGGACTGTGTTCATGACATCTATGACTACTATGCATTTGATTGTTTTCTTTATTTTTTTTTGTTTATTTGTTAACGAAATCCAGGAAGCGATAGAATTATTATTATTATTATAATAATAATGTCTTTATTATTTTTTTGTAAGACATCCAATTTGTAAATACTGACTGTAAACACAGCCCTGCCTGTCTTGTCCAGAATGTATGGAAATGTTTGCTATTTCAACTCAACTTTATGGTCATATGTCAATGTTACACTTTTCCTTGTGAAAATTCTCAATAACTGTTTTCTAAATCTCGTGTTACAACTTCACCAAATATTGAAGTTGACCTTTGATGCAAAGCAAAGACAGATTCAGGTTATCAGCAGAAGCTTGACTTTATTTAAGCAAAAATATTTCTTCATGATTTCGACAAAAGTTGGGTAGAAACATAATTTACAGGTCGTTCTAATTGGAACAAAAATACATTTACATTTATTTACAGTACTCGACGTGTTAGTCTTTGGTCTCAGAAAGAACAGTATTTGACTTTCATTGTTGACTTCAGGAAAAAAAACCCTGAGGTCTGAAAGATTAAAGTGCAACTGATGTGGGAAAACGTCTCTAGTTTCTGTCTAAATTCACAACTTAGACAATCTCGTGAGTGTTGTAACACGAGGGAACAAACAGTCCGTTTCTTGAAGCCCAGTCTGCCCACAGTTTCCCCGCTGAGTGATAGAAACTGTCCACAGGTTTCTTCACAGTGTCTGAGGTCGCGGTCTCCGCCAACGACCAAATTTTCGGTTTTTGACTCGAGGAGACGTTCTCTTTACTCTCCAACCCGGATGGGTTCGGATCAGAATCGCTCTTGTCGACCTTCTTTTTGACGAGTGCAAGATCCGCGTCTTCGCGCTGGCGCGTCGGCTGCTCCGGCATCTCCAGACGCGCGTCCACAGGTGCTGGACACGTGGACACGTGCTCATCGGCGCCTGGACGCTCGGTTTGAGGCTCTGCATCGTCATCATCATCATCCTCCTCATCATCCAAATGACATTTCTGCAGAGGGCTGTCGTCATCCTCACTCTCACCCTCCTGCTCTTCATCCTCCGCGTCTGATTTCCCCTTGGACGCCCAGCTGACCCTGTTCTCCTTCTTCAGTCGCCGCCTCGCGTTGGCGAACCAGGTGGAGACTTGCGTCAGACTCATTTTGGTGATGATTGCGAGCATGATTTTCTCTCCCTTGGTCGGATACGGGTTCTTCAGGTGCTCGTTCAGCCAGGCCTTCAGCGCCCCGGTGCTCTCCCGTGTGGCGACCTTGGAGACCCTGCCCGCATCCTCTGCTACTCCTGAACGATATTGCGGGTAGAAAGCTGTCCCACGAGCCAGGAGTGCGTGATGATAGTGTGAGGCGGCCTTCAGGTCGAAACCATTAGTCTGGAAAATTAAAAAAAACAAAAACATGTAAGAACAAGCGAAGGAAGTTGGGTTGTGCGTAATTACGCACGGAGTTGACGTCTTTTTTTTGAATTGTTGACTGATATTTCATGAATTTAAAGTTTTCTCGTGCTCAACATAACATCAATTTAACTTCAAGAGTGAAATCTTTAAAACAAAAGATGCTTTTTTTTCTCTCACTGAGTGACTCACCATGTGTGCGAGGTGTCTGTGCTGCGGGTACGGGATGAAGTTATAAGCCTGTAGTCCTGAGTATGTTATGGGAATCCCGGCTGCCATGGCCGCTAAATGCTGAGCTTGCTGCTGCTGCTGTTGTCCACCATGCGCGCTCCCCAGCACCGGGATCTGATATCCAGAGGGCATGTTGATGTTCCGCTCCAAGAAGAAGTTGCCAAATCCAGTTTGCGATGCGGGCATCTTTTTCCCTGCGTCCTAGCGTTATTCGGATTTGAATGGCACAGCAAACTCCTGGATCTATTTATATACAAGCAGCTGCCAGCGTGTGCGGGGGGAGGAGTGGGGGGGAGAGGGGTGTGTGTGTGTGAGAG
This sequence comes from Microchirus variegatus, assembly GCF_963457635.1. Taxonomy (NCBI): domain Eukaryota; kingdom Metazoa; phylum Chordata; class Actinopteri; order Pleuronectiformes; family Soleidae; genus Microchirus; species Microchirus variegatus. The sequence continues at coordinate 25,444,173 of NC_139810.1, forward strand.
AGAGAGAGAGAGAGAGAGAGAGAGGGGGGGGGGGGAGAGAGGCTGGTATTGACTGACAGCTACGTTCAAAAGACCCACAGCTTTCACTGGCAACAAATCCCATCAAAGGAGCCCTCTGCTGTTCCTTTTAGCGCTTTTCGTGGAGGCTAAACATGCGCTGCTGATCCCAGTCATTTGTGATGATGAGAGCCCAAGTTTCAGTTCAAATGTAACAATTAGGACAAAAACTCGCAGATTCTAATGTAACAAACAAGCGGTTCACTTGTGTGTTTGTGCTTAAACTGACTCATAAAGTGAAAAAAAAAAAAAAAAGCACCACTGCATCTCAAATACATGAGTGAAACTTTGCCAAATTTAAAACAATAATCATTTCTATCATATGACATTTGAATTGTTTATTTTTTGGTGTCCCTGCAATGACGCTTAAAACGTCTTAATTTCTCTCTCGAACAACCCTCGCGTCTTGCACTAATTAGGCGAAACTATTTTAAGAACGAGCCAAATTCAGTTAACGAGATCCTGTCAGACTCATCTGATCATTCGTCACCTACAGATCTCACTCTTGTGAATCGAATTAACGGTTTTAGTGGCATTACCCTAACAAAAACACGTATCTGCGCTGCATGCGCGCGTAAAAGTTACACGACCTTCTCCAATTCTCACGAGTTCTTCCATTAAATAATTGCCTAATAAAACTAATAAAAAAAATGAATAAAGTATGAGTTGTCATTGGACCCCAAAAGCCTCCAAACCAAACCTTTTTATTTGCTAATTTATTGACCGAACCATAACAAACTGTCCTTTTACGCGTCGGATGGCATTGTTTTGAGTGAAGGGCAGCGTTTCAATGGCCCTAATTAAATGAGGTTAAGTGAAACAGGTGTTGACTAATGTATATGATAATTGTGAGATAACAGATGCTAATGTGTGTGTGTGTGTGTGTGTGTGTGTGTGTGTGTGTGTGTGTGTGTGTGTGTGTGTGTGTGGTGGTGGGGGGGGGGGGTGCAAGAGATAAGAGAGGAAGATTACACTTCTTATTCCAGTGCCCCCCCCCCCCCCCCCCCCCCCTTCATATCCTTCAAACGAGCCACTGTTAAGCGCAGTGTGTGTGTTCAAAGGAGCACAACATTGTTATCTCACAACATTTTTTCATGATTATATCCACAGCGTGAAGTGGTGCAGGTAAAAAAAAAAAAACGTGGTTTAACCTCTCTGCTTCAATGTTTAGCTCTGCTGACATGTTTTACTCATACTGTATTTTAAATTTTTGAATGTGCAGATAAAACAGGAAGAATAACATGTTATTATATTTTGACCTCATGCACACAAGTTACATTCAATGACTTTGTGTATTTGTGTGTGCTGTACAACACTGACAGATACCCAGATATATCAACAGATTAACAGATTAAAATAGAAATGGCTGAATAAGTAATAATTGAATACAATGAATTTGGTAAATTGATATAAAATGTGTACAGATATTTTTTTTTTTTTTTTTAAATCAAGGTATATTACAAAGTACATTTGCTTCACTGTTAAAGGGCTGTTTCACCCTTCTTCTTTTTTTTACCCACTTCAAACGTCAAATGAAGAACAAACTTCATAAATAAATCATAAATCATTATGATGCTGCTGTGTTTGTTCACTTCACATTCTATTACAGAGTCAGATAAACATTTTCTTTTATTATTTTTTATTATTTATTTGACTTTTTCCAAATCTTTTACTCATCAAACCGGACAGAAACACAGTAAAGGGCTTTTATTTTCTTAGAAGGAAGTGACTTTGAAGTCGACTTTGTTGCCAAATGTGATTTTATTTTTTAAAATCCCAACTTCCTCTCTTGTTGTGGCAATGAGGGAATGAGTCAGTTCTGGATGAAGTGGCCCTTTAACTGCATTTTAAGATCTTTATATAGTCAATAAAAGTAAAAGTAAACTATTTAGTACTACTTTAGTTCACCGTGATACACTTTAGTGTTTACAATGTTGTGTTTTCAGTATTCCTGATATGATTTAAAGTGTGTTTTCCCTCCGATATCTTAACTGCATCAGAACCATTTTTCATTTATTTGTGGATTCAGTGAGCAGAAACTTTGGGAGCTGATCCTCCTTTTGTTTGTCGACTGTCATTTATGTAACGGATTGCCGTCAGTTACAGCCATACGTGTTTTTTGTCGGTGTGAATTCTGTCATGTATTTTAAATGCGGCGGCGTCATTAGTGTCTGTGGAGGAAATGGCTGCAGATGAAAGGATTTGTCAATTTTGTTGATTGTTGAGAGTAATAAAGTGCCTTTTTTTTTTTTTTTTGCATCGTCAGATGATGTTTTCGGTTGTTTTAGGGGTTTTTTTAAACAGGGAAATATGTGATGAAAATGATGCTTTTACATTCTGTTTCTAACATTCTAATGTAATATTTGTGTTTTCCTCTGCATGATCTATATGAACAGCATATGAAGACAACTGTGGAGTCGCGACTGGTATTTTATCTCGATTAAATCATTGATAATGTTCATTTCTAGAGCTGCAACTAACGATTATTTTTGTAATCGATTAATCTGTCGATTATTTTCTCGATTAATCGATGAATCGTTTGGTCCATAAAATGTCATAAAATGTTAAAAAAACGTTGATCAGTGTTTGTCAAAGCTGGAAATTACGATGTTCTCGAAAGTCTCGTTTTGTCCACAAACCAAAAAGATTCAGTTTTAATGATTTCTTTGTTTATGTGGAGCAAAGAAACCAAGAAACTATTCACTTTTAAGAAGCTAAAACAATCAGAAATCTTGTTTTAATCATGAAAAAAAGCTGCAAACCGATTATCGATTATCAAAATAGTTGGCGATTAATTTAGAAATCGATTAATAATCGATTCATCGATTAATCGTTTGAGCTCTATTCATTATACTTCATTGCAGATGAAGGTGAATTATTATCGGATCAGATGCAAAGAGAGGGACATGCTGAGGCCACAGGAGAAGAAGAAGAAGAAGAAATAACATGCTAAGGTAGAGGGAGAGGAGGAATTTATGTGGGTGGGGTCCACAGAGCCTCAAGCAAATTTGTACAAGAACAACAATGGTGCAAAGGAGAGTGCAAAGAGCTTATGGCATCAGTCGTCTACATCTCACAACACAAACAGCTCAGGGCAGCAGCTTTTGTCCACCTCGTAGAACTTCATTTTATTCTCTTCCTCTTTCGCCAGCTCCGACACAATGCAGGTGTTGGTCTTGCTACAACAGGTCGAGTTTGCGCTGTTTGCTATTAGGATGTCAGTCGTTTACAGGGGAGAGAGGAGGGGGGGGGGGGGGGGGGGAGAGAGAGAGAGAGAAAAAAAAAAAAAAGGTGACCAAATGGAAGAAGATTGTCCCCGAGCAGAGATAACCCACACAAGATAACAGAGAGGATGACACCGTCCTTTATCTCTCTGTGATAACACCCTGAAATCACCGCGCTCCATATCTCCACAGCCACATAATCCTCCAGAATATCCCACATTATGTAAACTCACCACACAACAGTCGAGTTACAGCAAAGCCCTGGTTTGGTTTTGGGATAAAAATTAAGAATGACAGAGTGAAGGGAGAAGGAGAGAGGGGAGAGGGGGGGGGGGGGGTAATGAACCAGTCAGGACAATAGGTTTAGGTGTGACCTCAACTGCAGGCCGTCCCCTACCTGCGAGTCGACAAAGGGACTTAATATGCAATTAGAAAAGTTCATACACAGGTGTGAACAAGACAACAAAAGCCCGCAGAGAATCCGCAAAACCTTTAACGCCTTTTACTTGTTAGTTTATTTTCCACGGCAATCGACACTGAAAGAGGAGAAAGCTGTGGCAGAAACTCACAGCACAGGGAGATAATTATATTCAGGTCAACTTTTAAAAGGCTTTTTCTCCCCCCCCAATTTTAAATACTATAACGTGTTATATCACGATAACGCAGAGCAGAAATATATCTCAAGAATATATTGCGGTTTTCCAAGCAGAACTTTGATTTTCCTCTCTAATGGGATTTCCCTTGGTCACCGCCGCACAAATGGAGAGATGTCAGCGAAATGTGAATGTTATCAAGCTCTCCCACCTCTCCACTATCAGACCCCCCTCCCGCCAGACCCCCTTCCACTCTTTGTCCTTTGTCATTACTCTTATCAGGACCACTCTATCATTCTTTCAAAATAGCAGTGGCAGTGGAACTGCTTGCAAATGAAAGTATGTCTTTGTTTAGGGCCGGGGGCGATGGCCCGCCTCCCTGCTCCCCCCCTGGGTGCAGCCTGATTGACAGCCCTCGGCTGGATGAGTGACAGGTGGCGTCGGTTGGGCCGTGATGGCCGGGTGCGACAGCTGCTGCTGGTGCTGCCGGTGTGTTCCTGTGTCAGGACCCAGTGGGTGGGTGCTGGAACCCCAGGATCCCTCAGCCAGAGGCCACCGGCCCCCAGTTTGCTGCAGCCCCGGTCTGCTGCAGCTCCCCCCGGTGTGCTCGTTTTTGCAGATGAGCTTGTTTTAGGGTCGTCGCTGCCCGGTTCTCCACCTCAGCTGCAGGTTTCTGCTTCACTTGTGCAGGACCTTGCGTCATGTGGAGCATAGATGCTACACAGGGACATAAGGACTGACTTTTTTTTGTTGACTATGAATGAGGGGCAGGAATTAAATAAGTGTAAACTTCACCCTGCTCCTTTTCAGACACAGTTACTGACAGAATGTTTTCGTTGCTTTGTATATATATATTTTTTTCTCTCTGTCTTGTTTCCTGTTTGGAATTGTAACTGCACTTTGTCTGAAATAAATAGGAAGACAAACATAAACATAAACATAAACATAAAAGGCAAATATGCCACTGTTCCTTTGCACCACACAGTGCCAGTCCAAAGCTATTTTTGTGTCCTAAAATGTTATTTTTGTCAACAGAAATTCTCAAAATGCCTCCCTCGTGCTTTCATGTATACAACTCAAACACTATTTTAGGAAAACTGACGTCAGAGTCACCTCTCCCTCGCATTTGCAATCCTGTATCGTTGTCGTCATCTTCTAATTTTTGTTTTTAGAGATTCTTTGGTCAATTCTATATCTTTATTTTCCTTGCCGCCCCCTAACTTTCTTCATTCTGTCAGTATTTGTATACAAATGCTTTATTTTTTTGTTTTTAATAACTGTTTCTTAGAATCCACATTAGTTGCTTTTTGTTCTTGCCCTAAAATGTTATTTTTGTCAACCAAACAATCTTCTTCTTCTCCACTTATTTGGGGTGTATTTCTGTAGCAGTGGTTACACAGTGCCACATACAGGCCTGGCATACGTACTACAGCTTTTAGAGTTATTTTGGAGAGGGGGGTGGGGGGGGGGGGGGGGGTGGTAAACAACCACTGTGTTTACTGAAAACTTTTAAAGAACAAAAAAAGAAAACGGACCTGTTTCCATGTGGTTAAGATGTGTTTAGATCTTGCGTCATATTGCAACAGTTCCCCCTCCGCTGCATACAGGAAGTAAACAGATTGGCGTAAAAACACAAAGAAGTGAATTGTACTGCTCAAAAAAACAAAAATCAATCTGAGTTCGCGGCTTATAAATAATCCAAATACATTTTTGTGCACACCAAACAGATGCAGAATAATAACGCCAGCGACAACAAAGGTTACATACTGCAGCTTTAAATTAATAATGAAGTCGCCATTTTAGACGTTTTACTTTAAAATTCAGGTATATTCTGAAGACACATGACATTTACTGCATGTCCGTCACTCCTGGAAGAGGAATGAAGAGGTTTTTTTTTTTTCCTCCTAAAATCCACGATCTAAAGACCAAACTGCAGAGATTGTTAATCCCTTCGGGGCAAATGTGTGAGTTGTGATACTCGAGGGCCATTTGAGAAACACAGGCTTTGCTTAACATGCATCTTCCTAATGAAATTCAAGCTCTTTTTTTTTTTTTTTATCTGATCGCAGGAGCCTGTTTAGCATCGTTATCTCACTGCTCACTTATCTCTTTCCTCATCTCGGTTACATGTTTTTCTGCCAAGGATTCTCGTGCAAAGGCTTATTTATGAGAATCACGGGAAAGACACTTTTTTTTTTTTTTTTTTTTGCAACATGGGTTAAAGAGTCACATGTAATTTTGTGAATTTATTAAACGCAATTTAGCTTCTCACGAGTAACGTTTAAGTCACTAAAACTGCTATAAGCAGCAATAAGGACATTTTGATATATGATGTTATATATATATATATATATATATAACGTCTCACGTGGCAGCATATTTGACTTTATTACAAGTTTTTTCTATTTTATGTTGTTGTTGATGACAAGTATATTAATCAGCTTATATTTGTGTTTTTAAGCACATTATAGCAACATAAAGTGTCAGAAGTGCACTAAATATTTTGAGTCGACCGTTGGCTCATTCCACCCTGTTCTCGACTTCACTTACAAGTTTATCATCACAATTTTGAAATATAAATGTATAAAATGGCAAGGATGCTGTTATTTTCTCCTCTTTTTTTAAGCATGTTTATAGTAGATGGAGAATCTGTGTTTATTTTGAGGGTTTTTCAGAGTTAGTGCCATCTTAATTAATTGCAGAAACTGGACAAACTGAAGTTCATGCATCTATTATTTTCCCCTTTATAACCTCACAGAGAGCAGCTAATGAGGTTATTGGATCTGTGACGTGACATCTACATTTTGGCCTATTTGTGAAACAATGGTAACAAGGAAGCCGGGGACATTGGGCTCTGTGTTTTCCAACTCAAAATAACAAAGCCAAGCAGCCGCTGGTGGGAGGCTGTGCTCTCATGGAAATGAGCAACCAAACCAACAATGTAGCGCCTAATCTCTTCAGAGAGAGGAATCAGTTACACAGCAGTATGCACCCCTCAATGCTTTTCATTAGAGTCAGCGTGCTATTGAAACACTCGCTCCACCCACTATGACTCACACACAAACACACACATACATGAGTGGGCACACACACACAAACACACACACACACACACACACACACACACAAAACCCTCATGTGTAGCCACAGGCCTTACTCATACATGCACTAGATACAAGGTAGCCCCCCAACAACAGAGGGGTTGAAATAAGTGGGGCAGAGGGTGGTATGGGGGTGCAAGGCCTCAAAGCACTGGATTAGAGCTAATGTGCCCTCCCTGGGTTATAATCTCTTCAGAGGGGGACTTTGTTTGAGGGGCTTGAGGGCAGTAAGATAAGTATCTATTACAGAAACTCCCTCTTATCCCCCACCCAAACATCCCCGCTTCAAAAACGAAGCACAAAAACACTTGCCCCTGTTCCCCTCTGTGTTGTGTGATATCCAGGACCCCAAAAGCAAGTGCTGCCCTTTTCTGCTAATCAGGAATTAAGGTTTAAAGCCGCATTGAGAGCCGGCAGGGCCCATATTTACTCCATCTGGAGCCCACAAAGTCAGGTAGTTAAAGAAAGATCAAAGGGCGGCTTAGAAAAAACTCCGGTTATTCCAGAGAAAGAATGAAACAGGACGGAGGAACTGGGGTCCGATGCCGTGCAAAAAGCTCACGACTGTGTTCAAAGTTGAAGAAAATGATTACCGAGTGCAGAGATTACAAGTGTTACTTCATATAAAATACAATTTAATACAGAAAATATCTTCACTGTGTTAATATTGTGCAAATAATGTAATGAAGTACACAGTTATCTTCCTTCACCTCAAATTAAAAATGCTGAGCAATACAAAAAAAAAAAAGAAAAAAAAAGAAGCCCTTTCAACAAACTGGTAGAATACACCAGAGAGTAGTTATTCACACTGTAGCAGCACAAACACTGACTGCAGGGGTGAAAATAACACTCAGATGCATCTAAATAAGAGAGAGAATAAAGATAAAGATAAACGAAGATCTCCTCCCTAAACCTCAGGTTCCTCTGTATATAAATAGTCATAAATCATGACGGCTAACGGTCAAATCACAGCCGCTGTCACTACTTGACAACAACGATTGGCCTAAAAGTACAGTATAACACGTGTGTGTAGTAACGTTTGCAACAGTCATGAAAACAAAACAAAAAAACAGAAAAAAATTAAATCTCATGCAGCTTTACTTTGAAGTTTCCTGACTCTAAACTATCCTTTTTGGCTCAGATATAAAGAAACACCAGTCGTTTATTTGTTCACTACAAATCACTAACACTGCACTAATGCTGACTTTTTTTTTTAAAGTTTACACCCACTCTTCAAACTTAAATATTGACTCGTGTAAGACTTGCACAAGCACTTGTAAAAATCTTGCCATGCGAAAACACTACAAAGAGTTAATATTTGTTAAATGTGTTCATTGGTGATTTGTTTGTCTGTCAACGTTAACGTTTTGTAATTAAAATTGCAAGTTGTGTTCTTTAGAGGAGCTTCACACACTTCTTCTCCACCAAAAACATTCCCACTCAGACAAATAGACGAATTAACAAATGCTTTCAGTAAAATGATAATGAATGCTAAATTTGAATGACTTAACAAGTAAGTCCCAACTTAGCGCTGCATAAGACAGTTAAAATTTGATTTGCATTATAAAAAAAACAATATAAACAATATAAATCTGTCTTTTAGTGGTACAATTTCCATACAATTTGTTGTTTAAACAGGCCAAGTATATTCCTTTACATGTAGTCTGGTGATATTATATATTATTAACATTTAATTCATCCTACTAGCACACTTTGCCTGAAGAGTTTGGTTTATTTTGTTCCTTTGCAGAACGGGCACTTTCTTCATTATGATTAAGTTTGACGTTTATTTAGAGCTCCACTGTAACAGGATTACACCTTTGGCTGAAACAGGCTTAAGCAAATAAACCTTAATAAACTCCTAACAAACAAAAAAAACTACAATTCCTTGCAGTGATTTTACTGGATCTGTAGATAATAACATATCTACAGTGACACCAGATTTACCGTCAGTAACTTTAAAAACAAAAGTAAAGGTGAGTTTAAAGACTTCCTGTGGCCTGAGCTCATTAGAAAGAGTTTTAAAGGCAAACATGGGGACTTGTATATTAAAACTAATAATATAAAAACATATAACTTTCTACTCCTGTGGATAAACTTTAAGGTAGGCTTTTTTTTTTGAAAGGTGCAGGTGACACGACTGATTAACTGTGAAACAAATAAGATAAATTCTTATTATTACCAGTATACGTAGCAGTGTTTGTATGGGTGGCAGCCATCATGGCATCCTATGTCAGGGTTGATGAGGTTTGTCCAACTTTCCGTGTCATAAAATACTTTCTTGGTAGTGACGTAGAGGGGGATTTATAGGATGTGTGTTAATGTGAAAATAAAAAGGCATAACTTGAGCGAGTCCCAAATTGTCCGTTTTTCCCTTCAGCGGGAGAATTTCCGGGGTCTGAACGGAGGAAGTGCGAGCTGATGAGACGACGCGGTCCTCTCCTCCTCGATGGGAGCCAGATCCTCGGCCGAGCCCCACTTCTTCTTGGGCTGGAACAGCGACGCCAACTTCCTGTTCCTGTTCCGCTCCCTGGCCTGAGTGACATGAAGCTCCGCTGCCGCAACAAACAAACAAATCTGCACGATTACCACCTTAATCTATTGGATTAGGACGATTTTGCCTGTGAATATGAACTCTTTCAGAGAAGTCGCACTTTCAGACATGGCAGAAAATCTTTTTAAAGGAATAGTTGATGATACACTTTGTTGTTTTCTCACCTAATTCAACTCTCTCTTATAATATTACTTATTTCTAAGGAATATTGCAAGCAGGCTGGAGTAAGAGAACTACTTATACTACTCACTCGTCGCATGATGCATATACAATGATACACTGTGATCTAGTGGCGGGATGCCGTCACTTTTTTTCGGGTAACGCAATCGCCATGCATTGTGGGAAATGTAGTTTATCAACGCACGCCTTAAAGCAGCATAGACCTATTTTAACACAGATTTTTAAGACCAATTATTCACTTGTAGGCCACATAAAACGACATGGCGGGGCCACATCTTGGCCCCCCGGTCCTTGAGTTTGACACATGTGATCTAGATAAAGCAAGTTGTGTATATGTGTGTAATCTAGCAAGGCTACGATTAGCATTAGCATAGGGCTAGCACAATACAAACAATGTGCAACCTCATTAGGCACAATGCAAATGTTTTCATTTTCGATTAGCATTAGCGTAGCGAGACAGCCTAATGAGGTTGCACAGTGTTTGGGCACTGCACTAGTAGAATAAAATGAAAGAATAATACAAAGTTAAAAAATAATAATAATGATAATTCAACTCACGCAGCTCACACTCTTCCTCTGGAGCCTCTGGTTCTTTGATATTGAGATAATGGTTGGCCAGGCGGCCGCTGTAATCCCTCAAATTCTCTTTAGCACCTGATGGGAGTTAAAAAAAAAAAAAAAAAAACTTTGAAAACTGAGGCCATAATCTTCATCATTTGAAGAAAAAGAATTAGATTAAAACCTCAAGTCACAAGTAAAAGGATCATAAACTAATCTCATGTGGTTCTCTGCTGGTAATTACCCTGTAACCAACAGTAAGATTAAAAAAATAAATAATAATAAAGCACTTTGTACCGTACGACCCTATGAGCAGGTCAAGAATATGGCGGTGACCGTGTAACGCTGCGATGTGCAGAGGCGTGTAACCCTGAGGAGCAAAAACAAACGGTGAGTAAAAGAAATGGCAATAAAATACTGTTAAGCCTTATTTTTTTGAAGTATTTAGTAAGGTCTTCAATGTTCACATAAAGAGCCGCGGTTCAGAGTTTAAAACTGACATTTTTATGTTGCGTTCAGTGCTGAGAGGCTTTAGCACTCACCCCCTTGAGTTTCCCAGGACCAAAAAACAGCCAATGAAAACAGCGTCGGTGGGGGAAAAAAGTAGACAAATTAGCAGAGGTTATGGAAACACCACATAATGATAAAAACATAATTGCTTGGTAATTCGCCGAAAATTGCATAGTTTTGGAGTCGTGCATGCTGACACATAGACGCACTGTTTTGGGGAAACAATTAACGTGACATGACATGATTTATTAGCGGAGGAGCACCCCCAACCCCCCCACCCCTCCCGTTATCCGCGCAACACGTGCTGCTGTGATACATTTGCACAGCTGGATCTTCACAGAGATGGTTTAAAGGAGCATTACGTCACCGAGGGACACGACTGTAGAGCGCCCGTGTTGTTGTTGTTGTTGTTGCACACTGGATACTCACATGCTGCAAGAAAGCAGAACAACATGTATTCAATTAGTGGACACTCATCATATAGATCGAACACTGAGTGGCTCATCAGGGTTATTTTAGTTTTGGTTTCAGAAAAAAATATATTAGTTTCTATCTTATACCTTATTATTATTATTATCTCATGGCTCTTTACATTATGATGTAAAGATAATCATTATAGTGATTTAGCTCTGGTTTACAGAGACATTTACTGGGCAGATAAGGTCCAACTTTTGCTGCAGGAAAAACCAAAACTAAGAGACCCAGTTACAACAAATAAATACAGTTTTTATTAATAAATGTGTTTACCAAACCTTTGTAAATATTCTTTAATCATAACGGTTATTTCCCTTATAGTAAGTAAGTGCTGTGGTGGATGTTAATTTATCCCTGATTTCCACAGCCACTGACTTAACGTGTGATACGTGCGGTTTTCAGTGCACGCAGGAACGTTGCAGAGTCTCATTTAAATGTGTTCATACATTCATTCTGGTTACACTTGAATGTGACAATGTATTTTAGAATCTGTAGGCTCTCAATGAAAGTTGGTGATTGTGTGAGAAGTAGGATTCTGGCACTTAACAATATGACAATATGTTTTATCTGTGTTGCACAAGTTTAATTTATTGACATAAGCACAGGTGAGTGACACATGTTAGGTATACTCATAACATTTCACATTTGAGTTAAGATTAAAGGTCCCATATTATGCAAAATCCACTTTTTAAATAATTCAAATCCTTATGTGTTTGGGACTCTGGAGGCCCTATCAGTCGCCAAAGTGACTCACTCATGTTTTTGTGGTCCTAAGTACAGGAGATAAAACACGCGATGTTGACTTCCGCGCTCCTTGGGAGCTAAATTCCTGGAATTGTTGTCTCGCAGAACAGTATCCGATATCCGGTATTTGAAAACCGGAAGTCCGCGAAAAAAGTTCTAGCACAGAGTTCTACACAAACTTCCAGCCTCAGAGGATTTATCTGTCCAGTGGATACATGTTATATATGACGGCAATGTGTCTGCTAGAGCCTGCAAATGATCACTTTTCCAAATGCTAACTGCTGTTAGCTCCCAGTAGCCTCTGTTGCTGATGTCATTTCCTGCCCCTTAAGTTTCGTTTGACTATTTTTTTTACTTTTTTGATACTACTAAACAGAGTGTTCTGAACAGGGATTTTTTTGTCAGGGTGATTGAACTGCTGTGGTGCTTCAACCTTATGGTATTTTGACCAAAGCATGTCACAGACATGTTCATTAGGACACCAGGGAACGAGGTTAACTTGGAGAAATAGGGTATAATATGGGACCTTTAGGGTTTGTTTTATGATGAAAAAAAAAAAAAAAAAAGAAGCACTCACTGATTTGGTGTTGACATCAGCACCAGCCTTAACCACCAGAGCGGCCATGTCCTCACTGCCATGTTTGGCAGCCCAGTGCAGAGCGGTCTGTGTGAAACGAAGAAAGATTTATTCATTTAAAAAAAAAAAAAAAAAAAAAAAGTTCTGTAACTATTATCAGACTTTCTGGAGCATCGTTACAAGTCGACTAAGCCGCGCCGAGGGCAACTTCCCATTGGCTGCGTAAAGTCAGAGATCCAGCTGCGCACAGAGGGAAGTGAGTGAATGGATGGATGGAGGGATGTGAGAGAGAGAGAGGGATGAAGAGATGGTTTCCTGCCATCTAACGGAGCCTAATTACAAAACAACACAGCACTGTGCCCACAGTCGGGGGGCCTGGCCGCCTGTCACCGCGGGGAAGATTGATGATGTTAGTGTGACCCGCAGAGGGGAGACCCACCCAGACATCAGCGCACAACTGTCAGCACACGTCAACACACACACACACACACACACACACCTCTTTAGAGATACACGCACACATGCTATTATACTCAAAGTGTACGTGGACGTTGTAATAATAGACACATGTATGAAGCGGAGTCACACGCAAACCACATCCACCTGTCGGACTACAGCTGTGATCTTTTTTTCCCTTCACACTCTTAAGCTGCATAATTATGTGTTATCTACAGGTGGAAGCGGAGCGTAAGTGCAGATGTTGGTCTAAGTAGCTGCATACGTCCACTCAGAGGCTGACGCTTCACACAGAAAGACCCAACTGTGATCAGTTCAGAGTCCCTTCTTTTCACACATGTACAGTAAGTTTAAGGGGAATTTATGTCTGGCTTTTTGGCGTCTGAGATCAGGTTGTTTGGGGGTTTTTTTTCCACATCATATTTGCTATGAGCCATGACGCTTGTATTCATGTAAAGCAGCACTGTTCAATTACAAACTCAGTTGGGATGCATTTTCAAACCAAGAAATTTAGATGCAGCCAAAATCCAAAAAGTTTATTTTGGTCACACCTGTCTTTCGTAGACAAAGTGTGTAAAAGAGAGTGCACATAGAATGATAAATGTGTTTAAGCAGCTCAAAGTGCATGAAATCAAAAAAGTGCACAATATTAGCATTTGTTTCTCTTTGAAATGAGACATATGTCATATATACGACCCACAAATGTCAAAGTGCCTTTAACTGAACACAAAAGAACCGTCAACGCTATCTAACCCTATCAGACTGCTCCAGGAATGTACGTAGGAATCTTTTTAGGGACAGTGAAAAGTGTTTTTTTTTCCCTCTGTGTTTCTGGAATGAGGATGCGATACATTGCTGCATCTCCATGTCAGGCGTGTGGAGGCCTGATTGTGATCGATGCTGTCTGGCTGGAGTATCTCCATCTCTTTTGTCTGTCCCATGTCACACCTCAAGACAGATTGGCCACAGAGGTCTTTGACAGACAGGCCGCCGGGTCTCCCCGTGGGCAGGAGTGATGGACGAGGCCAGAACAGGATGCACCGTCTTCCCCTCTCTCTGCGCCTCTCGTTTCTCTTCCCACCTACCAGGGGTGACCCCCCACCCGTCTGATCACTCAGGGATGACTGTGTGTCGCCGCCATGCTTCTCCCCAGTGAGGGAAGTGGCGGTTAAAGAGGTTCTGCCCTCTTCGACAGGCGACACAATGACCCGTGAGCAGCGACACTGGCTTGGATATGGAAGGTAAGACAGAGAGGAGTGATGGGGTAATGATGTACTTACAAACTGTGTGGCAGAGGAAGTCCGTCACAGCAGGGATGGAGGTAGACGTCACGAGCAGGATGAGAAAGAAAAAAAAGGCGTACATGTGTCACTTTTGGGCAACTTCACCTGATCCCAACAAACATTTGGCGAGAACAGGAAACACTTGAGCCCTTTCCCAGATTGAAGAGTAATCCCTTCAGTCCTGGCCAAACACCGCAAAAAACCTAAAGAGCCAGGTATTTACTTGACTTCCTTCTTCCGTGCATGAAAGTTGAAGACGAGATATAAAAAGCACTTCGCCGAGTCTTGTAGCGTTCTCGATTGCGTGAGTTATCGGTGTACGCGATCTGTGCAGGCGCATCCACCTCTGCTGCACAAGGAGAAGGTTGAGGGCCGCAAGGGAACATCAAAGACGCCTGAAGGGGACTTAGCACCTTCCCATGGACACAACCAGCATTGTTCTACAATTAATCCCAGCCTGCTCTATTACTTTCAGATTATCTTTAAGTGGGTGAAGTCTTTGTGGAGCATTAAGACTCTTCTTAATCCCCAACCACCACCCTCCATCTCCCCAAACTTCAATGGGGGCCGTGCTATCTTGTCCGGGTGGGGATGGCAGAGGCTTAGGGCTACTCTTAGAAGGTGGTCCGCCACGGCCACAGGACAGTGTGAGAACTGTGACACAGGGGAGGGACAACAAACATGAGCTCAAATCTCTTAAGCGCACAGGGAGACAAATAAAAGGATTTGGGTTGTCAGGGGGGGCACAGGAGCTAAAAAGCTATCTTTCATAATCCTTTTGATAGTGGACCTTTTGAAATGCATGATCTGGATGTTTTAACACTGGGTTCTCAGAATACTATTAAAGGGGGAGAGAAAAAAAAAATCTCAGAGTGAGCTTGTGAAAGTTACACAAGCTAACGGCGAGTGTGAGAGCGGAGGAATCAGCCGAGGGATCGGGAATCAAAGAGGCGGACGAGGCGACCTCGACTTCAACAGTGAATGAATTTATGATTCTGTAAAGTGTCCTTTACACAACAAGTGATGGAACTTACCCCCTGGAAAACAGCGGATGTTCACGATCACAGCCAGGGAGAGTGTCGGAGTGAAAGAGAGAAGAAATCATGTTATGAACGTCCTCAAACAACAGAAAACCACAAATACAAATACTGTAAATGCAGATTTTTTTTTCAGTACTTACTGAGGTGAAGTCCTGGTTTTGACAAACACGGCCGCACAAAAGACAAGAACAAAACCATGAATGAATAACAAGACAATGTTTTCACAATGAATTCAATCGATTACTAACATCGTGGAGATGTGGACGCGTTAATGAATGTTGATGTAAGTGAAATTTGAGTCATCATTTCATCATCGTCTTACTAAAAAGAAATCTTTGTGCATTTTTTTAGATTTAAAAACCCACAAAATGTGTCCAAATGAGCAGAATTAGTCAGAAGTAATCTACACTCTAACACTAAAAACACTAACACACCTGACGAGTACACTGACCCACGCACATTCAAGGCTTATCCTGAGCACAACAAGTTATGCATTTTCAAAGAAAACGGAGCAGAGAGGACGAAGCCTTGGAATCTTGAAAGGTCTCAAGTCGTGTGGACGTGACGACAGGCACAAAAAAAAAAAAAACAGATCAGCGTCGAAATAACCCACAGCAATTGGTTGCATAAGCTATGACATAGTCAGCGGGGGCGTCTTCTAACCAGAGGGTGGTGCAGTTCGATTCCCAGCTCCTTTGACCTGCACGCTGAGGTGTTTTTGGACCTATGACGTCACTGTGCCAGCGTACTTTAAAGCAGCACTGTGAAAATGTGCCCGTGAATGGGCTTGGATCGGTCATCGGAAAAAAACTGAAAAATACAGCGAGTGACCATTTACAACGTCAGGACACATTCTGCTGATCAAAATAGTTGTTGCTCTGTAAGTCTGTAACCATGCCACCAACATCAACACGCAACCAAGACCGACGAGGCTGGAAACTGTGCAGTGAGAGGACTGATGATGTTTAGTTGACTGAAGAGTTCCCAGGAACTTCACTACAAGAGGAATTACACTTAAAAACCACAGCTGAGGAACAGTGGTGATCAGTAAAATGACTCATATAGCACGGTTTTTTCCCAACATTAAGTAACATCAACACATTCTTAATGTGGCTGAAATGAATGAATAATGATAATTGGTAGTTATAATTTAAAAAAAAAAATGTGGATTAAACGGTGTGCTTTTAATACTTTGTTTCTTACAACTTTGATTAAATATAATTATTTGGCTATTCGTCATCTTTAGTAAAGCTAAGCGGTGGTTCTCTGCTCCTGTTTTTTCGTCCCGTCATACTTTTCAGTAGCTACTTTTCCACATGTTTTCAGAAGCAGATCAAAGGGCAACGTTACCTTCTTGTTTGCCAGCGACGGGTCCTGTCTGAGCAGCTGAGAGAGGTCAGGGACTCGAGCGCCTGCAGCAGAGTAGATCCACTCTTTCTCTATAGGATCCAGCTATAACAGAGAGAGGAGAGAGGCTCAGACTACACACACACACACACACACACACACACACACACACACACACACACAGAGAGGTTCACACAGCTATTCTTTTAAGGACTCTGAACTGACTTCCATTCATCTGGATTTAAATCCTTATATTTGGGACTCTGGAGGTCCTATCAGTCAGCAAAGTGTGAAAAAAGATGACTAGCTCGTGTTTTTGTGGTCCTCCTCAGTCTAAGTACAGGAGAAAAAGTTCTATTCTTGGCTCCACAGTGCAGCACAGAGTTCTACACAAACTTCAGAGCCTCAGAGGATTTATCTGTCCAGTGGATACATGTTATATATGACGGCAATGTGTCTGCTAGAGCCTGCAAATGATCACTTTTCCAAACGCTAACTGATGTTAGCTCCCAGTAGCCTCTGTGGCTGATGTCATTTCCTGTCCCTTAAGATTCGTTTCACTTTTACTGAACCTCACAACGAATAAAACCGTAGCCCTAACCTTAACAAGTTCCTCGGAAATAAGATTCTGGGGTTGTGTTCTCCAATTAGGGACACTTTTTTTGTGTCCGATACCGTCTTTTTAGACCATCTATGAACGGTGAAGCTGTTAAACAAAGTCAAAGACACAACTGTGTCACAAATGAAGAAATAAACCGCACCAAACACGACTCAGCAAAAATGCTTTTGCTGATTTTTATTTACATTTTCACAGTCTGTGCATCGTGACGCATTGCGATATAATAGGATTTTTGGATTGTATCGGAGTTTACATTTTTAATCCGTCCGATATATCCGGTGATTTTGACCAATATCGGACCGATACTGATTCCCATCCCGAGTCTCCATGAGGACAAATGGTCCCGACAGGGTCAGTGTTAATACCAGAAAAGGTCCTCAAGGGATTCTGCAAAATTAATCTATTTTCTCAGGACAAATGAGTCACAAACTGTGGGAGGATTCGGTTTTCCCTTCGAAAAAACCACGACTCACAGCGACAACAGCGGAGCCCATGCTGCCCGTTCCCTCCTCGTCCTGCTCCGACTCGAACTGCGGGACAGAAAAAAAAACAGACGATTACTCAGCGGGGACGAAAAAAAACACACAAGAGTCAACTGTATCCGTCATAACGCTCACACAGCAGGATATGACATCACACACACACTCACGCTCACACAATGGCCCGCGCTGCTGTGATGTTTTCCAGCTGACGAGACACCGACCAAAGGGTGTCAGACAGATAGGGAGGTAATGAGACAGCAAGGCTGAGGTGACAATTTCACACATAAGAGGTAATGAATAACAATCCAATTAACAATTAACCAAAAAACAACATGCCTTACAGTCGGGGCCTGTGTGCTCTCCTCAGCATTTTAGTCTGACAGGGTCAAGAGGGAAACTCCAGAAATAATGAGCACGGCCGTCCAGCAGCGTCACTTAGGCTGATTTATGTGAGAGGGACGGTGTTGTTTCTTGTGAGGAGAAACAGAAAATTGTTCTCAGATCACACATTGAGACATGATGTGAAAACACTGCGGCCTTTTCATGTCTCTCAAACACGAAAAGTACAGGGATAGTATAATCCAGACTATGGCACACGCTGACACGTGTCCATTTTTTTTTTGGTACCTCAGGTGGAGACCAAGAAAAACAAAGTCGGGGGGAAAAAAGACTGAGAAGGAAAAATAACTCCTGCCACTACCATCACAGTCCTTTCCATTGAGTTGAGGGCTGTGGCTGTTGTTTCTTTATTTGAGTGATTCCTTCACATATTTATCTCTATTTGAATTTGTCAGAAAGTGAGTAAAACATTGGCTATTATACTTTTCCACAGCTAAAAGTGGCCATCTTTAAATCCCCAAATGTAAAAAAAAAAAAAAGATAAAACTTTCTATTAACAAAAGCCTGGCTTGAAAATTATGAATTAATTGAGTCTACATCTTTATTGGCTGCTGTAGAGTTAACTAAAGCTTCAATTTAACAGAGTTAAATGTATATTTCCCATTTTAACAGGTAACACTGATACAAAGCTGGCTACAAAGTAGCTTCTCTGATATGAAACTTAAATGTCAACACTGACTACAGAGTTTGACGGTGGAACTAATGCCTTAAACAAACACACTTGAATGTCATTGTCGTGCTACAGTCTCACATGTCATCTGCCTGTTGTGAAGATGCACATATCTTCCTCTGCAGTGATTATTATCTTTCTAATGTGCTCCAACATGTTGCTGCTTAACATAATAACACAGATCCTAATTTAAATGCGAGCACACACACCCTCCCCTTCCCTCCCGCAACTGCTCCCCCACCCCAACTCAAATCCAAAGAACTGTAGGTAACAAATCCAGGTAATTTGCTTAGCACCATCTGGTGGCTAACAGAGGGAACCACTGAACTGACCATCATTTGCATTAATGTTAGAGGTAGATTATTCAGTTAGGCTGGTTTATCTGGACGATAATATTTGGCATTGGACACTCATTACATATAATGCATTTTTGTTATCAGAAACTTGATAAATTTTATTCATTTAGAGGAAATCTTGCTTCGAAAACCCTTCGAATGTTAACTTTTTATTTCACAATTTTGCTCTAATACTACTAAACACCATAAACTTTAATTTACTTATAACTCATTTTCCTTAAACCATTTTCTTTTTACTTTATCAACTCTCTAT
Source organism: Microchirus variegatus (assembly GCF_963457635.1). NCBI lineage: Eukaryota > Metazoa > Chordata > Actinopteri > Pleuronectiformes > Soleidae > Microchirus > Microchirus variegatus. Next base: position 25,463,650 of record NC_139810.1, read on the forward strand.
AATGCATTGATTGTTTGCAAATATGACCAAATTCAAAATATGAGAAACTGAATACATTTAATTTATACAAAGAAAAAAAAGATTTTGATCCCAAAAACAGAACCTTGTGGGACACCACACATACTGTACACAAGAGCACTGCAGTCATACCAGTTATATTGTTCAATAGCTATTATAAGCAATTGTTTTGTATCATTTGTTATTTGTCTAAAAATCTATATTGGTCGGTCAACCAAGGTATTATTTTAAGACAGCGTTATGACCGATATGGAGTTTTCTTTGGCCGAAGAAATCTTTAAAAATTAGTGAAAGCCATGGCAGATATGGTATGTTTTGGTACTAATAGTACATGCTTAATTGCTTCACTTAAATAGACATTTATTGAATAACAGTTATGGTTTCTCCCCAATCTGTTTGTACAGTATATGCACTTCAATGAACTTATGTATTTTAAAAAAAAGAAGAAAAATACATTAAACTTAACATTTGGATTAAATGGTCAAGTTTTTGAGACAGGAATTAAATATATTTGGCCAATGCCAATCATTAAAAAAATGGTAAAAATCGCACTTCCTCTTTTTTAAGGTTTAAAAATTGGTATAAGTGGTTATAAGCAGCATTAACTGTATCAACACCAACAGCGTTGTTGTCACTATCTGCACAAAAACCAGTATTTAATATTTGTCCAACTCATCCTCCCAGCAGGTTTGTGATGAAGAAACCTGGATGTGCACATCATGTCCAGCAGAATCACATCTATATTATTAATCTTTTAAATCTACGGTCAAGCGCTTATTGCAGGAACAATATGTACTTTATAAGTACTTCCAGCGGATTACTGTGCATTAAGCATGTACACACAGATAGTGTTGATTTTCACAGCAGTGGAGTCCTCCTGCAGCGTGCATTAAGGCCTCATTATACTTCTGCGTAAAGTGCTCTGCGTAGGTTACGCAGAGTCCTCTGCGTCGACGCAGAGCCTGTCGAAGAGCCTCTGCGTCGTCTCCGGGTGCACGGAATATTTTTTAAGTGTCCGTCACTCCGTCAAGGGACAACGGAGACGGCAAAAACTGCGATTGGTCCTCAGGACAGGCCGAGCTAAGCTGCTCTGTGCCGGCTCACAGTGAGCACCGAGCGTCCACAGACGCAGAGCTGATCCCCGCCGATAACGCCGCTGCCAAACTATAAATACGTCATATCTTAACACACACAGCACATGTTTAGACTCTAAATGGCCAATTTCTCGCCTCAAATTATCTTAAAACTGCGTTCCGTCACACAGAAAAGTGAGAAACGGCCACTGTTTCAACAACAACAGTCTTTCTCTCTCTTTCTTTCTCGGACGCCATTGCTCACTGTAGCCTGAAGCAGAACAACCTTGCGCAGCGACCCCTACTGATCGGGCGGGAAATTGCAGCGCGTGTCCGTCACCACGACGCAGAAGTATAAAGGCTCGAGGCGTCTCTGTGGTGACGCAGACGGATAACGCATTACGCAGTCGGAGAAGTATAATGTGGCCTTTAGTCTCCTTTATACACATTCTGAAGCCCTCCGACCTTCACTTTTATCCTCAGAAACGCTAACTTAAAATAAAAAAAAGCTCTTTTTCTCTCAGATGCACAGAGTTCCTCAGTGTCCATGCCACCATTGAACGCTGAGTCATGCTATGAGAGAAGAGGCACCACAGTGCGTCAACAAAGACCGACTTGTTTAGAGATAGACGTGTCACTCGCACAAAGAGTCAACACGGTTTCTGTGGGTTCGATGGACGACGTTATCATTTATTTTCATAAAGAAAAAATTCACCTCTGCGTTGCTCTCGGCGTCTCCACACAACATGAGCTCGTCCTGCTGCTCCTTCAGAGGAGAAGACGAGCCTGCGACGTTGTCCGTCGCTTCCCACTGCGCGGTGGCCGCCGCTCGGGCCGAGTTTGCGCGTTTCTGTCCGTGCTCATCGGTGCCGTGATTTTTGGTGTCGCGCTCGTGGAGCAGCTGCCGGTATTTCTTCTTCAGTACGAGGTACTTCTCACCCTGAGTCACAAGCAGGAAAACAAAGTCATGTCACGGTGAGGTTCTGAATTAGCGCAATCCAATCCGACTTTATTTATGAAGCACTTTAAAAAAATAACAACAACAGTTGAAACAAAGTGCTTGTACTTCACAGATAAATAAAACAAATACAATATAAGAACGTGTGACCTAATAGACTTAAGAACAAACAATAAAACTCACAATAAAACAATTAAATAGCGTAGAAAGTAAATAAACAAGTCACTCAATAAAACTATAAAGTATCCTCGTGTTACACCAGGAGACAATGAACTTCAGTGTGAAGATTAATATCAGATTGGACGTCTGAATGTCTGGTTATATTTATACAAAGGGAAATGTAAAAATAACACATTGTACTTAAGGCCCCATTAAACTCCGGTGTGTTGTACTATATTTTAGTGCCTGTTTAAACAAATCAAATGTGTTGAGCTGGTTGGTAGAAGCTTTACACGTGCAGAATCTCTCAAAATGCCAAAAGCATTACAATCACGTGTTGTGTTAGTGTCAAAACAGGGAGAATCTTTCATAAAATTCATTTGATTATCTGAAGTTCAAGAGCAGAACAACACCTCATCTCAAAACTCTACTCTAAATTCATTAAACATGCAGGTTGCCAGAAAGGCCTCCCCTTTATCTCTGCTTCCCAGCATCCTCTCTCTCCCCAGTCACCGGGTTGCCAGCTTCCCTTTTCCTTATCCCCCCTTCCCAGCAGCATGCTCTCTCTCTATCCCTCCTCCTCCTCCTCAACAACCCTTCTCCTCCACTAATGGCACCGGGATGCCAGATCCGTTCCCCAGCATCCCCCTCTCTGTTTCTCCCCACTTGTGCATTATAGTAGAGCTGATAGAATGAATCGATTATTAATCGATTACCAAATGAATCGTCAACTATTTTGATGATCGTTGGAAGCTTTTTTTCATGATTAAAACAAGATTTCTGATTGTTTTAACTTCTTAAATGTGAATATTTTCTTTGATTCTTTGCTCCAAATAAAAGTGAATCGTTTTGTTTTGTGGACAAAACAAGACATTCGAGAACATCGTCATTTCCAGGTTTGACAAACACTGATCAACGTTTTTTAAACATTTTATGAACCAAACGATTAATTTATAAAACTAAGGTACATCGATCAATATCCCAGCCCTGAAACATGGTACTCATAAACCACCTGAACACAGACTTTGTGGAGTTTGTTGTGGGGTCATAAATGGTCAAGTAAATCCATCGTAGTCCAATTGGATAATCTTGCCATCGTCGACATTATCAACAAATTCCACCATCTTCTGCCACAATATTCTAAATTTAACCCAAACCATACTTTTGGTTCCATTCACAAGAGCTCTGCTCTGTGCAGGATTCTCTTCAGAGGGTAACTACACTCTTAGAAATAAAAGTGCAAAGTAGAACCGTATAAGGTTCTTCAGCTTGTCCTCATAGAAGAACCCTTTTTGGTTCCACCTGGATCTCTTTTGGAGGGTTCCACCAAGAACCCTTTGAAAACCCTTTATTCAGGAAAGGGGTTTTTAAGGATTCTCTGGATCAAAATGTTCTTACTGGAACCATTAGTGTTACCAAGAATCCTTGAAAAACCTTTTCTTCGGGAAAGGGTTTTTCAGAAGCAAATGGTTCCAGGTAGAACCTCAGCCCTTGTAGAAGGAACCCTTTTGGAACCCTTATTTCTCAGAGTGTAGTTATGGGGACAAGCAAGGTTTTCCTACGCCACAACTGATCAAGACCAAATCATCGTTACTTTTTCTCCAGTTAAAATAAATAAAACATTTTACTTGTCACCATTACTTGAGAAATAAGTGCAGCTACCGTTCTTTCCGAGAAAACCAGTGTTGAACTCGCGTCATGATAGTCAAACTGTTTATTGTTGTTGTTTCCTTTCGAGTATAAATACATATAAATAGATACACACGGGAGCAAAGCTCCTTCCTCAAAAGGTAAAACTATTCCGATATACTCACATTCTCAGACTTCACCACAGCGATGCGGTCAATGACCAGCTTGAATTCCTCTCTGTATTTAGCTGCAAGTGGGAAAAAAAACATTTGCGTCAGTAAAATGTTTAATAATTCCCCGAATAAAAAGAATAGAAAAAAAATCCTTCAATTAATATACATTTACTATGACAGAGAGAGAATGACTCAGCATGTATAATCTCCAGTTTTCCAGTGTTTATTCTTCCTGTAAACATTTCCTGATGTGCTGTACATATATGGGCAAATATTAACATTGATACTAATACTTCTAAGAAAGGATCACAGCGGACATTTGAATCAGTTGTGGATTATAATGAGGCAGTAGCAGGGATACAGTTTCTTATATCACAAACTTGGCGGAGTAAATGCCCCACTCAGGATGATCTAAAGTCAGAGGAATGAGTTTCTCCTCCGTTATTGGCACAGCAGATACAAACAGATCATAGCAAATCCCTGAAAACAAAAACCTCGGTCACGTTACGTTGGGTAACTCTTTCCTGTGGGAATCGAAGCGATCTGCGTTTGTTTACACCAGACATTCAGACAGTCTCTGTTCCGTGCAGCCCGCAGTCGGCTACGCAAGCACAAATATTTTCCAGGTGATGGCATTCCATTCATGCCAACACGCAGCTACTGGACAATTGGAAGTGTTTCCCTTTCCTGGCGTGGGACGGAAAGTACATGTGTAGAGAAACAGTTAAAACTGCTCACGTTTGACAACAACAGGAAAAACCCAGAGGAAGCCGCCACTTACATCTGTCTCAACAAAAGAATTCCTTGCTTAGCACAGCGAGGAACGTTCACTATGTGCTTGTTATTTATTAGCCAGAGATGTGCAAAAAACAAGCAGCTTGCACAAACACACGTCTAACACACACACACACACTGTATACTCATCATGCCCCAGTTCCCCTGCCTGCCTGATGAAAAAGCGAGGCCATTAAGCAGGTCTACGTTCCAGTCATGTGGACTTAATTATGATTAAAACGCCATCATCATCACAATTATGACACGAAAAGCAGCAGCGCAATGAAGCACTTTTCTAATTGTGCGGCCGTGTCGGGCTGAACCTGGACACGCTGGACACTGCACTGTGTCGAAGGTCGCTGTGGAAAATCGAATCGAGAGGTCGAAATATGTTTGAGTTTCAGGCAGCGTCAAAGGTTAAGGTGCAGACTGCTGAGCGCATACAGTACATGTTCATTATTTATTTTCTGGGCCACGAAAACAAATCAAAACATATCATAATTAGGGATAGGACGACACCACTCTTTTGTGTCTTTTGTGTCTCTTTTTTGACACCAATATTAGTCCGACACAGTCATTTTAGACCATTTATGAACTATAAAGCTGTTTATTTTAAAGATATATAATCCTCAAAATATGTAACAAACAGCCCAAACACGACTCAGCTAAAATGCTATTGCTGATTTCTATTTACATTTTTTACAGTCTGTAAAATGAAGCATGCCATATATAGGAATTCTGGATTGTATATAAGATTTTACAGATTTGTCCAATGTCCAATATCCGATCCAGTGAGAAGGATATATATATATATCCTTAAGCTAACCAGGCAAGATCCTGACCAAATGTGAACCCATCATTATGGGCCTCCGGAATAAATAAAACAGTTCTGAAAATAGCCCAGGTTAATCCGAGTGCCAGATACGCAAGTTTGATGTGTGCTGTAATCTGTGAAAGCTGCAACTAATGCTGTAACGTCTAACTAATGCTGCTCGCTAACACAGAATAACTGTCCAGTCCCATTTTGTCCTCAGAGAATGACCATAGGGAAGCGCCAAAACAACACGACTCGCCTCGTTGCTGTTGTTGCTGCTGTGTGTGGCTTCAAAGTGCGATTTAAAAAAAATATGCACGCGTGACCTCGCTCTTATAACCACCTGCCACAGGAAATATGAGAAGATTCAGGCGGGCGGGGTTACATAATCATCTGTGCAGTTAGTGGGTGGAGGAGTCGAGCAGAGAGTCACACAGTAAACAGAGATCCTGAGCTAACACAGTGACAAGTTGTCTTTGTATTTGAGGTGCACATTCATTTAAAAAAAATATGCAAATTAAAAAGAGTTTTCATAGGAATAAGACTTTGAAATGTACCTTTTTTACAGAGGCCATTTTGTGCCGCCATGTTGCTGCAGCCAGAGCTTACTACTCTGTAATAATCTGTGCTCTCACCATTAGATGTCTCTTAAACTGGACCTTCAGCGTAAAGAGAACTGTATATTTTTGTAGTAACGGCCTCCCACCTACTTATGACACTCTGCCAGATTTGGTGGTGTTTAGGAGGATCAAATCAATCAAATCCCTTCACTCCTGGCATTTAGGTGCGTTTTAAGATTGTAATCCGATAGCGCGTGACCACTTGTAAGTTCAGGTGTAAACACACCTGAGGACAGATCGTTATCCGATCTGACCAAACCACGTCAGGCGGCCGTAGGAGACGCATTGTGAACAGGAGTGTAAATGCGACGAAGTCTCTGATGCGTCTCCGCTCCACCCTCGACAACTAAGTGAGCGTAAATACTTAAAGGTGAAGTAAGTAGTTTATAGTGCCATCTAGAGGAGAGGCTGAAATTTACAACAAAGAACTGCTCCTCTGCTCACCCCCCTCCCTTCCCTGAGCGCTACGGTATCCGCAGCTGGTCAAATGTCGTCCTCGTCGTCTTTCTCCGTGTCAGCAGATGAGGTTCGTGAGGCGAGGGAGAGGGCGAGCTACCGCGGCAGTAGCAGACGAAGCGGAGAGAGAGGAGGCGGGACTTCCTGCTACAAGTAAAGAGACGCTTGTTTTGTTCTCTCGCGTTTGTCCTTACGGGCTCCGGTAGAAACATGGCGTCTCGCTGCTAACAGTGGCTATGCAACCGCGGCCCGCGACCATGTTATTTTACATGACTTTTTGAAACACTACGAAAATGAAACAACAACTATTATACAGCGACTAGACAGTGCAGGAGCACATAATATGTATAAAAAAGTGGATTTTGGGTTATATAAACCCATAAATACTACACATTGTCCCTTTAAAACAGCGAAAAAATCCGTACAATAGTGCGAGTCCGTACAATAGTGCGACTTCGCGTACGGCGAACGTTGTTGTTGTTATGGCAGCGCATGCAGACGGGGCGGTGACGTAAAAGCAGGGGGGCGACATTGATCGGATAGCAATGGGATCTTGACGTGGACATCGGAGACTCATGTGAATACCAGGTGTAAAGGTGGGGGGGGCTTGTGCTCAGGGGGCCCCACAGAGGCTTGGAGCAGCCTCTGGTGTGAATGTGATTCATATGAAGTGACAGATTGTGTGACTGGGCTGCTTCAGCTACAACAGGCCTGAGGCAGGAAATGACACAATTCCTGCTGAAACTAAACTGTTGTTCACAGGAAAGAGGGGAGCGTTTAATACAAAACAGATGTGTGTGTGCAGCACGACTGAGCACACACACACAACACAACACAACACAACACACACACACACACACGAAAACACACACACACCGTTGTTGTGTGTAAATATTGTGTAAATATTATAATCCCGTTATGAGTAAAACTGTGAGGACAGTCTTGTAAACACGAGGTCACTTGATATTTTAGCGCCATCCCACTGTGCACAACCGCAACACACACACACACACACACTGTGACACACTCTCCCGTCCCGCTGAATCCATGACAATGACTCGCTACTTACCACGTAACTGCAGGTCAGTGTGGCCAATAAAAGGCTTAAATGTCTTCAGTATGTCTGCGTTTCTTACTCTGCCTGAATCCCCACCGGCGGAATAGAAATAATCCAGCAGCGCGTGCTCGCTCACATCACTCATCATCTCAGCTCAGTCTGTCTGTCTCTACCGTCTTTCTCTTCAACTGTGTGTGTGTGCGTGTGTTTTTGTTGTTTTAACGGATTCTTGGTGGAAGCAGCCATAAAGCTGCTCTCTTCTTGGCTAATTTGTTGTAGAGGAGTCTGAACTTCACTCCACCCAGACTGAGCTGCGCCTCCTCCTCCTCCTCCTCCTGCTGCTGCGGTTATTAACCCTTTAACTGACGCTCAGCTCCAGCATCCGTCACGAACCAAGCACTCACTGCCGAGAAGGAAGAAAAAAATCGAAATTAAATTAAATAAATAAAAAAAACTGGGCCATTTCAGTCCCAGTTGCTTATATTTTACCGACACATTGTTTGCAGAATGTATGTAAAAAAAATAATAGCGCTGGGGGCATTAGCGTTAGCCAGTAACATAAGCTAGTAAAGCTAACGCACGCCGCGTTAGCATGACGACTGACTGTAAAGAAAAAAAAAAAAAAAAAAAGACGTGCGTGCGTGACGTCATGTTTACGTGAATCCCGAACGTTAAAATGAGTCTCCAAAGTTTTTCGGAATCCAGGCACCATTTAGCCTACAAGTGTAGCTCCATTAGCTGCGTTAGCTCCTTTAGCGACGTTAGCGCGCCTACAGTCAAACTGGAGCCGCCTGTTTATTAAGCGAAAAGAGCAGCGCTACAAATAACCAGCGTACCTGTGTACTGCGTATGCGTTTACTTCAGACCAGGGGTCTCAAACTGGCATATAACTTCATATAATGTATGTTTGCTAGCAATGTTTATTATAACAGTAATAATAAGACAATTGGTTATTATTATCCCATTATTAAATGTATCATAAACAACATTCAATTACATATATAAATACGCTTGTTAGGGTCCGGCAGTGGCCGAAACGGCTCCTGGTACAAATTTTAATTAGAGTTGTCTTCACTATTATCTATTATTTATGATTTAAAATAAAATAAATGTATGTTTTTGATACTTATACATTAATTTTGCATCATACTATTATTAAGTATATGTCTGATATCATGATGCAATATTGTGAACCGTTGTTTTTTTTCCCCCACTTTTTGTTCTTTACGTCGGCCCCCTCTTGACCACAATAGATGAGCAATGGCCCCCAGGTCGTTTGAGTTTGAGACCCCTGCTTTAGAGACTCATTTTAACAATCGTCACGTGTGTCAAACGTCATCGAAACGCGTCATTGCGTTAGCGTTAACGTGCCCAGCACTATTATTTTTACATAAATTCCACAAACAAACGACTAGAACAAGTAAACGCAATAATTATGTAAAACTTAAATGCTATAATAGTGTTTTTATTTACATATGACAATAACACAACGCCCAGTTATTATAGTCCTAGTTATAGCCCGTTCATATCCGTAACAATAGTAATTTTTCTTGTCTCTTAATATACCACCCTGTACATACTGTAACATATATTACTGCTTAAAGCACTTCTGGTTGGATGCAAACTGCCTTATGTTGCCTGTGCTTGTGACACGTGCAATGACAATAAAGTTGAATCTAATCTAATCTAATCTAATCTATTTGTCGACAGACTTCTCTCGCAAAATCAGAAAGAAAAGGTTCCGCTGTTGTGTATGTTTATGCAACGCTGTCAATCAAAAAATGGCTCCGACTGGCAACACATTGTAGCTCTAGAACAAAAAAAAGAGGTTCCCATATACAGTACTTTGTACATTGTCACTTAAAATGTGATATAAATCACTTCTCCATTGACTCCCAGAGAAGCTGAGCTTCCCTGGAAGTGACGTTTTTTTTTACATATTTACATTTTTTAGAGATTAAGATAAGATAAGTAAGTCCTTTATTTGTCCCGCAGTGAGGAAATTTACAGTGTTACAGCAGCAAGATAGGAAAGATAAGGATAATAAATAGTAAACATGCATTAACAAGAAAAGTACAATATAAAAAGATGAAGATTAACACTAAGACTATATAAAAAAAATATCAGTTACTGATCCAACTACAAACACATGTTGCCAACAGCCATTAAAAATGAGTAGGTGGATGTGCTTTGACAAATCATGGAGTCTGCGATCCCTCATCAGTCTTTCAGTCGTCTATTGAAACCAGTCGGTTCTGGTTGCTTTTCCACGATACAGTTCCAGCATGACTCGGCATGGCATGGCTCAACTCTACTCGGTTTGGTGTGGTTTTCTGTTACTATAGTACCTCCTCAAAGTACTAAAAAAAAGTGCTATCGCTAATGGAAAAAAAAAAAGCACCGAACCGAGTCGTGCTGGAACTGTGTCGTGGAAAAGCACCGTCGGTGTGAACACTGAAGTCCTTTTTTAAAAATTGTGAAAGTTGTGTAGTGTTCTCCACATTTTCCTCTTTTATATTTAGTTAGTTGAATATATTAGCAACATGTGTGAACTATATAAAAGCAGAGGAGGCATTTCATGTCACCCACCCACACACACACACACACACGCTGCTGTGTGCACCTCACTGTTAACAATGAGGGCCCATCAGTTCAGGTATTAGACCGAACACATTGTCAGATTAATTGTGCGATTGTGTGGTAAATATTAAATGTGCTGGACTTACATGTTAATCCCTCTGTCCTCCTCCAGTGTTGCTTCTCTTTGAATGGGGGGTTTTCCCATTTAATTTAGAAATGAGCGATTTGTACGTCGTGTTTCATGCTGCTGCCCTCAGAAGACAATATTGGAATTACAGTAAGCTTCTTATAAGCTGATACAATTATTGAGGTGAGGAATTTATATTGTTGAGTGAAAGTGGGACCTTATGCTCTTTCAATTTGCAAAACAATACAAGTTTTACCAGGACGGAGACATTTGATCCCCCAGCATATGCCAGGTCTTTGTGGAATGAATTTATGCCAGAGAGCAGCTGGCAATACTTTTATCACCTTATTGGGGGATTGTATAGCAAAAAAAAAAAAAAAAAAATGCAGATCATTTATCTGAGTAAAACTACAAATATAAAAACAACACAAGTATAATTTATCTTAAAAGTATTTCAAAGTAAAAGCTTGTTTTTCAAATGCCACTGTAATGTAAATTGAAAAATTATTAATAATTCTCAGTCTGAAGCAGCATTTTACTCCTTTATCTGTTTTATATCCAAATTAAATACTTATATATGTCTCATGGGACATTCTATGTCCACAATGACAACCTCACTGTGACTATGACACAAACTCATATCTGACTGTTATTTAACCAACTCAACAGCAGACAGAAAAGATGCGACCATTATTATTTCCTTGAAGGGCCAGTTATGTGAGAAATAGTGACACCTATTGGTGAGGCTGCATGTTGTAACGAAGGCGGAGGTCAGGAGAACGACAGGTGCATTCAAGCCAGCCCTAGTTCGTTTGCTCGGAAAGTCCGGTTGGTGTGGGGAACTCTGATTTGCAGCAAATGCACCTAAAAAATATAGGTCCCGGGTTCACTTCAAATTAACCAAATGCAGGAAGCTACAACGCAGGGCATTGTGGGTAAACACAACCAAAACATTCCAAAAAAAAAACCAAGACCGATAGGATTTGATGCAGCTCCACGTTTTGCTCTTATGTGGCGGAAACGGAGGTTGCCCTGCATTAACCTATAGATGAGCGAACTTTCTTGTTCATTGTTTGTCTCGTTTTCTCCTTCAGTAACTCTTGATGCAGCGCCGCCTCAGGCGAGGAGGGGAATACGTTACTCAAAAGGTTCGGTGTGCGAAAGTGTGAACACAAACTCGGACCGGCTGGATGTCGGGACCCCCAATCGTACCAAGTCTAGCGGACTATTAGGTGTGAAAACGACCTACGGCGTCCTTCACATACCAGAAAGGATGCAGCGCTTTCACGCTCTCACTCTGTCTTCTGTGTCTTCTCTCTCCTTTGTTGATTTATGGATCAGGTTTATGTAGGCAGAACTGTTCTTCTTTGTTTGCGTTAGTTAACGTCAACTTCAAGACTTGAAACGCAGGCTTTGGCTGGTTTGTCCATTCGAAGCTGCATCATCTGCAGGGTCCTGAAAGAAAAGCAAACTGTTTTTATTTGAAAGCATTTATATACTTTTATCCAAACATACTCATTTTCTGTCAATAAACCCTTACATTTGGGCAGCCTGTGGGCAAGAGGGAAGGAATTGGGCTTGTATCTGAAGACAGGTCAAGGGCTGAGGCTCCCCAGTTTATCTGAATCATCAGAGGTGCTTTCAATCCCAAATTCACTTTTCACATGGTGGTAATTCTGCTCCGAACAGTCGGCACGTCCCGTCCTTCAACACACGCTGCAGGATTATCGCAGGAACATGAAAACTGTCACATAAATGCATATGGAACGTCTGCTTAATGCTGATTTCAGGGATCCGCGAGAGGAGAAACGGGGCCAGATGTTGCTGTGCACCATGTGAAGGTCACAGGCACCAGTCTAATGGCAGCCCATGGTCCTGATGGAGGGCAGATGTTCCCATGGTTATCCAGTCCGTATGGCGGCCACTCGTCCGCAGGCCTTTTCACAGCACAACGCTTGTACACGCGCTTCAGTTTGCTGTTCTGTTTTTTTTTTTTTTTAATGCGCCTGTAAAACATGTCCTAAATCCAATCACCTCATCCCTCTAAGGGGGATGATGTCGATGAATGGGAATCTGTAGTGGTAGTGGTGACCTACTGAGATTACAGGCAGGCAAACAGCCAGGCAGCCAGGCAGGTCTGGCGAGGGCAACCAGGAAATGGCCAGAGCTTAGCGAGGGATTGTTTAGAAAAGATAGACAATGGTGTCTACCTGGTTTTAATCCCTGCTCAGAAAGAGTACGGGGGATTGGCGGGGTTTAATAAATGAAAGTGCTCCTATAATCAGGATTTGCCAAAGTGCCCCTTTGTGTTAATCTGACATTTTTTACAGCATGGTTTTTGACATCTGCCGCGGCGAGTGGTGTTTACCCCTGCACTGCTCCAGCTGCAATGCAGCTGTGTGCGGCTGCACGGACCGGGTCATGTGGCACAGAGTGAAATACGAAGACGCTGCACAAGACAAGGATCTCTTCCTCCACAAATTATAAAAAGCCTCAGTTAAAGCTGCAGTGCATTACTCTTGGTGATTCTAAATCACTGGATGACGCAAAATCCTAAACTGAGTTGTGTGGAGCTGATTGACTTAATAAGCATCGTTTCAACTCATTAGACTCATAGTCTAACTCATAGATTTTAACTATTGTTGGTGCCTGATCATAATAATTTCTCTGTGTTAAAGGTGCATTATGTAATAAATCTAAAGCAACTGGTCATAAAATCCTCCTAATATGTCACAGAGGCTCAGGAATAATGTTCATATAACAAACTGAACTCACCAACAACAACAGTGCAGCCAAAATATTTGCATTAAAAAAAAAACTTTTGCAGACCGCAAATCATGTTTACGTTTTGAAATCATGTTTTGGCATGTGGCGCCACCTACCGCCGTCTAACAATCATAGCAGTGAGTAGAATCTCAGCTGATGAGCAAACGTGGTTTGCCAGTTACATCGGCGCTACAACGGCGGAGAAAACGAAACCTAAAAAGACCTCGGTATTTTGAATTTGTAGTGCAGTGACCGTTTTTGGCCACATTCTTACATATGGCGCCCTTTAAATAATCTGTATGGTGCAGCTGACCTGCAGCCGAGGCACAGACTCATCACTTTACTTAACAGAGGCTAATAGAACGTGGACGTGTAATTACTTGCTGCATTTTAATAATTAATGTCCAGGGTATCAGCGGTAAAGCATGATAAAGTAGTTTTTAAAATCAGGGATTACAACAGTAAATCCCAGCGGGCCAGATGTGAGGACGCTGCATCGTGGGACCAGATTAAACAGAAAATCCCACAGGGCCACACGAGCATCTTTTCTCTGTATTTGGCGGGCTTGTGCGGACTCAACATGCTGTAATCCATCGATTAGCTGATGTAATCACCTGTGCACACGCACACCTTCATCAGGGTCCAACATCACGTGATTCTGACCGACGTTTGTTGCCGAGACTCGTACGAACTTTGTGAGAATGAGAAGCAGACGGTCGGAGCAGATGGACGGCTGTGCTCGACACGAGCATCTGACTCACACATGAACTGAACCCAGTCCAAATTATATTTAACGGCAGGTTTAGCTCTTTTTTTTTTTGAAGTGGTGCATCAATATTTAACACATGGTTTATAACACAACACATTGTTTTACCATTTGTAAAATCGTACATTCTCACTTAGTGTTAAGCTTATTTCTCCAATGTCCACAACCGATCAAAAGTTTTTTTTTTGTTTTCCATTAAAAGTCACACTCTTATTCATCAAAAGAGTTGCAAAATGTATAGAAAATATAGTCAAGACATTGACAAGATTAGAAATAATGACTTTTATTCAAAATAAATTGTAATTTTGCCAAAACTGTTTTCAGTTGTGCTAATATAAATGCACAAGGGTTTTCTAATCATCCAATAGCAAATCTAACGCGATTAGCAAACACAATGTACCATTAGAACACTGGAAATGGGCCTCTATTCACCTATGTACATATTCCATTAAAAACGAGACGTTAGCAGCCGGAATAGTCGTTTACCACATTGACAATGTAGAGTGTAAAAAAAAAAAAGTGCTTTTCGTTCAAAAATAAGGACATTTCTAAGTGACCCCAAACTTTTGAATGGTAGTGTACACATATGAGGGCTTATGAGGGTATTTTAAGTAAAGTGCTTATTTACCCAAGTGTGAATATTATTTGCTATTTTGAAGATCCAGATTCACCCACACTCTCACTCACCTTCTACCACTTTATCCTCCACACGAGGGTCACGGCAGCTGCTGGTGCCAATCCCAGCTGACGTGGGGTGAAAAGCAAGATCCAGATTAAACAAACAAAACATATGGTCAGCCTCTACAATAATGATCCACTTACAACTGTAAGTAACGTTTCACCCACACACACAGATTAGCCAATCTATAAAATTCTTGTGTCTATATATCTATTTTCAGACGTTATGTGTAAATCATTTTTGTGATGATACATTTTTTAATCACTAGAACCAGAAAACTGCACTTAATTCTGTTAAAGTACTTAAAAAAGGCAAAACATTTAAATGATGTACACCCAGCTTTTAGTAATAAAAACAGTAATACTACTTTTTCCACATGTACGTACACGTCCAACTCCTCTTGATTTACACTCAGCCGCTTTGTCCAAATGACTTAAAAAACAGGTTTGATTTTGTGATAAATATATATTAAAAAATAAAATAAAACAATGATGTAATGATTTACCGCAGTTCACAGACAGTCGTTGCCTCTTAGGTGTAATTCTTCGTCTCCTCCATAAATCAGAACATCGCCACCTGCTGCTGTCTGGAGAAAAATCAAGAGACAAGAGCTGCACGACCAGTTTGTGTCGTTTTTAATGTGACGGATGTCGCTCAGATTTTCTCCTCACATCACAACCATTACAATGGATTAAACCATTAAAACAGGGATTGTAAAGTTGTTGTGTTTTTTTTTTATTATTATTTTGTAAGACACCTTAAAGTCATTCCTAAAAAAAAAGGAAACACATGATTTTGGTTCATAGCACATTCATGCCTGGCAAAGAAAAACAAAGATTAAGACTATATCCAAAAAAAAAACAAAACAAAAAAAAAACACATGGAAGCAAACAATATAAACAATATCTTATATAAAACATAGCAGAGATAATAAATATTACACATAAACATCAACTAAAGTAAACAGGAACCTATTTTGGTTTGGGCAAAGTTTGGAATTAAGTTATATTCACTGATCTGAAAAGCTGTAGAAATGTGTGTGTGTGTGTGTGTGTGTTCTTGTACTTGCAGCATACTGAGGACCAGTGAGGGTTTTTAACCAACAAAGTGAGGTCATTTTTACGAAGTGAGGACATTTTGGCCGGTCCTCACTTTGTTTTCATTGAAATCACTTCCTTAGGTTGCTATAACCTGCTATACTCAATTTGTAAAAAAAAATATGTATATAGTATAGTTGTACATAGTATAGTATTACGTTTTTGTCCATTTTTTTATTTTTATTTTGGACAACATAGTATAGAATGACTTTTTGTCAAATTTTGGACCAAAAGTTTTTTTGTTTTTTTTCAACTTTTGGATGACATAGTATAGTATAGTATGACGTTTTTGTTAAATTTTGGACCAAAAACTTTGGGTCAAATTTTTTTTTCAAATTTTGGACGACAGTATAATATGATGGTTTTGTCAAATTGTGGACCAAAACATTTTTGTCAACATTTTTTTTTTTTTT
The DNA here is from genome assembly GCF_963457635.1 of Microchirus variegatus. Taxonomy (NCBI): domain Eukaryota; kingdom Metazoa; phylum Chordata; class Actinopteri; order Pleuronectiformes; family Soleidae; genus Microchirus; species Microchirus variegatus. Next base: position 25,479,809 of record NC_139810.1, read on the forward strand.
TTTTGGTCGCCAAGAGTATAGTATGACGTTTTTTTTGTCAAATTTTGGACCAAAAAAAAATTCCAAGTTTTACAGCCCTTTCTGCTCTGGGGCTCCACCTGCAGACATTTTATGGTACTGCAACCAGTAGTTCTTTGTAGATGTCGTTCATGAAGTAGATTTCTGTGTTTGTGTTGATTTATAAAGTGGAAATGCTGGTCCTCAGTATGCAAGTACAAGAATGTGTGTGTGTGTGTGTGTGTGTGTTTCTAAACCTCCAGGAAAAAGCTGTTACATAAACCAGCTCTGCAGATTCACTCATGAAGTCAAATATTCAACCCAAAAGTTTTCAATCTCATCAAAGTGTAGATGACGACTTAATGTTTATCCGTGTGTGTGTGTGTGTGTGTGTGTGTTACATGTAGGCATCAGGGTGAGAGTGAACACTCAAAACATATTCAGTCATTGCTATTGAAGAAATGAACTCATCCTTATTAGTTCAACCAAAATGACATTAGTTCAACCAAAAGATTAACAATGAAAAGGGAAACAAACAAAAAAAGGTCAGTATCCATGGTAACGTAGCTTGTTTTTTTTTTGTGTGTGTGTGATTGGCTGTATTGGACCACAGTGCCTTTCAGGTGTGAATCTGTGAGCTATTCAAGTTTTCCATCTTTGGGCGTGTTAGCGTTTTTTTGTTTTTTTGTTTTTCAAACAGGAGATGGAAATCCATTTTGGTTCAGTCAGGAAAGGGCGGACAGTGCATCATTCAAACGCAGACGCTCACACATTCACACTTAGAATACAGGCGGACACAAACATCGATAAGAACGACAAATTCAAAATCATCGTGACTGTAAATGTCATTTCACTCCTTTGTGATACTTCTACTCAACAAAGATAACTGTGCAATTTTTCATTTTGTTTTTTTTTTCTCTTTTCAAACCAGGAGTAGTACAAATATTAGGAGGAGGACGTCCTAGGTGCTGTCTTTTTGTGTTTCATCCACATGTAGAGAGTGTTTTTTTTTGTTTTTTTTTCAGCTTTAACTCTTCTCTGTTGTTGACATGTTGAAAGGCTTTACGTCTGGATGTCTCCTCGCCCTGCAGGGGGCAGCACACCCACAAGCCCTGCACACTCTCCCAGTCCAGCCTAAGGTCCCAGCCCCCCCAATAACACTACTTCCGTTGCAAAGTGCAAGCAATTTAACGTCTCTCTGCCTCTCCTTCCCATTTTTCAAGAAAACGTGTGAGCCAGTGCATCAGCAAAGGGAAAAACACAAGGATCTCAGTAAAGTGGTCGAGTCACAGTCCAAAAAGCAACAGGAAAGGAGAGAGCAGTAAGAGAGAGAGAGAGAGAGAGAGAGAGAGAGAGTGCATCTGTGTCTCAAGAAATTCAGTCCATCCACGCAAAACACGTCCTTGTTCCTTATGACGTCCACATTCCACTGGTCAGCTGTTTAGAAGAGTGGTTATACCTCCCTGGAGAAGAAGAATAAAGACTTATTAAGGCTAATAATAACATAGCAACACATTTGACCTTGTTTGTTCAAGAAGCTGTGACAATCGCATTACATTCATTTTTTTATGTTCAAGTTTGACATAGTATATCATATTGTCTCTTTTGCATCATTCTTATATTATCATCGTTTTGTTTATTTGTCTAAAAACTGCGTTCATATTTATCGATCCTGTGAATTCTTTATCCTTATTTCCTTATCACCATATGTAAGAATGTGGCCAAAAGCGGTTACGACACTCAAATTCAAAATACCGAGGTCTTTTACGTTTCGTTTTCGGACGTAACTGGCAACCCGTGGTTGCTCGGCAGCGGAGATTCTACTGCCTGCAATGATTGGTAGACGGCGGTAGGTGGCGCCACATGCCCAAAACATCAACATGATTTGTGGTCCGCAAAATGTTTTTTTTAATGCAAATATTTTGTCTGTACTGTTGTTGTTGGTGAGTTCAGTTTGTTATATGAACATTATTCCTGAGTCTCTGTGACATATTAGGAGGATTTGATGGCCAGTTGCTTTAGATTTATTACATAATGCACCTTTAAACAACAAAGTAAATTCCCTGTATGTTTACAACCTACTAAAACAGCACTCCTTCTCGTGCGATATTGCTCAATTCTGTAGATTTCTGTAATTCTGATGTAAAGATGTCGGTAGGTTAGAGTAAAAGCAACCACTTACGATGCCGTGAGCGTGGAATTGAGGACAAGAGTGGTGCGTATCCTGTACAGCTGCGCTAATGTCAGCTTCTTGTGCTGCTGGGCTGGAGATTTCCTCTTCTTGGGCGACGTTTCCCCTGATTCACCGTCGGCAGGCGTCTGGTTTTTCCTGTCCGCGCAGGCGGACGGAGCGCTTTCCCCATCCGAAGTATTGCTTTGCGATACATTGTCTTCACATTGTCCGGCCGGCGCCCTGCGACAGTGCCTGGCCTCCGCCCTCCTCAGGCTGGCGCAGATTCTGTCGGACGGTAAGGTCAGTAAGTCCTCCGACTGCCGGAGGTCAGCGGGGAGCAACTTGACGCAGTTCTGGCCCAGTTCTGACAGACTCTTGCTGTGCGCCAGCGTCGCCGTGCTCTTGTCCCTGCATTTTCTCTGGCCCTGTTCTTCGGTGTCAAGTGAGAGTTTGTGTGTCACGGGCGTTTTACAGTGGACGCGCTGGAGCAGGTTGTCCTCAGAGCGGGACAAGGACAGGGAGGACAACCTCTGGAGGCAGTCGAGTCGCGGCTGAACATGAGGCCACCGGCGAGGTTTAGAAGAAGACTGGATGACTGACAGCTGAGAGCCCAAAGAGGCAGCGTCCTCCTCCTCCTCCTCCTCCTCTGCTTCTTCTTCTTCTTCTTCTTCTACCTCATCGACATCTCCTCCATCCTGCTCTTCCTCCTCTCCATACTCCTCCTCCTCAGTCTCCTCTCCTTCACTTTGTCCAGGCTGTGGCTGTAATTCTCTCAGCAGGGACTCAGGAGAGAGCGTGCCGTAAGCGCTGTCCATGGAGAGAGAGCGACACTGGGCGTCCAGCTCCTCGCCGTCGGCCTGCGCTTCCTGTTCGTGCTCAGAGTAAACCGTGGAGTGGACGCTGTTCATGGAACAGGACTGCTGGACCTCAGAACCGTCAGACTGCAGAGCCGCATCAGAGTCGGAGTCCGATTTAGTCGTCCTCTCCAGGTTCATGTTGGAGACGGGAGACTCGTTGTTTTCTCCCGGTTCGTCGATGTCCATCACTGACAGCGTCTCAGTGGAACCATCGGATTGACTGAAAGCATATTTGTGACTTTTATTAGATTGCGAGGCCACAACAATAACGGTATAGCCATTTTTAAGGAGAAATACAGCATTTTAGAGTAATCCATTTATCAATTTTATTTAAATAAGACATAAAAAGCCAGCAGGACTTTATGTGCAATTTGTAAAGGAGTTGGACAGAATAATACCTTAAGCTTTGCTGTTTATTGTGCCTCAAGCACGGAGAACTCGCGGTAGAGTTGCTGCTCTCGTCTTCCTCCTCCTCCTCTTCACCTTCACCTGTCTTCAGACTGTTCTGCTGTCGGACAACCTCCTCAGAGCGGAGCCTGTGGAGCTGGTTCTGTCACATAATTCAACCATATTCAATTACTTTAGAGTAAACAATAGCTGCGGCTTTTTCATTTTGAAATGCAAAAACACCGTGGACCAAGGAGTTATGCTTTCGATCATATCATAGACCAACTCTCTAACCTGGACGTTGCAGATTGCATCGATCCAGCTGCGCCCCTGGATGGCGCTGTTGGCTTGTAAAGTGAAGGCTGCCACTGCACTCTTGAACTCATTGAGGTAGATGAGGATGAACGATCCTACAGATCAAGAAAAAACACACAAAAATCAGCATTAATTTGAAAATACTCTGATATCTGAAGATGATCTTTAGCAGAAGAATCACTCCCCACTCCCCACGGTACATTAGCTTACACTGGTTACCTAATCCATAAGAACACATAATAGATTATTAGGTCGACTCAACAGCAGTTGATTTTAAAACCTGTGTTGATTACTCACCAGGGTCTTTGAGCTCCTTGCAGACAACATTGTGCATGAGGAGTGGCTGTCGGATGACTTTGACTTTTTCCACTCTTTTTACTGGCTTGGTAATTAACAGCAGGTCAGTGAACAGGAAACAGTAGACGTCCATCTGCAGGAAAGTTTTATTTTAGGCATGTCGTGTTTTTCTGCGTTGATCGTTTTATGGGACACGTGATGGAAAAAGCAGGCGTATAAAGATAAGAGCTCATCATGTGAGTCGCCCTTACCCGACTGTCTTTGCCCTCCTTCATCCTCAGCGCTCCCTCGAGATGCAGCTGCCGTGTTTCCTCTGGCGAGACTCCCCTCATGGGAGCCATGAGGTCGAAGTGGCTGTGCTCCTTGAGGATCTGAAAAAGACCAAAAGACAAAAAAGCATGAAGCGAAATCTTCGCGCGATGCTTCACATCGGACTGAAGGAGCTTTTGTGAAGAATTGCAAAGCCTTTCTGACCTTCTCCACCTCCTCACTGCTGCCCTCCACAGCCTCATAGGAGTCAATGCGGGACGAAATGGTGGCAAGCTTCTGCTGCTCTTGGCGCTGTCGCATCTGGGAGTCCACGCTGTTGATGAAGCCCTCGACTGTGGCCACCTTGAGGAGGAACAACACAATAATACGTTAGTGTTAGCACTACACACAACAGGCGATTAAACTGCATTTTTGTACGCTATTAAATGTGTCATTGTTTAAAATCGTCACCATGTTACTGATGATGTCACGGGCCGAGGGCTCGTCGGTCTTCTTGAGAACGCTCTTCAGCAGGAGTGGATACTTGGTAAGTCTCTGGTGAGGCTTCGCCAACATGTCGGTCAACTTCAGACGGTTACACTGCTTGTGAGTCTCTGCCCACTGAATTGAACCAAAACAAAGGCAGGATATTAAACATTAATGTGCCAGAAATAATAAGAAGAAGAAGAAGAAGAAGAAGAAGAAAAATACAGAGAGCTACAGAACACGGTGTTCCCGTCGATATCGGTTTTAAGGTGAGATGGAACTGACCGTGACGTAGGTCCTGAAGAGCTCGTTGTCCCTGAGAAGTGTGCGCATGTTCTCCATGCAGCCTTCTTCCTCCATGCAGTACCGGATGTAGGGCTGGAACCTGGAGCCAAACTGAAAAACAATGATGCATCACAGGAATTAACAACAACGATAAAACAAAAAGTATTGTATCTGACGCAGCTAGTTTTTAGAGAAATAGAGATTATCTATCGGTAAATCGAGAGAAGGTCTGTCTTGCTCTGGACTGTCCATTAACCGATGTATATGATGGTATTAGCAACTGTTTATCCGATTTTTAAAAACAGAAATGTAAAACAAGTAGCTATTTACAGTATGCGTGCGTCTCTTTATACAAATAATCATTCTCAGACTTTCCTCTACTATCCCCATATGCATTTTGTGTAAGTGATATAAGATTTATTACACAAAAAACGCCTGAAAGAACAATTTTACAAACACATTTTCCTCATGCTCACACAGGTAAATGCAGGCTAATACAAGGACAATACTTACATACTGTATTTGCCGAGTAACTGCATAAATGTGTACGATATACAGTACACCACTTACTGTCATGAAGCCATCGTGGAGGTCAGTGGGGTCGAGCATGGTCCGCGCCTGCCTGGCCTTCTCCAGCACAGGCAGCATGACCTGGTTCCACAGGGACGTGTGGAGGCGGACAAGCTCCTGGATGTTGCTGAACAGCTTGGCGGGCTCCACCTCCGTCAGCAGACCGCTCTCCTGCAGGTTCAGCAGCCTGCACAGGAACAGCTGCAAAACAGAGACCCCCGAAACCGGGGAAAAAAAAAATGTTCAGTAGACGCTCAGCTGATATGGAGCCATCTGTAAGGTGAAGGTTATCAGGCTCATGGGTAAATAATAAACAACAGCCGAGTGCGTTATCATAAAGATTACATGTTCTTCGCAGAAGTCACAGAACAGAAGCCAGTTCATGTTATGTAACGGCAAAGCGCGTGTCAGCTAACACAGCGGTCGTCCGTACACTTACATCAGTGATGACACGAAGTTTCTTTATGTACGTGGCCTCCGTGTGCAGCAGCTCCCATATCGCCTCCTGCTGGTGAAACTGGCGCCTCGTCAACGTCTGCGCACACAAATACACGTCATATTAACAAATGTTACAACATGTTGTTGATAATATGTGATAGCAACCGATGAAGATAACTGTTGTTCAGAGGGAACTTGAATCCAGAACTGGATGAAAGTTTACTTATGATTTGATGTACACTACCATTCAAAAGTTTGGTTTGTCCTTATTTTTGAAAGAAAAGCAAAATTTTTCAATGAATATAACATTAAATGAATCATAAATACACTCTATACATTGTTAATGTGGTAAACGACTATTCTAGCTGCAAACGTCAGGTTTTTAATATATGTATGTTTTAATATAGGAATATGTACATAGGTGTATAGAGGCCCATTTCCACTGTTCTAATGGTACATTGTGTTTGCTAATGGCGTTAGAAGGCTATTGAATGATTAGAAAACCTTTGTGCAATGATGTTAGCACAGCTGAAAACAGTCTTGCTGGTTCTTTGATGAAAGGGAAAAATTATTATTTGGAATAAAAATCATTATCTCTAATCTTGTCAATGTCTTGACTATATTTTCTATTCATTTTGCAACTCTTCTGATGAATAAAAGTGTGACTTTTAATGTAAAACCCAAACAAAATTGTATAGGTGACCCCAAACTTTTGAACGCTATTGTACAAGAGAAATGTAATTTTAATAAATGAGGGCCGGCTATGTTATTCGATGACTTATTCCCGTCAGACCACAGCCTTGTCATATACAGCCATACTCGTATAAACATAACTTGCTGCTGGCAGTGCATCTGGTATGTTCCAGTAGTTCACGTCAACAATCTGATTAGAGGGAAAACGTTGGGAAATCACATGAGCTGCAGCCTGTAAAAATGCCTCGCGTAACAAAGCACCAGGTATGAAACGTGCAGTCCGAGGTGCCGTGATCGCAGCGGTACGGTCACTGCGTCTAACTGTCCTGATGAGTTGTTTACACATTAACAGGTGCATGACACTGTACACTGTACACTGGAACTGTGAGATAATTCAGTGATTTGCGAGCAACAGTCATCAGGGAGAGGTGAAGATAAACAAGAAGGAAGTAGAGTCCGATGTCAGGAAGCAGGATGTAAATGTGTGTGTGTGCCGGTAATAAGATGACAGAGTAAAGGACTTTTATTATGAAGTTACTGGTATATATTTTTTTCTTTAAGCTAAAGGTACATGTTGACATTTTTTGGAAGCTTCTTTGTTCTCTCTTTTACTACTTCTCTTTTACATACTTAACTTCTTTGTCTGTTTGTGTTGTTTTTAAATGTGTGTGTACGGAGCCTGAGCGTGACTCAAGTTGCTGCTTTTGATTCACTTCTATTTACTTATAAATATTAAGATTTTATTTTTGTTGTTGTTTGATATCCGGGACAGCGATTTTGACCAGAATTGAACTGAGAATCATCACTACTACAGATTCTTATCGAATCTGTTATTATTATTTCACTAATATACAGTATTCCTGTTATACTTCATCTTTACTCCACCTGTTTTGGCTATGAATGGTTGATTGAGTTGTGTCAATTGCTGATTCAAATGGAATAAAACGCCCTAATTCTAAGATCCAAGCATTAGTGGTGATTACTATTTATCTCCACTTTTTAATGTATTTATCATTCAATGCTACACATTTAACTTAATTTTTCTTCAAAGTCTAACTTAATTTAATTTTTTTTTTAAATCTAATTCACTAACAGCAGGCGTGTGTGTCTTTGTGTCATGATGTGCACCTCTGAGTTGTCCAGTAGTAACTGCCAGCTGTCCTCCAGGGCCAGGTTGGGCTCCTCCTCCTCCCAGGAGTCCTGGTGGAAGGAGAGCTGCCGCGGCACTTGAGGCATATCGAACAGCATGTAAGAGTGGAGCTTGCTCTGGAGCTGCTCCAGACGGTCCACCTCCTGTGATGAGACGAGAACGATTACAGACACAAGACTGATTAGTGTCAGCAGCAAAACCCAATAGGACGACAGTGAGAGGAGATGTGAAAGTAAAATGTCACGTCTGTGTCTTGTTACATTAAAACTGTAAGGGAAGACGAGTCCCCGCATTAGCATATAAAACCCGGCTCTTTCCAGCGCCTTAACTCTTGCATCCAACTGTGGCTCCTATTCAGGTCTTTGTTCCAGCTGACAGCTCTTATGTAATTATGAAAATGAGCTCTGTGGATTGAGACCTTTTTAACAAAAGAAGATAGAGTAGGGAATGGGGGTGAGGAGAGCTACAACTTGGAGGAGATGGAGATTTGCAGCGATGGCTCAGCATCAAAGACATGTCTGTGTATTAAAAAAAATCCACAGTAAAAAAAAATAAACACCCACTAAAATAAGCATTAGAAATATTAAAAAAAAAAATAGGGATAAATTCTATAAAATGCAAGCATTAGGAATGTTAAAATCTTCTTAGCACTTCAGCTTTTCAAAGTTCTGTGACAGGAGGGACTGGGTCGTCGTTTAACCCCGACATACAGAGACTGGCAGAGGTCCACGTCTCAGTGGAGGATCTCAGGCCTCGAAGGGGTTAAAGGGAACATGCAGGGTGAATAGAGATGAGCGCAGTACTGACAGGTGACTGACAGATACTGTCTCCGTCTGACGTCTGCTATTGTGCAGGATGTGACCTCAGGAGGACGAGTATGATGGGAGTGCGTGTGTGTGTGTAGGTGTGACTCAGTGTCATACAATGAAAGTGGATAAAAACGCTGATAGAGAAGTACAAAGGCTTGACATTTGGGGACAATATGCTTATTTGCGTTCGCGTTCAACTGTGACCTTTACGGTGCGAGTAGGTGGATACATGTCAGAGTCTCCCTCTGTTTCTAGTCTTTGTGTTCAGCAGAGCTGGGCAACTGCAACTGGGCAGACGCAAGAGTGGTCTTGATTCTCTCATCTAACTCCAACTGTCAGGATCTATTCCTTTGGACCAAGTGTTTTTTTTCTTCTAATGGATGGAACTGAGTGAGCATAAAGCTTTTCCTCCACTTCGTCATTTCCAGAGCTGCTGGCAGCCAACCCAGTCAGGAGACTTTGAGGGGAAATGACCTCAGTTGGACTCGAGGGGGGATTTGGTCCTCTGACCTCCTCCCACTGCTGTGTGCTACTGTTTTGTTTATACTTTAAACATTTTCTTAATGTGAGACATGTCTGGACAAATTGCACTCAGTTCTAAAGCCAAACGAAAGAGGTACCACTTTGCTTGAAATCACCTCCCCGTCTGATTAGTGTTACCTTGCCAAAGGGCCCCGCTCCAGCACTGGAGCTAAAGAAGCCACTGAAGCGACTGGCAGCGCGATTCTTCCAGCTGTCGGGCCCAGCACCGACGCCGGGCAGCGAGCCACCGATCTGTCCCAGAGTATCCGGGGTCGGAATATTCGTCTCCCCCAGGAACTCTGTCATGTTCTTCCTCCGTCGAGCTTGACCCTGACAGGACAGAGACACGGCGAAATATTAATCCCAGGTTGAAACAGGGAAAACAATGAAAACAGAAAATGAAAGAACACAATGCATGAGTGGCAGTGGGAAATACTAAAGTTTCCAGTTGGACGGATGGAAAGAGACAATGAAGGAGAGAGAAGTATGCGAGGACGGAACAAACAGGAAATCGGAGGGGAATTCTTTGTGAAGGATGACATCAGCGGGACTATTAAAGCTGTCCTAATGGTCAGACACAAACAGGAGAGGGAAGGACTCCACTTCCTCGCCGCGAAGGCTCATTACATCACAAGGAGCAGGTCGGGAGGTTGTTCCATAAGAACAGATGACCCGGGTCTGGCCACTGCTCCCCCCCCCCCACCCCCACCCCCCACCTCCACCATCTATTGTTACCCTGTCAGCAGAGCCTGCTGTGTCGCCCTCACTCAGGCGATCTCTGCCCACTTTACGAGCGCCAGCAAAGCAAACAAACAAGAGTCACCTCAGTATCTGAGGAAGCAGTTGTTTTCGTCGTTAGTGTCATTTGTGAGGAGCCGCGCACATTCCAGGACACTGACACTGTTTCTGAAACGCGCCGAACCATTCCAGCCAAATTCTCCTCCCCCCCCCCCCCGCCCCCCGAAACACAAACACATATGCACAATCTAATAAAAACACTTTGCTAGACATCATGACATCACTTCAGCACATTTATCAGATTTTTCTGCAGCTTCCTCTAGAGGCCACAAAAGGCTTTGAAGAACTGTTTTTTCACCATAATCAGAAGAAAGGACTAACTTCTACTTTTCTACTTCTCACTCCACATGCATGGTAATATCACCTTTACCCGGGCCCCCACCAACCAGGAGCTGCGCTCACACGACTCTACATACATAGGCGGACTGTTTACACATCTTTGTGGGAGTAAATCAAACTCTGTGACAGAGCCTGGATACTGTGTGTGTGTGTGTGTGTGTGTGTGTGTGTGTGTGTGTGTGTGTGTGTGTGTGTGTGTGTGTGTGTGGGTGTGTGTGTGTGTGTGTGTGTGTGTGTGTGCCTTCCACATCCTTCAATAAAACAGCCTTTTCAATCATCAGAAACAAACACGCAGACAGTAAAAAAAACAGAACCTCTGCGAACGCGTCTCGCAGCTCTCAGATGTAAACTAACTCGATTGAAACGACTGATAAAGGCTTATCAAAATAAACGGTGTGTGACACTGAAAACTGAGGCAAAACATTTTTTTTTTTTTAAATATTATGAAGAGCACTAGTCAAACTGTTCTGTATTACACAGGCTCCCCATTTTAGGACAAATGTCCCCAGAGCTTTTTGTAAATCCACTATAGTAAAAAGCCCCTCAAGTGGCCTTTACTGAGCTGCATGACATGATAGTAAATCTGAGTGGGGGGTCCTTTAAGGTTTGAATCGGCCTTTTTTAGCTCTTTTGTTCTTTGTGAAGGAGTAACTGCAAACAAACATGTTGGACTTGAAACAAAAACTGTGGAGATTTAGGGAAAGTTAGGAGAAAGGAGGTTGGACAGATTTAGAGATTTGTTAGTGGGGGATATCCCAGAATTAAGAGAGAAAACACACAGGTGTCAGGAAGTGTTCGGTCCCCACTGACGGTGCTTCTGCCAGCAGCACACTAATGAGCGAACCACTTTGTATGTGTGCCGTACGTGGCAGCACTCAGAAAAAAAGACATTATTTTTCTAATAAGGATGTTTTTGTTGTAACAAATAAGCTCATACACATCGAAAAGTCGGACAAATCCTAAAAAACCCGACGGTTCCCCACCACATTAACAACAGTGCTCACCATTGAAACCAGAGGCATGTCAAAAGTAACAAAAACCATCGTAATCCTTCAATTGGATTCATGGATCACAGCCCATTCTGGAGCCAGCTGTCGCTCTCTTTCTCTCGCAACTTCACGTCTCCACCGTCTCGCCTCCGCCGCCAGTAAAATCATACACATCCACGCCAGGTCTTCACCGTCCGCACTTACGATACGCCAGATAGTCCGAGAAGCGAGACTTCAGAAGTGACGACTGCGACACTTATCCCAAGATCAAGAGTCTTGTGTTGAACATCACACGCAGTCTGGAGAAGTCCCCGTTCCAGCTGACAGGGTCCCGGTTGCCCACAGAGACCAGTGTCCGACTGCTGCGTCCTGCCGAGTCTGTCTGCAGCTTCTTTTTGAAGCGGGGATGTATCTGTGTCCTGTCCTGCTGTGGTGAAACCTTCTCACTGAGGCACCCAGTCTGCTCGCATTTCATACAGGCACTGGCCAGAAGTCATAGCAACCAGGAAGATCCTGCCTCATTGTGTCAGGCAGGAAAGGAGAGGCAGAGCCAGGGCATAAAGAGGAGGAGGTCGATGGGAATATTTGGAGGCGGAGTCAGAGTGACAGCTTGTAAGGAGCTCCCCTGGTTCAAATGTATACATCCTGGTGTTTGTAGAAGTGAAATCTCCTCTCCGCCGGCTGCACACAGTTAGAAATAAACAAACCACTCTACTGCGCACTGCAGTATTCCGCGTCTTTACCGTCACCACCAGATTAGCCTTCATTTCAAGGTAATTACCTGAATAAAAGCAAGAAAATTACAGAATGACTGGAAACAGATGGCGTGCTTAATTCTTTACCCTTACTTTAAAGTCGGTCCATTATTCTTATCTCCGATCGCTCTTTTGCCTGGAGACCTTTGAACAATGGGTCGCGAGTTGGTCAAAACAAGGAGCCAAATGGCCCGACAATGGCCGAACGGGAAATTCCCTTTGTTTACATGCTTGTTTCAACACATGCAACAGGCTGCTTATGTCTAGTAGATAAGCACCAGCGCCTTCTCCTCCAGGAGCAGAAGAGAAGCCTGACGACTCCTACTGTTGTGACAATACAGTCGAAAAATATTTGTTTTGGTTGTTTAATCTGCAGCATTTCGTTTCATATCGGAATATTTTGGGATTGTAGCCCGTTGATCAAATACCGTCAGCAATTTGAATGCTTTCTTGGGGTTTTAGAACTTATTTTTTAATACAGAATAGAACCAAAAAAATCAGCAATTTAATCAAACAAATGTAGCCAGAAAACTCCAGTAATTAGAGATAGAAAACTACAGCCCGAGCAAATATACGCTCAAAGTAAACACTAAGCCGCTCTTGTGTTGTCGTCCGAACTAATTATGTTTACGAGGGTTTCCCTTGTGCCTTTCCTGTGCAAACCTGTCAGTCAGAACAGAGGTCAGCGAAGATTCCGAGCCCCCGCTTTAGTTGCAAACTCCTCTCAAAGTGGGAACAACTGCGACGTGTGCACTGGGGCCTAGATGGAGGGAGCAGTCAGGTTAATGATATCAAGCCCAGTGTGCACTCACAGCCTTATCTTATCACTGTGGTTTGTGGCATTAACCTTGGACTGGACGAGAGAAAATCCTTTAACCGGTAGGGATTGTATTAAAATAAGCAGTGACAAAGGACGCGGCGTCGCACTCACCCGACCCCGCTTCTCCCTCTGCCCCCATTGCTACTGCCTCTATGTTAACATACTGATAACAGCACCCCTTGATCAGGTAGGTTGATTAACGATGGGAAAAACAGCGTGACACTGACCTTCCTGAAAGCCTGAACACACACACACACACACACACACAAACTAACACAGGACAAACACACACATCATGTGTGCTAAATCCAGGAAAGAGAAACTAAAAGAAACCCCCCTCGGTGGTCAACACATGAGCTACGATTCAAGGTCACTTTAGTTCCAATAATGGAGGCCCTGACGACCAGCACCACGAGCACAAGCTTTTGGCCTGAGGGCGAGAGATGAGAAGTTTTCACGCAAAACATGCTCCTTTTTACTTGACCTACATCATTGTCTCGGCCAGTGTAATGGAATCACCAGCCATCATCATCATCACAAGTGACAACACACACAAACAAACATTTGAGCTGCCGTGTTTCCAGCTGATGAGATCAGATTATTATTATTTTTTTTAAAGTCAAAGCTGAGTGTTTCCTGTAAATTACATTAAATTAAGTTCCACATCAACAAATTATTTAAAAAATATATTCCATTTGAATTATACCGATACAACTTCCTGTATTTATTACACCTACCGCTAAAAATAGTTTAGCTTACTACAAAACCCTGCAATGAATCCTACCTCCACGAAACCTTTAAAATCTGTTGTAGTGTTGATTAGTGGTGTCGATACCAGTTTATAAAAATATTTTGGAATAATTTAGCTTCCTCATATCAAAGCTAATAGAGTGGGACATACTTGAAACTGCTCTGTTTTGCCAAAAGCTGTGATTTCAATAAATGACACTATTTTTTGAACTGGAACTTTTACTGTAAACGGAGCGTATTCTGCATATTATCCTTACGAAGAAAAGCATAAATGTTTGTTTGAAGATGCCGGACGCCACGGCACATCACTACATCGTCAGTCCGAGTGCATCCTCTCACCTGACAGTCACTTGGTCTCGTTTCCGTAGGAAGAGACTCAGGAATCGCTGAGTCCACATGCAGCAGGTCCCAGCTGTGCCAAGACGACAGGCGACTAAAACGAACCATTTTCCCCGTAAAAATGAAAATGAAAATAAAAATAAAAATAAAGTCGACTAATCAAAAAAAAAAAGACAAAAGAAACTCAGGAAGAATCCATTTCTAGGAAATCACCGTCCAGAGCAGAAGTAAAAAACACTCCAGCTTCTTCTCTTCTCGTGAGTGTGAGTGCAGACCTGATCCTGCAGATAAACCTCACTGCAGGCCAACGGTCACACAGCTAACAATCATAAAGGTGTGTGTTTAGCCAGTAAGTAATCTCTACTTTAATGCAATAGGGGAAGTACTTTGTCTTTCCAACACACGCACACCAACACACCTCCTCAGGCTGCTCAGCTGCTAGCTCCTCCCACTCCTTATGAGAGTAAACACCAGTCTAAATGACATTACCTGAAACAATTAAATAATTACTTTCTTCAACACACCCTCACTCGCATTCTTTATGTGGAATGGACACTTATAATCATAATGCATTCAAGAGACACTTTCTCTAACTTGAACCATCACAACTAAATACCAAAACCTAACCCTAACCCTGAAACCAGGTCTTAATCCTCAAAGAGATTGTTAAAGTTGTGTGTGGACTGGCCAAAATGTCCTTGCAAGGTAAAAATGTCCTGACAAAGATGGGTTTGCTTGACCACAATTGGTCCATGCAGCCTACTGAAGACATGTACACACACAAACACACAAACACACAAACAGGATGAGCCGGACTTGGAAGGTGAACCGATACAGAAATAATTAATATTACATATTTTTAGTGATGGAGGCAGGAGAGAAAATTGTGACTTTAATAGTATTAATAAAGTTATGTGGCATAGTATGGAATATACGTGTGTGTCTGTGTAGATTCTGATTCATCAAGGTCATTGCTCTCCAAATGGTTTCTTTTGGATCTTGAACGGCCAATTGCTACGGATTCAATGACATCTGGATGACTTATAAAAGGAAAATAAATAAAAAATAAAAGCTCATGTCCAAATAATATGCTATTTATGCTTGAAAACTAGCTAAAAGATTTCAATTTTTGTCATTAATGCAGTTTATACTATACATTATCTATGTATGTAATGTATGATTAGGTGC
>NC_139810.1:25500014-25565014 GCF_963457635.1 Microchirus variegatus
TTACGATTTTTACATCATTAATCAAGTTCCTTAAACTGATGTGCAGCCTGATTTACAGTAAATAGCCAATTGGAAAGAGAACCTGGCGTGAGACCGAAGGGCTGCCAGTTTGAGTCCCCCTTTTTAAGACTTTTTCAAGACCTTCTCGGAAATATTTTAAGACCATATCACCGGATCTTAAATCTATAGAGCACAACCATACAAATGAACTCACAAGCTGGAAAGGAACAAAGCTCGAAATAATAAACTAAACCATTTTGGTTTTTAACAAACACGGGGAGGAATATAAATACATTCATGTATACTTTTTGCAGTCAAACTCTATGGACAAAATTTAATACCTCATGAAATTGCAATCAAGACTTTTTAATACATTTTAAGGGCCTTAATTTTGCCAAAATTGATCAACTTGTAATACTTTTTAAGACCCCACTTATACACTGTCAGTCTGTCTCATATGCCGAATATCCGCTGTAGTGGGGGAGAAGCCAAAAGACAAAAAAATAAATAAAAATCAGGCAGACTACAAACTGACCTAGAAGATGATTTTGTCAGGTGGGTTCAGATATGATCGATAAGCATAATTTTATTTCATGAACCGCGTAATGATGGATAATAAAATACATAGAAGTGAGAAGCCTCATTAAGTCATATCAGAATTTTTTTTTTTTTTTACCCATGTGACATCAATTTGACCCATTTTTAATGCCAGTCATGTTTTCTAGCACAAAGGGAAATGTTTTTAATAATTCTGTGTATCATAGGACATGGGACATGATGCTGTTGTAAGGTGGAACTGTAAAAAAAGGTGTTCTAGCCATCAGAACCCAAGGCTACCCGTGTGAAACACAGCACTCTAAATGCCAAGTGGTGATTGATCACGGAGTTGTTGTCTGTTGACCATAAGATTGCAGGAAGTTTACGACTCTATAATCACCCTAATTTGACACAGTGACACACTTAACAGACATCTTGTAACCTGACCTCAGCAGGTCAGTCGCAGCAGGCCCTGATGCTGCAGGGAGCACAAGCCTTTGCAGTTCGCCAGTACATGAACCTGATGACTGTCTGCCCCGTTTCCATGCTCTAAGTTTAGCCATGCCAAGTGGATCAGTATCCTGCAGCCTCTCCGTCAGCCTCTCACTCGTCACAAAGCGGCCACTTCCTGTAGCGGCAGGAAGCTACGGAGTGGCACCGTGTTCCTGAGTGAGCTCATCATCATCATCGTCGTCGTGTGAGATTCAAGGGTTCAGTTGGCACAGCACAGAGAAGGCCGGGCATGTACACACATGAGCGTGCACACAAAGAGACACGACACAACTTGGCAGAAGTGGAAATCCCAAAAACAAAAAAAAAACATTCTCTAGTTTGCGTTGGACAGATAAAGATAAGTGCAGACAATGAGGTCACGATAGGCTCGCTCACCATGAGATAGAAGGAAGACGGGGTGAGGTTATGGAAAATAAAATTGGTGTGGCAAAAACAGTGAGAGTCACACACAGGGTGTGTCTTTGTGCAGACAGTGTGTGGTTTACTGGGGTTATGTATTTCAGGTTGATCACTGAGATATAAAAAAAAAAAAAGGCATTAACTTACCAGCAGATCTATACTTTCTTTGCGTCCCAGAGATCCATGTTCCATCCTCTCACTGCCCGGGGTGAGGATGTAGGGACCCTGTCCAGAGGGCTTCATGTTGGGCAAGCTGAGTGACCTCATGTCCTTCACGCCCTGCTCCACCTTCAGCTCATCACCTGGTCGTGCTACAAGCAAGGAAAAAATGAGTGTTGACAGAGAAACGGTCTGGGACAAGGAATCCTTTAAGTCCTAGTACTTTCTTTTTCCTACAAGAAATAAATTATGGTCAAACTTTCCAGGAAAGTTCTGTCTTTTCACTGTTTTTTTTTTTATTCCTTCTTCAGTTTGACTCATCAGTACCAAAACTGAACTTTTACAGACATGGTTGTTTTTTTCCTGAACTTCTGCAGTGAATGAGAGTTTATTTGGTTGCTTCCGGACAGGGGAAAAAAAAACACTATCACTAATTTATAGTTGTCGCTTCTTTTGGTGCAAATAATGATCTGTGGGTTGAAGAAGTCAGGTAACTTCTATCACCACAGTGTCATTGCAATTTGAACCACTGACGCAAAGAAATATTATATATATATTCGTTTTGACAATGTGTCAAAGCTTGAATGAGTCAAAGTGTTTCGACATTAAAACAGATTCTCAGACGTCACGCGACTCAACAGCTGTGGACTGTTTGCCCTTGACCTCAAAGCGTAATCAGACCGAGTGTAAATCCAGACTGTGGTCTGGAGGTGCGAGTCGGGTGGGTGACAATTTCAAAAGAATAGCGGTTAGTCATGGAATCAGATCTCTCTTAACGCAGGCTTGAATGGGCCTTTGATGCATGTAAATGGAAATAAAAGACGCCCTTCCCAGTTCTACGTTTTGTAATAAGATTGAGCAAATCGGTAACATGCGAGTCCACTCCTTGTCCCTCTTCTTCAGAAACTCGAGTCATAGAGGAAACGCCATCTGTTCTGCTCAGTCATTGTTAAAAGCGGCGGGAAATAGTGGCGTGACGTCCAAAACAAAACAATCACTGCTTAGTACACGACTGAAAGCCTCACTCACTTTGTAGGCAGGAGGACCAGCACTTTCTTTTTGATCATTTATTTGAGATATCTACGGTGCGGTAAAGTATCATGAGAACAGGGTTAGAATTAAGTGTAACAAACAAAGATCTGACCCCTGAGATCTTCATAACTTAATATATTTGACTTATTGTTCCTTTTTTTTGGTGAGGGAAGTAAAACTGAATGAGAGTTTCAGCAGAGACTGACACTGAGGGTTATTTAGACTTTTTAACAGTACATCTAATTTGCATACACTGCCTTTTAACAGCACCCTGAAAACAAGTTCTATCAACATATGTTGGATGTCTGGAAATCTCTGATCTCTGATTTTGTGAGAGGGTTGAGCTAAATAAAAATGAGGTAAGCTCAATAAAAAAACTTTGACTGAACTTTTACAGGAGCTGACCTGGAACTGGAAAGTCATTAATTGTGAAAATCTGCAAAAATGCACATTTATGCAGAAGAGAAAGCTGCTGCACATTGATGATCTATCTATCTCAACTTAGCTTCACTTCTCTTGATTCAAATTCAGTTCTTCAAATTCAAATTTTTTTTTTTCGACTGCAGATTGGAAGTTTTAAATCAGTGACGTCTTGACTCAGTGCATGAACACTTGGTTGGATGGAGCAAGGAGACGAGAGTAGTCAGCGTGATGTTCAGTGACTAAACTCACCCGTAGAAACGTGCAAAACCTAAAAATCACAATAAAAAACTGATAATGGGAACACCAAAGTTTCTGAAATATCGTGTAAACTTTTTTTAATGCTCTAATGAGGTGGTTTTACAGTCGATATAAAAGTAATGGAAACTATTTTTTTCGCCTCCTACACATCAGCTCACAGGGGGGCCTTCTTTTGTTGAAAATAATCACAGCAGTTGCAACAATGGAGATCACAGTTCCAAACCACCTTGGAAACGCAAAATGCTTTCTCACGGGATGAGATTTTACATGAAAAATGGGATGTTGTGAGAATAGGCTTTACGAGAATTGCGGCTCATATGCAAAACAAAAAAACTGTAAACTTCAGTCTGACTTTGATCATAATTCTCCTCTTCTGTATATTAAATAAAACGCTGACATTAAATTTCAGATGCATTTAAATAAAGTTGCTCTCCAATACTTCATTTTGTGTGCCTCTTGTCATTTTGTGAATAAGACTGAACGCGCACAGAGCAGGAAAACCTTTGCTGAATGCATCCCAATCACTGGAAGAGTAGCTTTTTAGTGCCCTTGTAGTGTTCTTACCTTTGACTTTGAGGTAGTGTCCTCCAAAGCGGTAGGCCTCGAAGTTGAGCAACAGAGGCGTGTTGGACTGATCCAGGAACAGGTCGACCCGGGACAGCTCAATACCTTTCCTCTCAAACACTGGCCCTAGCACCTCTCTAGTGCAACATCACAAAGAAAAACACAATGCAGTCAAAAAGAAGAAGCTAATAGATATGGTTCTCATCAAACTCGTGTGATACACCTCCCGTCTCCTCTCACCTCAGCGTCTTCTTTTTCATCGCGGGTACAATTTCTGTGTTTATGTCCACGTTGAGATCAAACTTGAGGCTGAAGCACTCCTTACTGGGGTCCTGCGGGGGAACAGAGGCACAGTTTAGTTTACACAGGTGGGGTTGCACCTCTGCTGGCTGACCCCAGACTTGTGCGGTATGTGTGAGCTCCCAGTAGATCCACAGGGGGGCTCCTTCTCACTGCACAGCCTCGGCTCAGACACGAAGCAGCCTGGGAGATAACATCACTGCTGCAGAGGATCATGGCGGCTGCTTTCATATTACACAACCCCTTTGCTTTTGTATCGCTCACCGTTTGCGAAAAGATTTTTACAAATAACTGTGTGGTTTCATATGATGGGACTTTTTTTTTTTTATTGGATTTCTTACGTCAGTGTGTCGTCTCCGTGGCTTCTTCTTCACCAACTTCAATCCCCCTGTTTTACGTTCCCTGCAGGACAGTTACATACATATTATTATATTTCATGAGACATAAAAGAACCCAAGACACGCAAAATCAGTCTGTTATGTAGAAAGAATTGATTAAAATCTCGAACCAGGACAAAAACAATTCATGTTCAGCGGGGAGACGCGAGTATTACAGACGGGAATCAGAAACACATGAACACAAGCATGATATAATCTGAGGGTTACTGACCCACGGTCACTGCTCCCCTCGTCCTCTTCCTCCAGGTCGGGGGGAGGGCTGGTGCGTGGGGGACAAGAGCGTGTGGACACGTTCCGAGCCAGGATGGAGGCTAAAGGTTAAGAAAACACAACAGTCATTCCTCCTGTTAGATAATACCTACAACAATTTTTAATATCAAGCTTTAAGAGGGTAAAGGGTTGGTTCACACAGATTTCCTCTCTTAGCTGTGGTTGGACTTTCTCCTGGTTTCTGTCTCCACACTGATACAACAGAATACATATGTATATATACATATATATATGTTTATATATATAAACAGACATGTGAGGTTGAACATGTAATGGGACTATTTAGTTTTGTTATGGCTTTGTTGTTTCTTATATAGTTTTTTTTTATTGTCTACAAAAAATAATCAATCAATCAATCAATATATATAAATATATATATATATACATATACAATCTGTAAAATTTGTAAAATGTGAAAAAAACACTTGATACAACAGAATATATATATATCTATACATATACATACATATACACGCATATATATACACACACATACATATATACACACACATATATATATATATATACATACGTATATATATACACATATACATACATACACACACATATACATATGTATGTGTATATATATATATACACACAAACATACATACACATATATACATATGTATGTGTATATATATATACACATATATGTATGTGTACATATATATATATATATCATATATCATATATATGTGTGTGCTTATGTGGGGGTGTGTACACACACACACACACACACACACACATAAACATATATATGTATATATGTGTATATATGAATATATATACATATATATAGATAAGAAATAATGAAGAGAAGGATATCTCAAAACCTGGGCAAAATTGTTTTTATAAAACACTCTGCCAACCAATCAGAGAGGGACTAGACTGAGAATGATGTCACCACATCCCAGCTACACTTATGGATAATAATGACAGAGAAAGCGCTACATAAAAAGTGATAAGACATGAAAATAATGTCAAGCTGACAAAATAAATTTAAACAAAATCAATTTACTCAGACTAAAATAAACACCAACGGTAATTGAGAAGACATAACGTTAGATTAACAATCATTTAAAAAAAATAAAAAAAATAGTATCAGTAACAGTCTAACTATTTTATTATGAACTGGACAACTACACAAATCACAAACTTTTAATGTCCATCAAACATATGGGAGATGAAAGTGTTTCGCCTTATTTAGACACCAATAAAAACTAAACTGTTCCTGATATTTACACAGTGCAATTCTGTAATGAGGCCGTGGCTATGACATCACTGTCAGAGGACAGAATACCAAATAGAGACAAAAGGAAAACGTCTACCTTGAGGTTGTAAGTCAAATCGGGGGTGCCGGTCAAAGTGCATGTTGTCTGTGTTCTCCGAATGGCAGCGCGAGTCACATGACTCACACAGATGAAGGGGGCCTTTGCTATTCAGGTCTTGGCAGTCTGGGTGGTGGCAAACCTAGACGCAGAAACAAACACAAGAGAATGGAAGGGGGGGGGGGGGGGCAAAGAGAAAGTCCGATCAACACAAATATCAAATACACAAGGTCCCTCATTTGAATACAAAAACATGTTTAAAGACAGGGGGCCACAGTGAAAAGGGCAAAACAGTCACACACTTGAAATAAACAGCTCCCTGCCTCACTATTGTTTCTGCCACAATTAAATGGCCACAGAGGCTGCCGCGAGCATTCCGGTGGTTTGGTGACTCCCACCGTTCCACCAACCGTCCCCCCCCCCCCCCCCCCTCCCGCTGTCTGTGGAGAGACGACCAATTGCCTTGGAGTAAGTTTTTCACCCAGCGTGCTGATCCGGGAGCAGCTTATCCTTACATAATACAAAAACTGTATTCTGAGAGGTGACAACGAAACTGACCACAGCTCAGCAACTGGGAGACTTCCAGACCAAATGCTTTGGAGCTAAGGCAACAAGCGGCAGAGGGATGCAGGATTAAGGATCTCTCGCAGTCTCAGACAGGGACGCACGTGTGTGCACGCACACACACACGCACACACATATTACATTTCCATGCACAGTTAAATTGGACTACAGATGTAGCTCTATTGTACTACTGCCCTTGTCTCAGTTGTACAACAACTAGAGAGGAATCCATTTATTGAATGAAGTGGCCACACGCTCCCATTTTAGCTTGTTTGTATTGGGTGTTTTCCTGTTGACCTACTGTATCACAGACCAAAACAAGTTTAGCTGGCAGCTAGTTGGTACCATGTCAAGCACCACTCAAGAGTCTTCCTATCAGCAATGCATGAACTTTAATATATTAAATTCTTTGGGCTGAGAGAGAATAAACTCAGTCTCCTATTCAGTCCAAAAATGTAACAATCTGGATTTCACCATGTTTTTTCTTACTGCTATCTCCTGCTTCAATCGATGTATGTGCTTGTTTTTATTTCTGGGTCGAAGCCCAGAAAGGGAACCGTGGAACATGTGCTTTGGCCACGTTTGGGTCCGATTGAACGTATACATGCAATAGTTTTTATCGGCGTTATCTGGGTGCAACAATTAAGTGCAGGCGCAGCCAGACAAACATGTTTACATGCATTTAATAAAGTACAGTTTTAGTCAAACTAACAAAATGATGACATTGTTTTCGAACGTCATGTAAACATACTAACTCTCCCCCTAGCAAATAGGGAAGGATCTTTGATATCTCTTTACTCCACCCCGTGTCTCCCCTCGCCATCACCCACACCCGGCTCAGGAAGTGGTAACATATGGGGAGATACAATGGAAGTCCCGCTAATGTACTTCCTGTGATTGTTTCCATGTACTCTACTAGGACGACATAACAGGGGAGTGCAAGCTAAGGAGTCTAGCTTTCATGTAAACACTATAGATAGATGACATCTGACAAAATGACATTAGAAAGGCCTTCCAAAAACAAACTATTGTTCTCGGACACAAATCTCGATTGGCTGCACCCACACAAAACACATGCAGTCAAGTGACTCAGATTAATGCAAATGGCCTATCTCTGCCCACCACTTACGTAGTCTACCGTTGTTTTCTGCAGATCGGAGCAGGAGTCTTGGGAGGTCAACTCCACGTCCATGCCAGGAGGCACCCAGGATCCCGGTAAATATCCAACTTGTTGCCCCGCTATCTTGCTCTACAACGTGGCCCCTGTCAAGCCACAGTGCCTCATTAATCCAGTCCTTTCAATGTCTAGCCAGGTATAATCACAGATTTTAAGGAGCAGGTCGCGAGGCCTGACAGATGGGGGGGGAGTAGAGGAGGGAGGGATAAGGTTAAGGGAGGGTGAGGAGTCCCAGTAACGATATAAACCCAGGAGGCAGGAAGGGAAAAAAAAAAGGTCCATCCAAAAGCTTTTCAGAAGAACAAAGCCCCCCTAATCTTGCAGCCTAATTGGTGCCTGTGCTCTGTCAAAGCCATCTGACGATCCTGCAGAGATTTAACAGCCTACTCTGAGCTCCACCAGCCAGGGTCTTCTCCTATTTCTCCCTCTCTCGCTCTCCCCTTTTTTCCCTGTCCTCTCTGCCACCACCACCACCACCACCACCTACTCCTCCCTTCCTGTCATACACCCAGGGTCACGATACCCATGCGGACACCCAACCACAGCGAGAGAAAGAAACGTTTTAAACAGAAAGAGACCGAAGCGAGAAGAGTTATCACGTGAGCTCGAAGGCTGAACAGAATAAGATGGCCTTATTTACAGCGGTGGACATGACATAATCTCCACCAAAAGAAACGACAACACAGTGGGGTTAAAGGATCGTTCGAGTTTATTACAACTTGGGCCTTATTTTCATTTGGTCTATTATTTCGTCATCTTATCATAACACTGCACTTACTAAAGTAATTGCTGGGATCTGGGAACATGATGACACCACTACGGCAAAATGAACAAGGTAAGAAATATGAGCATTCGCACAAGCCTGATAATACCAAAACTATGGCAGTAAGACACAGCTATCCTTTAATTCCACTATAAATGGATTTTTGTAAGTCATCAGTGGACCACATGAACACAGGCTGCAGGTCCATGTTCTGTGGAGCATTTTGAGCATCTTTCAGGTCTTTGTTTTGGTTTTTATTGGCTACAATGGGCAGCTCTTGCTGGCAAAAAACACGCTTGATAAATCAATACGTGTGTAATCTAATCATCAGCACTGAACACACACTTTGTGAACAGAGTGGAGCATTTAGCAGCTACAGATCAAGACAATCATATAGAGACTCCAAGACTCCGAGGCCCCAAGGTGGAGAAACACTGCAGGAAGATTAGAGGAAAGTTATTGCAGTTCCTCCCGATGAGGATGTGACTGTCCAAATTTCATGTAAATCTATGCAGCAGCTGGGATATTTCATTCTGGGCCACAGAGGAAGACAAATGGACAGACATAGCAGCTAGAGAACTGACTTTATCATCTCATCAGCCAAAAAAAAAAAAAGCTGAAATAAGTTTAAAGACGGGTCTTCCTCATTCTTTCAGCCAGAGTCACAGTCAGAGCCAGTTTACTCTTGTGCTAAATGTGTGGTAACTATCGTAAATAAGCCCAGTGGGTAGAGAAAACATTTCTCAATCGATGATGCTCAACACTTTGCAGGTACAGAGGGTTTAGGTGTCTGCCCTGGTGGCTGACTCACTGACCTCAGCTTGCACAGGCAGCTTCCTGGGAGAACCGCACAAGTCGGGAGAATTCTGCAATAACACCATCGCCCACTCAAGTCAACGACAATGCATGCACGCACATTTTCGCGTAGCAGAGTTAAAATCACACACAGGTGGTATGTTCTCTATGAGGTGCGGAGACAGTCGGACGGGCCAGTGCTGCCATATTAAGACAATAGTCCAGATGGGCAGGCCTCCTTACTACCAAGTTGGGGTGTTCACAGACCTGCTGTAAGTTAAGAAAATATCTGACACTTAACAAGAGCAACACATGCAGTGTAGGAAGGTTCTGTGGGTGGACAAAAACAGGCAAAACGGAAAAATAAGAGTTATAAAAGCCTGTAATCACGCATGGCAGCTACCTGAAGACCTAAAAAAAAAATCTGTGTTTGTTTTTGCAAAACAGAACATTCCTATCAAAAGGACATCATGGATTTTATTATCCTGCATTTTGTGATATCTTGATCAGGATCAGTTTACCCCAACCAGAGGAGGCCGTATGTAAATGTAGCCGGCTGCAGAAGAGGCGACGGTGTGGGACAGCTGACGCCGGGGAAGACATGTACGCCTCTCAGACTATGAATTTATGAATTTGCAAGGCAACATGTGTCATGTGAGTGTGTGCCGCATGTGTCCTGCCCGCATGCCTGCTTGCAGATCTGCCTGGATTAGTGGAGAGGTTGTGGGGAGCATGAGTCAGTGTGTAGATGAAACACTGCATGCATGCATGCATGCCTGCTTTTGCGTGCACATATACACACACACACTTTCCCAACAGCTGAGAACACACACTGGCCCCCACAGCGGCCCTCGTCTCGGCTTAGCACATCCAAAGCCACGTGGCACCTGCTTATAACCCCTTGCTTCCACACACACTCTGCTAACACGCAAATACTAATCACACACCACGCCGCGCGTACACATGGACTCGCAAACAGAGACATGCCCAGTCCAAGGCTGCATCATCAAACATCACACCAGTCGCTCCGCTGTAATAAAGCCGTTCTTGTTTGAAATAAGATGACTGAAGTCCACCGAGGTAAAGCAGGATTATTATCTTAACACTTAATTCCTCCAACGCTAGCACGCAACACATGAAGGCTATACCCATGCAATTTACAGCACATACTGTAATCATCATCATCACATCTATCCTGTAAATAGCGCAAGAAAGACTACTGCAGAAAGCTGATGCTGAAGATATTGAACCATGGCAGTTATGTAAAGTTAAGATCGCAATGTCTAAAACCTGTGGGAGTCATTTTCTCACCATGATCACAATTTTAGCTGCAAAAGCAGATTTTAAATGGGGTTTGTCGTCTTGCCACATCCTCGCAAGCTGGAAAATCTGTGGCTGATCACTCGTTGTGTAGGGAATTTCTAAAAATAAATCAAAATCCAGATTACAGAGCTGACTCAATATGATACAAGGAGACACATCCATCAGATTTAAGCAGTGAGAGGAACTGCTGACTAATGTTCTTCCTGGTTTTTGCACAAGACAGAAAGACACAGGTTAAAAACTTCCTGACAGTTTAAAACCTGACAGAATTTCCCCTCTCTGACCTCAATTAGCCTGCCCCTCCTGAACAGAGTGTCCTGCCAAAGCACACCTAGGACTTACGTAATAGCACGCATCACCATGCACACATGTGTTTGCATCAGGTCGGGGAGTGAAAAAGTTGGCGTGTTAGCTTCAGGCTATGGTTTCTCTCACAGTGCATCTTCTGAGAGACAACGGGGTTTCACTTCTTGTGTAAAAGGCGTTAGGGTCAAAGTAAGACGCAGCAGTATTTTAATCACACTCATTAGGCTCAAGTGTATGCAACGGAAACTGTAAATAAATATCATAAAAGTGATGATTTTTCGCAGGTTGATTTCTCCAAACACCACAGGTTTAAATGCAAATCTACCGTGTTTAAAATATTACTTACTATATGTGTCTACTGTCTTTTAAATTAACATGGTGGCACAGTCTGTGGAAGAAAGTTTATCAGCATTTATATGTGAAAGCAACAGTTAATTTATTTTTTTTTATTTCAAGGTGGTTGAGATTTAGTATTAATCTCCCCAGATTGTCACCGGTTTTAACAAGATAAGCAAGGCACCGCACTCAAAAACAGTCCAGCTGCGCAAAGGGGAGATTTAGTCTTTAATGGAAGGGATTTTCAAACATCTTACATTTGGTTCCACAAGAGGAAAGACTTATATGATAAGGAGTAAGTGGTTGGTTTGGCAGATACACGACTGCACAACCTAAACAGCAGTGGACATCCATTTCCCTGAACCATCCAGGACTGTCTTTACTCCGCAGCACATTATCCAACAAATGCAAACTGTCATTTTACCCAGTGTGTATTCAATATTTATTAGTTGCAGTTGATCTAATCTGCTACAAGACACGGCCAGCAAGAGCTATATACTGCAGAACCTGCAATGTTTTCTAATTTGAGAACACAGATCAAATCAATTTATTTTGCCAACAGATGTCAACGGATTCAACATATGTCAACACAATCTAAAACTAAAGGTGAACAAATCAGTGACAAGATGGGGCAAAGTTATGACTAATTACAGATGACAAATAACACGTAGGGCCAATCAGACTGTAAATATGACTGTGTCAAGAGGTGGGGTGTTTGGGTTCAGGAGGTGAAGGTAGACGTGGTTGACAAGGTTTTACTGCATTGAATAGAAAAACATGCTGGACAAGAATCCATTTCCATGTTTTATTGAAACACTGCGGCTGGAGGTCTCCCATTATATTTACCTACAACACATGTTATTTGCCAGGGTAGAGCACAAACCCACGGAGTAAACACAATGCCCTGTCATTGTTCAAAGAGGAACACACACACAAAAAATCTCAATAGGGACACTCATCGACTCGAACATGACATCGAAGCCAACCTGAATCTACACAAAAACACCGCGGCTCATCTAATGCAAATGTTTGGTTATGTTAATGACAAAACTTATTGTGTGAAGGCCAACCATCTGTCCGACAATGAGCGGTTCCACTGTTCTTCAGCCTTTGTTGAGACTGAGGGCGACATCCAGATACAGTATGTTTAATCACGCGGGCCAACGTTAATGCTTACTATCACTCCACTCCCACAGAGAAGACTGCTTTGAGGTCCTGTCCCAACATGCAAGTCCTCACCGACTTGGCAAGTGGACGAGATTCTCCTGCACAGTAAGTCATGTTAGCATTAACACCACTCCTCATCGCTCATAAGGGGGCCGGAGAAGTCGGGCCCGTGGCAGCAGCAACAACCTTTTCAATGACTGCTGGATTCCCCCTTGTATTTCTTTCAAACCACCACCACCCACACCCACCCATCCCAGGCCTACAAACACACACACACACACACACACACACAAAAGACTCAAATGCATCCCAATAAACACACCTATTCATGCAAATGACTGGTTAGCACTAGACGAGGCAGAATCATGCAGAGTCTTGTTCAAATAGTATGACGGCAGTGAAGTCAGTCAAACGCTCAGACAGGCTTTGGCCAGAGCAACTCGCACCGTCTGCAACACAAATCAAGGTAGAAAAACCCAAATGTCAGACGCAAATACGTGTCATCATTGGGTCATAGTCTACGACTGAAGGAAAGAAAACCACCGTCTCGTTTCCACAGTCAAATAATCTAATGCACTGACTTCTGATCTATTGCTTTACTGTAGACACTGACTCAGGAATAAGCTGTTTACCTTTTGGAGGAAAAGCAAATGATTTTCTTCATAGAGCTGATCCTACCATGATAACAACAATTTTCCAAAATAACATTTCACAATTCCTTAAATCCAAAATATGGCAGTCTTAAGGATTACTGTTGTGATTATCTGACAGACGCAGATGTAGGTCAAGGTCTGCTTCATATTACTTTTCACTACCTATTTCTTGCGAGACTGTTTGAGTGTCCTTGTGGGGAAAAAGAGCACATGACCCCACAGGGCCTCCCCGTGTTTGCTGAAGAGGTGCCCGCTTTCTTAAACATTACGCAGAGTTGCAATTAGCTGTGGCCCAGTAGGTGAAATCTAAAAAAAAAAAAAAATCAGTGCCCAGTAAGGCTGTAGGAGATCAAAGCAGGAGCCCGGGCAGGCTTCACCCAGGTCTGATTTATTTTTCAATAAATAAACGATACATCCATCTGTTGAGGAGTGGCATGGGAGAGTGCTGCTGCTGCCGATCATTTGCTTTCTTCTGCCGCCATCTGTCCTCTGGCCGGGCAGGAGGCGGAGGAGGAGGAGAGCCAGGGCCTGGCTCTTTTTTCTGCAGCCCTTATGCAACAAGACTGCCTGCCTGTCTGCATGTCTGTTCCCTATTAACAGACGCTCCCTCATTCTGGTGCAGTGCAGCGCTGATGCCTCGCACACATATGGATCCACTCAAACAGAGGCACTTGCCGTTTCATCCTCTTTCGAGAAAATAGTGTGTGTGTGTGTGTGTGTGTGTGTGCATTTCCCAAACATGTTTATAACTATGTTCATACAAAGGACTAACACAATATTAACTGTAGGATGAGGGAAATTGTTTTTAGAAGGGATGAAGTGTTTACATACACGTTGAGTAGCTCCGCTTGTCTCAGTACACAAGCACTAGCAGGATATCAATTTATTGAGTGAAGCGGGTCAGCCTCCGCGACACTAGGTGGCGATATGCCTGCTTTCAGCTTGTCAGGATCAAGTGTTTGACTTAGTACATCACAGATAACAACTTTAGTTTGCAGCCAGTCGTTAGCATGTCAAAAGCCATTCTGTTTCCTTCTACCCTACATTAATCTTAAAAATACTTAATTATTTAAGCTGACAGAGCGTAAATGTGTAGGTGTGCATCCAAAATCTGTTCTGCTTTTGAAAGTGCCATTGTTTTCCTATTTTTTCTAGGTCAAATGGAGCATGTGAAGAGCACCCAGGCCAGATTGACTTGAGTTGAATGTAAAGAAGCAGTAATCTGACTCGGAAATGCATTATCTGGGTGTGTTGGTCTGAGTTTGAGAAATTTGACAACTTTTAAGTTTTAGGTTCATGAACATTGACCATCTGCAAGAAAAAATTAAATAATGCAAAAAAACAAAACAAAAAAACACTGGAGATAAATATTGAAAATTCTGTCCTGGCATCACATTGTTCTCATACTAACAATAGAAAACTATACTATAAACTGGTTGGATTTATACTTAATTCTCTATATATACTATGTTTTACTAACTACTAACAAGTGTCCAAGGACGTGTTCAATAGTTTGGCCAGGGCTGCTTGGCTGTGAGTTAGGCTAATGTTAAGATGCTAAAGTAGAGTAGGCTGTAAGGGGGTCGTACCTATGTTCCCCGGGTCCTATGTTCCCCGTTTTTCCAAAAAACGTCCTATGTTCCCCACTTTGTATGTGACAGGGGAACATAGGACCCTTTTTTGAAAAAGGGTAGGGTTAGGGTTAGGGTTAGGGTTAGAGAAAGGGTCCTATGTTCCCTGGTCACATACAAAGCGGGGAACATAGGACCCGGGGAACATAGGACCCGGGGAACATAGGACCCGGGGAACATAGGACCCGGGGAACATAGGACCCGGGGAACATAGGACCCGGGGAACATAGGACCCGGGGAACATAGGTACGGTCCCGGCTGTAAGCTAGTTAACGTGTCCAGCTTTGGTTACAACTTCATCACAGTTACAACCTCTCTTTTCAAGTTTCTTGTCATTTTTTGGTGTGGTGAATAAAAAAAAGACACCACCACCGTTCAGACTACAGGTATTGAACGTGGCTAAAGCTTGTAGTCGACAAACGCAAAACATTAGCTCGGCCTTGTTATGTTTGCTAAGCTGCTGAACATGGGTTTAGCAAACAGTTCACAGGCAAACAAGCAAAGAATTTAGTCAGTTTAGCTTAACAAATTGAGGAGATAAAATTGAACACGAGAAAACTAAAGCCTTATCCACACAGAAGCAGAACTTTCCCTATACAATATTTTTCTTTTTTTGTTGTTTTCTGTAAACATCCACCTCAAAATTAATCTAAACGCTGTAGCACGTATTCCAGGCCTGTATGTGGTGTTGTAACGTCCGTATTCAAATAAATAAAGCTTTATACGTATTACAATGTATACAATCACCGAAACAGAATGAATCATGCCAGGGGACTAAGGAAATAAAATAAAAGTTAGTATAAAGCAAATAGAGCAAACAATCTCCAAACACAAGTGGAGGACGACAACATCGACAGTGAATGCAAACACAAGAAAGAGGTGGGACGACGACAATGTTTCCACAAAGTAGTGTATTGGTGGTAGGCACGGAAATGCAAGGGTGGTGTTTTCAGTTTTGCCCGCGATAAAAACAGCTTGGATTCTCCTGAACTCATTGTCATGTGGGGGGATGTACACCTAAAAATGAGTTCAGGAGAATCCAGAACTGTGTGCAGCCCCCACCAAGTGTGCTACTGGAATTAGTCTGTATAAATTATGAGGGATGCTCAGTAATAACACTATTTACTTTCATTTTCAAATAAGTCTTGCACGATCAACCAAATGTTTCTACTACTGACGGAAAGTGTGGCCAAAAATCCCAGTTGCGATAAACAAGAAATACTCCAATAAAAATACAGGCTATGAAGATGTCGTCGTTTACACTCCATCGAGAAGAAATATACACGATATAACACCCACTATCGGTGTCAGTTTGCGTGACTCATTTACTTGTTGGATAGTATTTGTATACTAAACAGACGTTAGGCTGTGAAATTGTCACTGCATTTCATAAAGTCACCCTCCTCCGCACACTTGACACACAGGAGAAGAGGAGTGGTTTTTCCCAGATTTCACATGAAGGACATTTATGAGAATAAGCCATGTTTTGCATTTACTAGAAAACACTAGTTGTGTGGATGGATTACAGGGAAAGGTGACAGGTCCCCTAGCCCCATTGGACCTCCCAGGCTGAAAGAGATATTAATGATCGCTCTCTGTCATGATGTGTTATTTTTAGTTGATTAAAATTCCATCATGCATCTTCTCCGGTCAGTCAATTTTCAGTCTCCCCCGTTGTAGTTCTGCCTCACTTTTTTTAAATCATTACTGAGCCCTTCCACTTTCAAACAAGAAAACTGAACATTTCATTTCACACTGAGGTTCTGGCCCACACAACCCCCCCCCCCTCCCTTGATGCAACCCAGTCTGTATTCCACACATGTACACAGCAACATTTTCATTTCCTCTGCTTATGATAAATGTACCATTTATCTGTGTGTTAATATAACTGTGAATGTATGTCCTGAGGGGGCAGCTCTGTTATCCCTTTCCCTCCGCCGCTATCCCATCCAACACAGCCCCATACAAACAACGTAAAGGTGAAATCAGACACTGCCCAAAGGTCGACCTGACAGCACACACAGAAACTACAGGTATTGAGTATTTGCCACAAAGTAACAGACTCCGGAACAACCAAGCTCACAGGAAATACTCCTTTTTTTTTGTGAAATAGACTATGCATACCAGTGAAAGGTTTCAACATGCAGCAAAGTTTGCCCAAGAAAATATCACCTCCTCATTTTTCATCAACTAAATTTACCATTGGAAAAGTACTGAATCAATCCCTAAACCAAACGGCAATTGATTTCATTTTAATATGAAATTTGTCTTTATTTACAAAAAAAAGTTTCGGTCGCTACTGCAGGTGACTGACCTCAACCCCTGCAGCACAGTCTAATATTTATATGGCATACAACACATGCCACTGTCACAGAACAACAAACTCAAGTTGCTTCTTAAGGAGAAAAAAACACCACTCAATCCTCTTAAGACATGAAGAACTAAACACATCCAGGCAGGGTGATAAGCGCGACTTCACGAGGGGGAAAGCAACACTCACCAGCAGCTGGTCTCTCCTACTCTGCTCTGTCAAGTGTACCGACTGCTGTCTCAGGCAACATTGGCTGGACTATGACGCAACCAGCCTTCCTAACCATAGCTCCGGGGCAGGAGAAGGAGAGATAGACAGGAAGGCAGTGAACAACACCAAAAAAGGAGGAAGTGAGAGGAAAAAAAAAAAATCACTGGGTACTCAAAGTTAAAACTGGACTTCCAGCGAATGCTGAATTACGTAGCTCAAAATGTGACAAATGAATTGAATACCTGTGAAGCACTTACAAATATGTGTAAGTTATAGAGAAGGGAACGAGTCCTGGTAGGTGCCAGGGGCACAGTGCTCTGTTAATATGAGAAGCAGATGTGAAATATGCAGACACTGGAGGAAAATCAGACTTAAAGAGTCGATGGTGGAGGTAAAAAGAAATCTCTCTCAGAAAAAACAAAGCTAATCAATGACGATGTGTCCGTAAGCTCTGAATGTGTTGTTTTAAGCTGTAATGATATCAGAAATAACCTGTAATCTGTATTTCTTAATTTAGATTCTTAATCATTTGTCAAGAACATTTGCCAAATATGTGACAGTTTCATCATTTTATTCTATAATGTAACTTCATTCAATATCTTTTGCGTTTTGGACTGAAACGAAACATAATGACAAGACACTACATTATTATTATTCATTGTTGCGTGTCATCCATTGCTTTTAGAGAGGATTAATAAAAAGTATCCATACATGCAACACACTCGCAGCACATCCCGTATTCATACATCAAAGTGCCTCCATGTCAGTTTGATCTGCGCGTTATTTACCTACCATAGAAACTCCAAAGAACTTCCAAAGAAAGGCAACCGCTGTGAATTTCGGTAGCAGAACCAATCAATAGTTCCAAGGTCCAGTAGACAGCAGGTGGTTAGAGTTCAAGTCCTGGTCTGTGTGTGTACTGGTGTGTTTCAAGTTTCTAAAAACAGTCCCAAAGCCTCAAGTTGAAAATACAGGACAGAGTTAATCTGACAGACGACGAGATGGAACGCACGAGACAGCGGCTGAGAGCGGCTCACTCTGTTTACTACAAGAAAGGCACACGCACAGAGAAAAAAAAAATATATATCAACCCCGCCTATCTTCTCATTCACCCCCACAAACTCACACACACATCCTGGCTGACTCACGTAAACTCCCACTGAAAGTGATCTGCTCTCTAGTGGGAATTACCAAAGTTTTCCATGTGACAAACATTGATCCCGCTCTAAATCAAATTCAGTAATTTGGCAATTGTTGGATTTTCTTCATCTCATGTAAACTGTCCAGCTTGACTCAGTTCTTCGCGGCATCTGACCATGCAGTGACAAGGGTAAAAAAAAGATGAGGGAGTTCAGCTGGGTCTCAAATCTATTCAAATAAAGCAGACACCAAGACATTGAAGCCCAATATATACTTCTGCGTAAAGTGCTCTGCATAGGTTACGCAGAGTCCTCTGCGTCGACGCAGAGGCTGTCGAAGAGCCTCTGCGTCGTCTCCGACTGCACAAAATATTTTTTAAGTGTCCGTCACTCCGTCAAGGGACAACGGAGACGGCAAGAGTTGCGATTGGTCCTCAGGACAGGCTGAGCGAAGCTGCTTTGTGCCGGCTCACAGTGAGCACCGAGCGTCCACAGAAGCGGAGCTGATCCCCGCCGATAACGCCGCTGCCAAACTATAAATACGTCATATCTTAACACACACGGCACATGTTTAGACTCTAAATGGCCAATTTCTTGCCTCAAATTATCTTAAAACTGCGTTCCGTCACACAAAAAAGTGAGAAACGGCCACCGTTTCAACAACAACAATCTTTCTCTCTCTTTCTTTCTCGGACGCCATTGCTCACTGTAGCCTGAAGCAGAACAACCTTGCGCAGCGACCCCTACTGATCGGGCGGGAAATTGCAGCGCGTATCCGTCACCACGACGCAGAAGTTTAAAGGCTCGAGGCGTCTCCGTGGTGACGCAGACGGATAATGCATTACGCAGTCGGAGAAGTATAATGTGACCTTTAGTGTTAACCTCCTGGTTAACTGGTGTGGATTCTGAAATCAATACAAAAAAGAATAATGACCAAATCTTGGATGGACCCTACGCAGTGACTGCACATGCTCCCTGTAGCACAATTTCCAGTCCAGTTGGTGAAAAGTCAACGAAGAAACCTCTGATCATACTTTACGGATTTGACATTTGACATTTCTCAAGTCCTGCTCCTGTATCACTTGAAGCCAGCTATTCTGAAATCAGAGATAAATCAATAATTGATATAGTAGTCGGTCAGTCGATAGTGATGTCATGTGAAGGAAAGTTCACTAGGGTGAGTGTGTGTGTGTGTGTGTGTGTGTGTGTGTGTGTGTGTGTGTGTGTGTGTGTGTGTGTGTGTGTGTGTGTGTGTAGTGTAAGAGCATGTATGATTCATTATAGTCTGCTGTGCTGACCACAAACAGTCAGCTCTCTGTTCTTTTGTCATTCAGGTTAATCCAAGATGAACTGCGTTTAAATCCCACTCAATTAACCAGTTCACAAAAACAGTTGAGACTCCTGAGGCTGGGGGCCACATGTTGGGAACAAGGGAAGGGGGAAGATGAATGAACCTGGTTAAGTAGTGGACGGGTCTCGGGGCCGGTTCACATGGCCTTTGTGTCAGTGGAGAGCCACTTCTGTGTACAAGCCACAGGTTCCTTTCATACTCAAATCAAACACTCAGTCATTCGGAGTTGTGCATATCTCGGTACAAGTGGATTCCTCATGAACATGAGTGCAATCTCTTGATTCCTGACCTTGGCATTAAACCCCTACCGCCCTAACCGAAGTGGAAGAGAAAAAACCAAAGGTGCTAACTTCTTTTAAGTCTTCATTGTAATGGTTTAATAAAGGGGAAAAACAAAGGGCAACGTGACTATGAAGATAAAGATGAGCAAGTTGGGTTGAGGAAAAAGATGTAGAAAGAGAGAAAGGACTAAATATTTCACCCATGATGCTGCTCAAAGTTACAGTTTTGTGGCTGTCTTTACTTAGGAGTGATAAAGCAAACAATACACTCTCCCTCGGTCATAAAGCATAGTCTGAATTGGAGAATTTTCAAAGCTTAATATCACCTGTCTAACTAAGCACTACAGTCTGTGATTCTCAAAGCACTCAGTGCAAACCAACATTTAGTGAGATTTGCCATGAGAACACTCTCTGAAATGGATTTTAAAGGACGGTAGGGGCTTGTTTTCTCAGCCCATCTTCTCACTGGGGGCCTTCTCTTAAGTCTTTGAACCCTGGCTACACTGGTCAACCCATGCAAGGCCACTTTGACTGGGGCATCAGTCAGGTAGCCTCTTCCTGTTATTCCTCCCATCTGCTGCGATACTGTTTCCTGACAAATATGCTCCTGGGGGGTTAAAATGGCGTCACTAGTGTTTGCTAGTGTTTCCTTGACAAGACATTCTATAGATGGACAGTCGTAAGTCTGTCTCCGGCTTGTTTGTTATTGCTGGATGCCTGGCTGACTTTTTCCCACCAACCCTGATGGACAGACATCAGCCTTTTCCACATTCCAACATTGTGATCAGTTTGCTATCACTGATTTTCTTATATAGTTGGCTACATAACCTATGGCTAGACAATATCATTTGTTTCTCAACAGCAGCTCCTGTGTCCACATCTGGAAATGACAATGTGATGGCCAAAAAAAGTTGGTTTATATCCTTAATCCTTAAAAAATGCCAAATGTTTTCAAATATCAACAATGAATAATATGAATAATGTAATGGGAAAGTCACTCATGATGATTAACCCACAGCAAATGACATACCGACAGAACTTATCTCATATGATGACCACAAACATGACTGATTTAAACTTTTTCCAAATACAAATATCTGTGTCCAGATTAGCATTTAGTTTCAGAAGAAATCTGTGCCTAAAAACTAAGAAAACGCATCTCCAAGATGCTGTCGCTGCTGCAGCTGCCTTTTCCAAAGTGACTTGGTTTGTACAGTTCACTCTTAAGCACAGTTACTATGTTTGTTTATGTATGTTAGAAATACTTATACACACCTTTTGTGGGTTCTTAGGGGGTAATACTTTAAATTATATACAATTTAGCTGCGATTTTGAACAGTTAATCACAGTTTGAAGATCAAATTTACATCCCAAATGTGAAATAAGATCAAATCTTGAAGTTTGCCCTAGTTTGTCTTTTCTGTTCACTTTATTAAAATGGTGGGTCTAGGTGAGTTTGTGCTGACTCAAAATGACTAACAGTCCTCACAGGACTGGAAAAGTACAGGCCTGATCCACACACCATGATGGCCGCCACACAATGGAGGAAAAAACGTAAACATGTGAATATCTTGTCAGTGAAGATTTTCCATCTCTTACAGGAAAAGAATGACACTATGCTGGGTCATGAAACATACACTTATCATCAGCTGACTCAGTTAAAAGCAAGACTGACGATGAATCCGGTGTGTTTCCCAGGAATAGTAATCGTTAAATTGTTTACAAGATATCAATAAGATATTAATAACTCTTAACTCACACAGTTCATCATAACAAACTGGCTGCTACCTCAAAAATATGAGGTAAACACACAATTAACATGATGAATGCAAGAAAATGCCCAGTATTTTTCCACCACATGAAAAACTCTTAACTTTCACACACACACTACCTTCCCCGAGGTCCACAGAGACAGTGACAGGTTTTAATGATTATGTAAATGAATTCCATCTTGACTGGATGTTTCCTGTTCTTAAGCCTGATTCATGGTGTGATCCCTCACAACACAACGATTGAACCTCTGGTGTGTTTCTAAATGTTTCAATAATTGCCCCATAAAGTTCAAAATCCTCATATTTACAAAATACGTGCAGTGTTTAAGGAAGATATCTCTCTCCAATAGCCGGCACATATGTTTATACTGGGCGACCGACTGTGTCCACGCACGTGCAGTTGGTTCGGTCTTAAATACACAGCTCACGTTTCAGCAAACACTTCGCATACGCGTTCGTCTGTGAATGTGAAGCGGGGAATTATATGCTGCAAAACAGTATACAATCTCACCCTTCCTTTAATAACAAATTAACACCAGAGCTTCTCGACGGCCGACTTCATGCTGAAAAGCGATTAGGTAACGTTTCCTCCGCTCCCCTCTTGTCCAAAACGACTCTGCAGTCATCTGAGCTCTGCAGCCCACCATTTCCATTAGTGGGCTTGCATTACTTCATAAAGTAAACTTTCCAAGAAGTTCCCAGTTATAGCTGAGGTCACATCCTTGTACATTTTTTTCCCCCAGTCATCCAATTTGAGGACTGTAGTCTGCAGTTAGTCGAGTCACTTAAGAGCTATGGCTGTGTGAAATATCCTCTATGTGGGTGGCAAATCAAGCAAAACTGATATACATTATATATTATCCTGTTCTGCAATAAATCAAGTGCTACGCCTTCACGTGTTCCAACAAGAGAAAACAAGGAAAGAGGGACAATTCAGGAAGAACTGTCTATAGACTGAGGTTATGTGACTTTTTAACATGAAGTCTTCTATCAAAAGGGAACTTTTCTCTCTCTCTCTCTACCATAGCAAAGTGCTCTGCTCATTCTACAAACTGCCTGGCTTCTCACTATAATATTTTAAGGTCGTGACCTTACTCTGTAAAGTGCCTTCATCTCCCTGTATGTTGTGATTTGGCTCTATATAAATAAAAGTAAATTGAGGAGGGGGAGGAGGATAAGCAGAGAGGAAGCACACAGCTGTTTTAAATACATCTTCAGTCCATGCACGCAAGAGTGAGTAACTGCACCCACCTTGCAGGAGAAGTGACTGCCTGCGAGCTGAGGGATGAACGACAATCAGCGTGTTAGTGTAACTGCATAACATCCAGGACTTAACTCCATTCTCCGGTCAGGAAATGGCACCTAAAAGCACCTTCTACTCTTCAGACTTTAGACACATACAGAAGAAAAATAGGTATCCAGGCCAACAAGTGTTTACTTAAGCAAGGTTGAGGGAGTAGACGAAAAAAAAAAAATCACACATGACTACTACAGAAAGTGAGTGCAGCCAAAAATTGGATGATTCAAATGCTCGTAATAAGGCGAATCTGTATCACACGAGCATCTGCTTTTGTCTGACTAATATAATAATTTCCCTAATACATAACATTAGCAAGGGATTAGTCATACGATGTAACTGAAAAGGAAAAAAAAGGGGGGGGGGGACAATGAGAGATTAAAAAGCCAAACCAAAACATAATTGAAGGATCAAGTAGAGAGTGACTGCATCATACACGGAAGCCGGTTTCGTCTTTTTTTGATGGCAGAGAGTGACAATAAGTCACGCACCTCACGTCTACCTCACGTCATCACGTCTGCCGTGATTTATTGGCCGAGTAAGTTTCCATCACGTTTGGTCACGTTTCATTTTTCTTTCCACAAGCTAGTGGAGGGATATGCTTAGTCGAAAGTCAAAACCATTTCTTGAGAACCATGGTTCTCAAAGTGTGGTACGTAAGCTTCCTCTGGTGGTACTTGGAGGAAAATAAAAAAAAAGCTGTTCTACTGTATATACCAGGGAATGTGATTGGAGTGGATCCAAGGAATTTTGCGTAGATAATAAAACAATTAAATTAAATTACAAAAATAAATAATAAGTCCCCTTATCGCTCACTTTCTCTCTCTCTATCTTAGTCCTTTATTGTGACGTTGGCGATTACGGTGGTACTTTCTCAGGTGGTACTTGGTATAAAATGATTGAGAACCACTGCACTCGAACTTTCATCCTGTCTATTTCTGTTAAACCCCAACTCTCTTCACGTGAGCCCTGTGCCTCCAGCTGTTTGGGGCTGGGAGAGGCCCGTTGCCGGGGCGACCCACACCTTACAAGTAGTCTTGTCTGGTCCTGTCTTGTCAAAGCTGAGAGAGGGAGGGGAGAGCGTCACAGAGACAAAGATATATGCAAAGGGAGGCTGGGTGTGGCGGCGGGAGGAGGGGGTTAGTTATCAGAATAATAAGCTGTTGTATGAGGAAGTCAAGATCCAGGGGGGGGCAAGCTCAGACTAGCATTGCGCGCTAACCAGCAAAATCTGAAATGAATCCCTGGCAACTCAGCCGAGCAGTTGCACACATACAGGCTTATTTACTAAAGCCCACTGACTTCGGGAAAAACCACAGCAAAGTATACAAAATACACTGGAAAGCCATCTTGGATGCCCAAGTGTTGGGGTCAACTGACGGCATCAATAAAACAAAGGGTGCCGCTGTCTGTGATTTGGTGACAGCAAAGAGTCAGAGCAGCTCAAGTACAGACGGGCGACAACTTTGGTGTGATTTCAGTGAATTTATGTGCAGGTGAATACATTCAGTTCAAGGCCAGTCATGCTGCGGATTGAGGAGTAGCAGCCCGTGTCGGGAGCTGATGCTTTACTTGGCAGAAGGAGAGCTAAGGCGGACCGGCCTGGGAAGGAATATAATGGTTTGCAGGACCGGGTCTAAGATTCTCTGTGTGCCTGTGCTCATGTCTGCTCTGTGTCCTGTTGCCAAGCCGCAGGGATATCAAAGGGATTATTTGGGGGGGAAAGCCTTTTAAAAATGAAATAAAAGTTTAATGTTTTTTTCTTTTTCTATATAAAAATTCCTTCTTTGATGCGCCTTAATCTGGTCAGTGGGAGTGGGTGGAAGTAAAGGGCTATATTTATATTCTTATTCCCCTTAGAAATGCATTGCTTCACTGAGAGTGAGTGAGCAGCAGAGTGAGCCGTGTACAGTAGGTTAGGACTGCCACTGACATTGCCCCCTGCTGTTTGAAGCTTGTCACAGGCAACCCAGTTCAAATCGACTGAGCAACAGCCGACTGAGCCGGGTGAGAACTCAACAATGATTACAGTGAGTGCACAATAAATTAGATTTGTTTTTAAGCCTAGGAGGGCCAAAACGAGCATGAGTCAACGTCTTCCATTCTTACTTCACAACCATAAAGTGCTAAAATTACCACATATTTAAAGAATTGGGACATATGAGGATATTCCGTGATGCAAAAGGATCATTGGCAGGTCAAGAAAAAAAAAAAAGCACAGCAAAGGCATTGCATATGTTTGTTGTACAGCATGTCAAATTAATTTCAAAGAAGAACAAATCACTACAAAGTGAAAATAATTAATTACAAACCTCTATTGTCCTTGAGATGAGCTGTCGACATCTGAATTTAATGCTTGAAAATATGTAAAAAGCTTTAATAATAAGCATACGGGCGAGTGGGGGAGGGGGGTCAATTATTAAGGCATAATTCAAGACAATGGTTCGATTTTTCATGATGACAGGATGCACATGTTTTCAGCAAGACACTCTAAAAATCTAAGAACCAAAGAAGACAAATTGAGCTGTTGTATATATTCTCCTGGTCTCTTTCTTCTCTCTCTACCAGACATCCCCCTTTCACTTTCTCTCCCCCATTTTTCCTTTCACCCCAACCTGTCGAGGCAGATGGCCACGCATTTTTGAGTCTGGTTCTGTCTGATGGCCTGTACTTGCTCATTGTGTGAAACTGTTGGGTTTTCTATTCTCTCTATAATTTACTACTATGTACAGAGATAATGTATGTTGTGAGTTGGCGCTATACAAACAAAATTGAAATTGAGTTGAAGTGTTTTCACCAAGTGGCACAGACAGCCAGCGAACCAGCATTTCCCTCAGAGTATAAGTGCAACTGCAGACCAAGCAAAATCTTAATTGAGACTTCAGCTCACACACTGAAATATGGGTGCTGCAATAATATTGCACTAGTCATGTGATTTGGAGCCACAGTCTGTGCAATAGTGACTGTGGAGTGGAGCCATGGTGTTCAGTACATGGCGCCCACGCCCGAACGACTGCAAGTAAGTCTGAGCTTTAAGTCATGAAATAGTTTTAATTGCATGAAATAAAAGCAGATTTG
Source organism: Microchirus variegatus (assembly GCF_963457635.1). NCBI lineage: Eukaryota > Metazoa > Chordata > Actinopteri > Pleuronectiformes > Soleidae > Microchirus > Microchirus variegatus. The sequence goes on from NC_139810.1 coordinate 25,526,353, forward strand.
GTTTATTCCATGACCTATTAGCTAACAAGGTAGAAGGGGAGTGTACAACCTATACTAGGAATGGGGTGAAAAATGTAATTGATATTTGCGTGGTGATGTGATATATCTATTTTTGCAAATCATTGTTTATCTGTTACAAATCAAAAACGTTTTGTGGATAACCACACAAAAAAGTAAATTGACGTTTCAGTCCACTAGATGGTGCCAAGTGCTCACTCTTACTAGAGCTGTTGTGCTAGCATATCGCAAATACTCAGTACTTAGCAATATCGCGATAATATCATATTGTAGCTTAAATATCTTCTCCTGGTTCCTCCAACAGTCCAAAAGCATGCAGATTTGGGGATTAGGCAAATTGAACACTCTGAATTTACCCTCATGTGTAGGATAAAGCGGTAGAAGACGGATGGTATTAAATATCACTATTAGTGTCTCTGGCGATTCCAACCCCTAACCTATACCAAAGCCAGCCACCAGGTGGCAATGAAGATGTTTTAGCTTCACTTTATGGAGCTTTAAATTCTGCCTAAGGTTTACTCAGGACAATCTTGTTAGCGTGATAATAGTTGCTAAAATAATGTTTACCAATAAAAGACAAGAAGTCTCAAACATCTAGTGAGTGATGTCTGTGCTGCCAGTCTGTCCGTCTATCCCAATCCACACTGGGATACACATATTCCCCTAATCCCCTTACATAACATTATCTACGCTGACCCTGACCAAGGAGACAGGTGGCTTTAGATCCGCTTTGTCCCACACCAACTACCACTTGTGCCACAGTGTATTTTAATATACGAATACTTCTGAACATGACACAATACTTTTTCTGGTTAAAACTAAAATTAAAACATGGGGCTCTTTGTCATGCAAGATAGGCCATATAATCCAGAGCGTTTTTTATATATCAGGAAAACTGGGAATGGGAGACTCAATAAAGTGCAGACCAGAGAAAAAGGCAGAAAGGATAGTTCAGGTTAAGCTCTTTGGCTTTGTTTCCTTCCTTCACTTTATTATTCTCTGTTGCCATGGAGAAAAAACTATATATAACAGCTCCCTGTCTCTCTCTCTCTCCTTGCGTGCCGTCTGAATTCACTATCCGGTCTCTGTCTTCTTTATATTATTTCCACTAAGAAGACAGCAGGGGACAATCTGTCTACTGCCCAGCTCTACAGGCAGGACTGAGCCTACAAACCAAAACAATGTAGACGCCAACCGACAGACCAGACACAATGTCATTTCCCCTGGGTCTTCTGCTTCTAATAGCCTTTTTTTGTTTGTTTTTTTAGAAACAAGTGGCCTTAAAGTAATACTTAATTTCACACTCTGATGTCCAGACAATCAAGGTCCCCTTTTAACACCCAAAAGAAGAAAAGTAGAGTTACCACTATTCACCTTCACTGTTAAATAATGCAACACAAGAGAGTTGCAACGACCTGTGGGTCAAAAGCTTTAAGGGGATGATTGGGAGTTTCAGGGACATATTAAAGGGGTGACTGCATCTTCATTTTAAAGCCACTTTAACTTTAGTTCCTAAGAATTTTATATTGAGAAGAACTGGTGTGTTATAGCAATATTGCTATCACAAAATCAAAAAGGCTCAAAGTTTAGTTAGGATTAAGAACAAAAACAACCCGAGTAGAGTTCGATGCAAACAGCACAGTCTGGTTTGAAATAAGTACTTATTAAAGTTAGAGAAACCTCACGGTGGTTAAAAATGACTGCTTTGGTAATGCTAGGGAAGCTTCGTCATCATGGTCATCATGGTTAAAAGAAACCAACTCTGACTGTCAGTAGGAAGTGGGACATGAAGACGTCACAATGACCTACACTTAACAAGCGGCGGGTAGGTGAGTTTACTGCAAACATACCAATAAATAGTTTATGGTACGAATCATTACAGGCAATCATGTTACAGTCGTTTGTGTAGGTTAATGTGTGGATTTTACTGCAAACAGGATACTTTAGTTTGCAGACTTAAGTTTCAAGGGCAGTGCCTTTCCAAGGGCAACATAAGCAGTGCTATATTGTAAACAAGTAAACAAAAAAAACCTCACAATCAATAGCAACTAGGGCTGCACGATTCTGGAAAAAATGTGAATCACATACATTTTTTTTTTACTTAGAATTGAAATCACGATTCCCTGGCATGATTTTTTCACAAATAGATATTTTCATTGCACTCATTAACAAAAGATTAGAAACAATAAATTGCCATTCAACTACAAACTCTCAAACTCCGAGGAAAATAGGATCATTTCATCGCGATGCAGCTTGTGAACTAAAATGCGAAAGAATCGTTGTCATTTAGAAATGAGATCACGTGTAGTTGTGAATCGAGATCGCAATTTTTTTTTATTGTAAAAATAAGACAATTCTTCCAATGGCATCAGCGGCAGGGAAAGTACTGGAAAAAGATGTTACACCCCATGACCACAGGGGGAGCTTGTGCTGATCAGTATTGAGGTGAATATTAAAATGCTGAAAGATACGTTGTATATTAGTGCTGGGCCATTAGTGGCGACAACCGGCATTAACACATGGCACGTTTCCATGACGACGTAAAAAGACATGCATGACGTCATGTTTACGAGACTCCCGATTGTTAAAATGAACCTCTAGAATAATGCTTAACTTTAAAAACAGAGGCACACATACGCAGTACACAGGTACACTGGTTATTTGTAGCGCTGCTCTTTTGGTTTAATAAACAGACCACTCCAGTTCGATAGTAGGCGCGCCAACTACTCTAAACGAGCTAACGCAGCTAACGGAGCTAACTGGTAAACTGTGCCGCAGCACGAAAAACAGAAGACTCATTTTAACAATTGGGATTCGTGTCATGCGTTAACATTAACGGCATTAACAGCCCAGCACTAATAACCATTATACTATTACTCTTTGTGTACTGCAATGCAGTAGGGTATTATGTCATTGTCTATGCTAACCTACTAAATCTTTAATCCTCCTAATCTACTGGAAATGGACCCATGAGGCAATGGTCACCACTGTTAACCACAAAAAAAATATAGAATGATTTAAGTTCTTATTGAAAGTAAGTTGAGAAAACTGATAACAATCTCATACCCAGCTGTTAAATGTGAAACTACATCTAAAAAAAGACATTCACCGGAAAGTGAAATCAGTCCCTGCACATAAGTTTCTCCGGGTATTAGTGGTTTTTACCTTGGAGGCCCTCCGGCGCTCGGGACACTCAGGATGCTGGCACACCACCCAGTCCTCCTCCTGGACATGTTTGTCATCTGAAAACAGAAGATACAGGTCAATTTGACATCTCTCTTTATCACCGACACATCAAACCAGCCATTCAGCCAGATGCACATCCATTAACACACCTCTCTAGGTAAAGCAGTAAAAACCTAATGTAGGCACCAAGACTACAGTCACTGCATGTGTTTACATAAGGATGAGCCAATGAAAGGGAGGACAAAAAACACTCTCATACGAGTAATAGAGACCGGGCGGCCATGTCATACAGTGAAAAAACAAAAAGTTGCTTAAAGAGATTTCTCGTTGGAAAGGTAAACAGAGGGAAGAGGGTGGAGTGTGTTGTTGGGGGGAGATCAGAGAGAAGTGAGTAATGACCAAAGAGACAGGAAGAAAATTGAGCAAAAGAGAGGAAGCCCCCCCCCCCCATTCTGTGTTTTTAAGGAAAGTGCTCTCGCAGTGAGCTAGCTCACTGTACACTCCACAATAACAAATCACTGTTGTCAAATAAAAGTCCGAAATCTACTTGAGTCGTCGGCCGATGCTACTTTGCGGGGAATGATAAAAGGCAGTGTTTACATTTACATCTTACACATGTACACACATGATAAAAGATATCATAACATAAAGCCAGAGCACACCAATATTTATCCGTCTGTCTAATGGGGAAAAACAGCGAACACGTGTGTAAGAAGGACAGAAAGTAAGAGTAGGAGAGGGAGGGCAGAACGAGCCAGAGGTGGGCTGGAGTTGGGGGGCTGGGGGTGGGGAGCTTGTTGCAAAACGTCTCCGGTTTCCAGGCACGATGGGACTTTGTCGTAAACCCTCCCAGAAAGCTCAGATAACCTGTACGGTGTAATGTCACCGCTCCCTATTTGGCCAAGCAATTATTGAAATATTATTATTAAATCACCAGTAATGGAGGCTGGCTGCTGCAGGAAAGTGAGGTCACTTTGAGGCTGAACTTTAGTTTTAAAAGTTTCAAAACTGAGGTCAACTGAGGTGGACTAAGGTTTTAAATCTGACTTTGAATACAGAGAGGGTCGTAAAAACCTTCCTTTTTGATTAAACTTGTACACTCTTAGAAATAAAAGTGCTAAGTAGAACCATATATGGTTCTTCGGCTTGTCCTCATAGGAGAACCCTTTTTGGCTCCAGGTAGAACCTTTTTATAAAGGTTTTGGAGGGTTCCACCAAGAATCCTTTTAAAACCCTTTATTCAGAAAAGGGGTTTTAGAGGGTTCTCTGGATCAAAATGGTTCTTACTGGAACCTTTCTTCGGGAATGGGTTTTTCAGAAGCAAATGGTTCCAGGTAGAACCTCAGCCCTTGTAGAAGGACACTTTTGGAACCCTTATTTCTAAGAGTGTAGCTATGCTGCTATGGGGCCTAGACTGCAGGTGGAACTTCTGTGGTGCAATCACACTCACCCCCTTATAATCAGGGCATGAATATGACATTATTGTTCTATCTCTCCCCTGGTTTATGCCTTTCCTTCCTCTCTCTCTTCGTCCTCATCTTGCAGGCGACCCCTGGGGTGCAGGATCCAGGTCTAGTTGCAAGGTTGTTATTAGTAGTAGTAGTCGTAGTAGTTCCTACATTTAGTACATTTAGTTTGGAAATTTTGGAAATATTCCAAATTGGAAACCATACGACCCAAAAAATATATATTTTATGGGTCAAATATAAATATCATTTTTTTTTATCATAAGCAGACATGCATGCAAAATGATACAATTAAAAACATAAAGAATAGCATTGATATTCAACTGTATTTGCATCAAATCTGGTTGTTTTGCCAAGATTATGCTACAATATACAGTATCATAATGTCTGTATTTCCCCCAACCCACTTTGTATCTTTGTAATATACACATGCATAGTCACGTTAAACGATTGACTTAAAGTGAGTAGTTATGCACATCACTGGTTAAAAAACAACACACACACAAATTCAACAGCTTCTGGTTTGGTTGGGTTTGTATACAAAAGTAGAAACCATGCCAAGCACAGTGTGGTTAGCACACTCTCTCGCTCAGATGCGTAGATGTCATTAGTTTTCTAAGTATTTCGAAGTATTGACTTGAATTACTAGAAAATCAAGTGAAAATGATCGTCTAGACATTTCTCTGAAACCATACATTGCAGGATGCTGGAGGAACAGTTAAGAGATCAACAAGGTCGAGTGGATTCATCTTGGAACCGTGAATGTTTGCTCAAACGTTTGTGTCATCTGTCCAGAGGACGTTGGGATATTTCCCAGAATAAATGAAAACTTATAGTGGAATTGAAAACAGGCAAATGAAAGCCAATAACATAACCTTAAAGCAACACTACAGGAACAGTCAGAAAATCAGTGGGAGTCAGTGGGATTCATCCTTTGGCAACCATGAATGTCTATGAAAATTCCTGTTGATCCATGTGTTTGTTGAGATATTTCTGTCTGGACCAAAGCAGTGGCTTGACCAATCAGCACTGCCAACCTCAGAACCATGGTCATAATGAGGATAAAAAGCTCATTTGGATATATTTCTACAATCCCACCATGGCAGAGTCACACAAAAAAGGGTCTCTCCTGTGTCTTAGCTGTGCTTGGAGCAGGCTGAGACACGCTCTCGGCTCTGGATGTGGCCTCTGCCAGCAGGCCTCAGGCTAATGGCTCCCTTAGGGTTTACAAGCAGCAAGCTGCAGAGGGAGCCTCCAGCTTTTATGGAGCTTTTCCCAAACAGACAGAACCTTCTTTACCACAGCAAAACCTTTCAAAAAGACAAATGTTACACTCTGCCTCATCGGTGTCATCCGAGGTCCCATCACAATAAAGTGCCCTAAACACCAAGACCAAGTCCAACCCTTGTTGATTTGACTTAAGGGCTGCCCAACTACATGATGCAAATGAAGTCATTATCTTGTTAATGAGATAACTCCTCGTGAACCCACAAATACTGTAATTATCACTCAGCTGATGTTCCTTCAAAGTAATTTCACATCTTTCAGCTCATTGTTGAAATTGTCCAGCTCATAACAACTGATGTGCTCAGTCATGCCACTGTAATCAACACATTTTCAGTGTAAAAAAAACTAAACTAAAAAAAATACCAAATACACGAGTAACTTCCCAGCACCAAACTTCAAACAAAGTTAACACCCAAGTGGTGAACATCATGAAGAATTTAGCATTTACCAGCTAAAGAGTCAGTTATTTTCCTCAGGATGCAAAGCAAAACTAAAAGTAACTAAATGGAGACTGAAAACTCAATTCTCGTTCACTAAGTGGAAAACATATTTAATCTCTAATTAAGAAAAATAATTGTGGTTATGTTAATTTCATTTTCACACACTGAGACAAAACCTAAAACACACTCCATCCCTGTCTGCCCTTAACTTAAGCCTTTTCTGAGCTGCTTTGCTTTCCCTTCTCAAGCATTGCCCCTTTTTCAGTAAAATATATTCTCTCATCTGCTGAACCCTCATCTTCTCTCTTACTTGATCATATCTTGCTGACTCTCCCGCTTTCTCTCTCTCTCTGATGAACTGGAATTCCTCAACTCAGCACTGCTGATTAAGCCAAAAGCAAACACAAGCACGCACTATACACAAACACACGTGATAGCAGACAATGAGCTCGCACACTAAAGAGACACTGGAGCATCCCATCTACTGCTGGCTCGCTCGCCACAGAGAGACATTGCCCGGGGGCAAAGACCCGCTATGCTCCCATAAATAAGCCACAGCAATGGGGGCAAGTTGGAAATGATGCAGATGTGCACATGCAAGATGAACAAAGTATTTCAAGTCATCAGCCTTAACATCCTAATTTTTGTAGTACCCGAACATGCCCCGTGCCTGACGTGTTTCCACGTAGGAGTAGAACGGTTCAGTACGGTACGTATTATTTTGTGTTTCCATAAGGAACAGTACCAAAATAACCGACCCCAACCGTTCCATTGTTCGGTACCGTTCCCTTGGGGTACAAGAGTCGGCTGATTAGAAGACAGAGACGTCACTCCCTTAAAACCGGTGTTTATTCCACGCCTGCCGTCTGTTCTCATACAACGCTTGACGTCTTGTTGAGACAAACAGCCACCAACCTCCGTTGTTGACTGTTGTGTTGCGTTCAATGTCGTCGTTCGTTGTAAGCACACCGGCACAACGTCGTGCCACGTATCTTGCTGAAACGGCCATCGGGCACAGCCCACACCCTGCCTACCGAGTAAAGGTACTGTTCTCGGTCGAAACGCAAGCCAGAACGAGGGCTTTACTGTTCCCAACTGTACTGTACCAAACAGAACTGTGCCATGATGGAAACATGTGGCCATAGCTTTGAAACGTCAAAGCCTAATGTGCCTGCTGAAGACGGGCAACCCCTGGCAAAGAGGAAAGGATTTGGTTTTGCGTCCGAACTAGGGTTGCCGCTACAAGTCCTGAGACTGGGGTGCCATGAGCAAGGCACAATCCTCCTCCATATCCTCCATATCAACAATCATCCTTATTAAACACCAGTAGTGAACACACTGGTGTGTAATAAGGATGATTGTTGATATGGAGGAAGTGTATATATAAATAAAATGTGAACATGTGTTTTTGCTAATATTATTCTGGAAATGTTGTTTACCGTCTTACACACTTGCTTAAACTTCAGAAGTTGAGCTCACTGAATAACAAAGCCAACCTCTCAACAGCTTTCATCTACAGGTGAATAACTAGAGGGGGCTAGAGAGCAGACAAAACACAAAACATGTGCAGGTGTTTTTAATGCTGCGGCTTTAGTGGCAGCAGCCAGGACACAGCCCTCCTGCTTATAAAGTTGTTTTACCCCCACAGTGGTGAAATCACATTCATGTGCATCTCTCATACACACACACACACACACACACACACTCACATACCACTACCCCCTCTCGTCCATCGTTCCCATTCCACCACATCTGAGTGAACCCAAAGCCTCCATGTAGAACACTGAAAACCACAGAACATCAAGTGTAAGCTGTTCCAGAGGTGGTCACCCATTTACAATTTACATAAATTAAATCTGATGGGATTTTATTAAAATTAGGTTTACAAAATACAGTCGTCGTTCGTCTCTTTCGCCATATCAGAGATCTACATGACTGTTCAGAGATTAGACTACAAGAATAGCTGAAAACTCAATACCTGGTCACCATATTTAACAGAGGTCATGAGGGGATTACTGCATAACTTGGATTTTTGAAGGCATTTATGTCAGAAATTCCAATAATTGGTTAAGTTAGTATATTATAATATGCCCTTTTGTTTCTGGCTATTCTTTTTATGGGCTTTATTTAAGCTAAACTCGGAGTAAAATGTTGTGTTGTTGCTAGAACAAATGGATGAGTACAACCCAAGGAATGCCAGTGTACTTGTACAATACACTGGGGATAATTTAGACTGGCAAAGAGAAGGAAATGTACAGAAGGAATGTAGTTAATGATGCTGGGACTCAAATTAGAGCTCAAAAACAAACAGTTTATGTCATATGACAGTAGGGACGGGCGACGTGGAAGAAAAATCTTATCACGATATCCTTTTTTCCTATTGTATACCACATTATCACTATTTATGTCAAGCTTAAAGTTTCCATTTTACTCAAATGGTATTTTGGTTTTAATTTTGTTTATATTAGCAAAGGTTGCAAATTGATCTAAATAAATAAAACAGGCATATATTCACTCAAATCTTAATACTTACAGGTTCAAAGTTGTACAGGAGAACAAAAATTGTTTGGTCAGTTATAATAGGACTGCGAATGTAGGGTGTGTTGTGACTGGCAAAAGAAAAGGGTTCTAGGGGCAAATACTGTATTTAATTAAAAAAAAAAAAAATCAAAGCGACTTCTTTGTATTATTTTTAGTTGTAAAATGTTTCTGTAACCTGTAGCTTAATCACAAAAATGGTGAAAAAGGTAAGGACTAAAAGCCTCACTATTCGTTCCGTGGCATTCCTCTTTCTGGATTGTGCCAAACAAATCTGCCATGAGAAGATATTGTCTTTAAGCTGACCAGAGAGTAGCCAGATTAGCTGGAAGAGAAGAGAGGATGAAGAGCATTCCTCCACATCACTGTGTTATCGCCTCCCCTTCTGTAATGGCATAAATCGGGCGAGCACCGCGGAAAGCAAGTGCCCCCGTGCCACGTCAAAGTAAAAAGCACTGAGGGCAGACAGGGAAGCATTTCAGTCCAGCTATGCACTTCTTCGGTGGTAAATATTTCATCTGTGGAGCTGGTCTCATCCGCTCTTTCCCTCTCTTCTCACTCATGCGAGCCTGTCTTCATGCCAGGTCACCGAGTGCTTTCCACGGAAGAACAGAGCAATGGAAACAAAGAGCCTTTTCCATGATGAGGCTGAAATCCTCAACTCAAAATGCAAGTGAACCAGATCACAACAGCGAGAAATAACAACGTGAAGTAATGCCTGATCCACGTTGAATGTTCATCGCGGGATCACACGTCATGTTTGACAAGGGAATGCAGCTCTAGGCTTGAGGAGAAGACGGTGTCCTTAATGTTTCATGTCTGAGTTATAACATGTGAAAATAAAATATGGTGTTATGGTGGAGTTTTAATTACTCTATATTACAGTTGTAACAAATATATTGTATAAATACATTTTACTGTACATTTAATGAGCTTTTTGGAAATTTCCATTTGTGGGTCTCTCCAACTTGTTTGCAGATAGCTAGCTGCTACTAGCCTGACACATTTAGAGATCGTTCTGATGCAAAGATATTAGGCCTCATTGTGTCACTGCTCAAACGGTAACTTGGGCTGAATATTCCCGGCCGAAGAAGAGCGAGTTTACAGCGGGTTAATGGCGGCAAAAGCTACGTTTAGAATCCATGTTCAATATAGACTTTATGCACTTCTCTATGTTGTCAATAAATAGAGAAATCCTGCACTTTTTACTTTTCGCACACATTCTATCTTCTTCAGTTTGACAGATATTGTGATGTATCACGACAGCACCGTCTTGCAATATATTGATTACCACAGAATTATAGTATTGTGGACCATTGGATATTGTGAGGTACCCCGAGATTACGACCCCTAAAGATTATGAATGCCAACTTTGCATAAAAGTTGTCATAAACCAAAGTGTGTATTTTAACAGTTTTTTGATTTACTTAAATATAGACAACATTTAGTTTTTCTATTTTTGTTTGGTTTTTAAATTAACCTTCAGTCAACCTTCTGTGGCAGTGCAGTAATAAAAAATACATTAGTGCGTGAGAAACCGCACACAGACACAAACATAAATCCACTTAGTTAGGTGACAATTGTTGACCAGCTTACCACACAGATCATGAATGACGTCCAAGGATGATGACCAGGAGTAGCGCTCTATTCCAGCTTGAGTAAGAGAGGACGGCACTGCCTCCAGCTCATATGCTCCACGCTTCTTCCAGTACATGAACATTGTGGCTTCTTTATCCAGTCAATTAATAATCCATAAAGCTCGACTCGTGTTCTGATCTGATATTACATGCCGTCCATTGAACCAACACACCCAAACAGTCACTGACTTTCCAAACACCTCCATCATCAACCATCATTGTAATGTAAACCTTGCCAGCCCAGCTCAAGATTAAACTCTGCCAACTGCCAATATGTTTATTCAAAATCTCCACTTGAAAAATGACCTCATGCAGCAAAACCACGAAAGACTTTGAACCTTGTCCAAGTCTGATTCTACTTTAACTTTGGTTGAGTGGGGCAGAAATCTTTCCTTCAAGTACAATCCATTTCATCGCCAGAGGACCCCCGTTACAGACTCCAAACCTGGAATAAGAGTCACTGCTGCCATCCAAGTTTTAACAGGCAGTGGCCATCAAGAAATGCTATTGACCACAAATCTGTCCAAAAAAGGAAAAGGCTAATGTCAACATGTCCCTTTCGATGCGTTTCCCTGTTGATTCTGAACGTTCTGTCCACCGTTAATCATCGACCAAAAGCCCACCGAGAGCTGTCAAGCACCAAATGTTGCCCTCTTCTAACACATTTACCAGAGCTATCCTGACTAAACTACAGATGTGCAATTGCTAAAAGGTTCTGCAAACCCATGTCCGAAGTAAACTTTGCTGTTGCTTTAGTTCCTGAGCTTCGCCTTTATCCATCACAAAGTTTCTCAAACTGTACAAAACTTTTGTGTGTGTGTGTGAGTCAAGCAGCTCATGTTAAAGCTGTGTGTAGGCTCTCTTGGCGATAGGGGGGCTTTCTGCCCACTCCATCAGACAAGTGTTGTATTCATGCAGAGGTGAGTTGCATGCTGGGATGGGCAATCTGGGCCAATGGCTTTTGGACTGGTGACACAAAGATCTCTTTTAAGCCTCTGCCCACATCCAGAATGAACTTTCTTTATGTTTTGCGCAAACTGTAAAAGGCTGACATTTTTCTGCATTGATTAGTGCCCGCGCCTTTTATGTCTGCTGAAAGATTTATTCCGTTTTTATGAATGCACCAACTCTGTGTTGAATGAGCTGTTATTTTCTGCGGAGGTACAATGCACACATTGGCCCCTTGGCAATTAGAAATCCCAAAGGATCAAAACAAATATCCTTAAATGAGACAATGCCTTCCACTTCTCTGATATATTTGAACACAGCTGAAGGGTTAACACAACATGCAGTTAGATACCTCAACTCATGGCATAATATTTTCCCCAGTGTTGCCTAAATGCTGATGTACTGCTATTATACATCTAAAATGGGAGAAGAAATACTGTGAGAATGTACTGTGCTGGCGAAGAGAAGGGAGGGACGTTGTCACACACAACGACCCACATGTCCAATTTTGGGATAAGAAATTAGAGGGTAGGATAGGAGCCGGTTTGCTGCTCAGCTCTGGGCTTTGCAGACATATGGTAATAATCTGAAGCAGCTTTGAGTACGCGGCTTCCCTTTTAATGAAGAGAGCAGTCGTGCAGCATGAGAACTGGGCAGCAAATACAAGGGCCAATTTCCACCTACTGTAGACACAAAGAGGGCAGCAGAGGAGGTATAATGCAGCCAGGCTTTCATCATCATCCATCAGATCACCCTTTAATAAAAAAAAAAAAAAAAAAGCTTCTTCTGCCAGATGTGACAAGACCATAAACTACCTGCGCTATTATGGTACTACAGTACTTGTATTCAAAAGCACTTTGATATGATCGCCTATAAAAAGTACTTAAGTTATAAATGCAACCAGCTTTTTCTGGCATGGTTAGATCCAGTTAACTCTCAGAGAGCCAGTGTGTAGCAATGATGAGGATGTTGGTATATCCATTTTTCCACCACGAAAAGAAATCTCTTTTTTTTAATTTTCCAAAAAATGATGGTCAAAACGGAAGCAGTAGAGCCTGACATTGGTGGACTAATTAACATTTGTGAATGAATGGAAGCAATAGACCCATCTGTGGGAGTGAATAAACATGAGCTTGGTGACTGATCTGGTTTCCAGGCCAGCAGTCGCCACCATATTCTGAATTTTATGGTCCAATCACCAAATACATTTGATCCTACCCACAATGCAACTGGGTGGAAACTGTGATCGTTAATTGAACATCTACTGTGACCCAACACCCTTACCTTTTAACTCTATATTTATCCACAGTTTGAAATAATTAAAAGTCTCACACAAAGCACAGATAACAAGCTACGGAGAACAAAGCACCAACTTCTCCACACAAGCTCTCACTAACATTTTGGGAAACACTTTTTTTGGTTCCTTTCCAGGAAGGGGATAAAAGGAACAAAACACGTCTCTTTTTCATGAAGTATGATGTTATAGAAACGTTTAGCTGAAATGTAAAACCACAACAAAATTTATGGAGTCTGGAAAGCTCACAGTGATGACCAAAGTGGGTCGCCAAGAAAAAGTTAGAGCGGGGACTTCTACAGCAATATTTTCCTGACATGTAACATGTGAATTGTCCAAAGGGGCTCTATGTGAGAACTCGAATGTCTGTAAAAGTCACTCAAGACATTTTCCAGAACTTTTCCTGCCAGCCCCCTAGTCAAATTTGCAGATAATGTCTGAGTGAGCTCATATAAGAACACACGAGGAAACGCTCCAGATAATTCACGGGCAAGTGGGTGAGTGTCCTGCCACCCCTCGCCTGGATGTTCTAGACTCCTCCTATTGTGTGAACATGTCTGACCCAGATAATCTCCGGCTGCATTCATCACAACTCAACGGCAGTCCTTGGAAAATCCAATCCAGACCCAATTTTGTAGATATCTTTTCAGGACTAACGTCTGTAAATGACTTACTGAGTTTTTAAAGTGCGAGTGGGTGGAATTTCTTTTTACCCATAGTCTCAAAACCATGCCAGGTTTTCCAGTCTTTAAGATAAACTAGGCTGAACTAAGCGTTTGCTGCCTGTAGCTTCATATTAAAGGTAAAATCATACCAGTCATCATCAAACTTGGTGATGGTGTGAATATATGTTTTCCCAATCAAATGTCCAACTATACCTTTCATACAGCAAAAGTAAACCTAACTTAAAAAAGTAAACCACACTTAAGACAGTCATGGTCCAACTTGAGTGCTGCGCAAAAGCCTTAGGCCAGTATAATTATATCTCAATCGCTTTAATGGAGCACATCAAAAACTGCTTCTAAAGGTTTAAGTGTCAAGTGTTTATGTGACCTGCCCTTACACTTGAACAAAAGCATGACCGTGGCTCTCTTAAAACTGGAGATGAACCCTAATTGATGTCATTGTTAAAAACCTGTGTCTGTCCTACTGTTTAATGTCAACAAATATCTGCTGTGAAAGAAATCTATTACGCCAGGTTTATTGGACATGCTTTGAGCACTACATACACATGTTTTTATGAGTTAAACTAAGCTAATAAAAAGACCAACTTTCAGTCACACCATTCCAGGCCAAATGGCAATGATTACAGAATTAGACAGACATAAAAGCAAAAAAAAAAAAAAGCTGCTGGTACAATGAGACTTTTTCACAGTACTGCAATTCTGGTTAATTTTAGTGTCGACGGAAACTGGAGGTAAAACCTCCAAGTGAGCCAAGCCAGAATAACAGCCTTCTCAATATAACCACACTCACTAAAGTATTAATGTTGCGTTGAGAAATGACTGTGTGAGCGGCTGCAGCTCGACAAGACTGTAAATGAGCCTGTCTGAGTGTGAGTGCGTTGGGGGGGGGGGGGGGGGGGGGAGTGTGCGAGCTTGAGTGTTGATGGAGGGAGAGCAGTTGAAGGCTTGTGCGTGCCCATGTGGAGGAGGTTTGGGTTATATTTAGTAAGGTGGCCCATCAAACGAGCCGAGGTTAACCCTTCACTGCCAAACAAGTCTACATTTAGAACTTCTTTGTGTGGATGCAAATGAGTTACCTCCATTTCCATTTGAGAGTCACTACAAAAGCCTTAGCCACTCAGACTGTCTGTCAGTGTGTTTATATGCATGTTAAAAGTCTGATTTTAGTCAGACGAAGACAAAAATGTGGTTTTCTTAATGTCATGTAGATAAGTTAGTGCGACTAAAATCGAGCCAGTCTTAGTTAGACTAACATACCTTGATAAAACGCTTCATAGTCCAATAACTCCTGCATGTACCTGTATTCGCTTAGTTGGACTGGAATCAGACTGGAGTCAGTCTGATTTTAGTCAGACTAAGACAAAAACATTTTTTTTAATGTCATGTAAATAAGTTAGTCCGACTAAAATCAAGCTAGTCGTAGTTAGACTAACATACCTTGATAAAACGATTCATAGAACAAGAACTCCTACATGTACCTGAATACGCTTAGTCGGACTGGAGTCAGACTTGGCATTCTGCGCATGCACAAAAATTCTTGTACCGTCATTGGCTCGGAAGTAAAAGACGATGTATAACAGTGAAACCATTTAAACATGTCAGAGTTGGCTTTAGGTACATACCAGTGTAAAAATGTATGATTTTACTCTATTCTCATATTTTATAGACTAACAACTGACCGAATATTCAGCACGATTGGCAGCTTAATCAATATTAACACTTGCAACTCCAGAACAATGTTTATCACCTGTTACATAGCGTGACACTTTGGGAAAATATGAAGTGAGATGCTGATGAGAATGACATTACTCTTAAAACTGGGAAAATGATTTAATGTTGACATACTGATAAGGCCAGACAAATATTCCAATCAATTCTGTGTTCAGCACCATGGTGGTAGGATCGTCATATCAGGATGGTAAATCATCTGGAAACTTTGACAGATTTTATAGCATTCCATCAGACAGTTATGCAAGTATGCAAGTCTGGACCAACATATGTTATACAGTCAAATGTGTGAAGTGAAAGAAATGTTTTTTTTCGCCATCATAAAACAGCATTTTATGATAACCTGAGCACTGATGTGAGGGTGTGAGTTTATTACTATGAGGCATTGTGTAATTTAAACAGCCCATCATTACACCAGCAACAGTTCAGAGGGACACACAACCACTCTTCAAAGTTGTTGATATGAATAATCCCATAATTGAAACAATCTGGTTCAAATTGCAACGGGGGCTGCAGTTGAGAAGCCAATGACAGAGTCAGCTGGAAATTCAAAAACACTTATTCCATAAAAGTACAGTTATTGCAAAGTGGAAGGCTGCAAGATCCATAAACAGTCATTTAGCCAGGGTGGAGGTTATAAGTGTGGAAGGGGCACGTTCAGAGATTAACGCTTAAATGGAGTTTAAGATGGTCTACGTGTGTGTGTGTGTGTGTGTGTGTGTGTGTGTGTGTGTGTGTGTGTGTGTGTGTGTGTGTGTGTTGTTTTTTAACCAGTGATGTGCATAACTACTCACTTTAAGTCAATCAGTTAAGGTGACTATGCATGTGTATATTACAAAGATACAAAGTGGGTTGGGGGAAATACAGATATTATGATACTGTATATTGTAGCATAATCTTGGCAAAACAACCAGATTTGATGCAAATCCAGTTGAATATCAATGCTATCTTTATGTTTTTAATTGTATCATTTTGCATGCATGTCTGCTTATGATAAAAAAGAAATTATATTTGTATTTGACCCATGTCTGTGTCATGACCCGTGTCTGTATGTATGTGTTCTTGTATTCATGGCTTTGTGAGGACCAAAAATTGTATAAACCATATGGAGTGAAGACATTTTGGCTTGTCCTCATTTCTTTAAAGGGCTTTTGGGGGGGGGTTAAGACCTGGTTTTAGGGTTGATGTTACGATTGGCTTTAAGTTAGGGTAAGGACAAAGGTTAGGGTAAGGCATTTAGTTGTCATGGTGAAGGTTAGGTTAGGGGCTGAGAATGCATTATGTCTATGAGGGTCCACACTATGAATGAAGCGCAAACGTGCGTGCGTTTTATCATATTAGCTGTTGAAATATTGTGATTTTAAAGCCTATGCAGATTACCCAAATACATAAAACAGAAGGATACATTTTTCCGTCTCAGTAACAGCAGAGCTGGACGAGGACAGAGGATAAGAATACCCCCCTCAGGGTGAAGAAAAGAACCAAAACAGTGCACGCAAGGAAATATGAACTCGAGAAATATGCTGTGAAGTAATGTCACACAAAATGAGAACAACAGCTACACAAACGTGCTGAGAATGAGGGTCAGAACAGGCCGAGTATTAAGATTAATAGAACAGTATCCGCCTCTGTTCACCGTCAGCCATTTCCACGTGTCCTTGCAGTCCTTTGTCAGCGATGAGTGTGAAGGGGGAAAAGATGCGTGAGAGTGGAGGAGAAGGAAAGTAAGCCTGCAGCCTCCAGCTGTGAGCACGCCTATGACAATGACCTCATCCGTGACAGTAAATAGTGAAGTGCAGAGAGCCACAACACCTGTCATGTAATGTGATATTAACCTGTGTTTCGTGAGTCAGTAAATGAGTCTTCAATTTGGGTAATTTGCTTCTTTGGTTTTGCTTGCGGTTGTAATCAATACTTTCGCAAAAAAAATATATATCACATGACTAAACAATCACCTGAGTCTGCAGCTTCCATTCAGCTCTGTGGAGCCAATCTGAGTGGTTTGGGGGTTTATATATCATAATATAAGTGTTGTTTTCTCACCACTCTCATGGCATGTGTTTTCAGTCTTTCTTTCAAAATCTGCTGCTGCTACTGAATTTAAAACGATAAAATGAGACCGTCAGCACATCTAAAGCCCAATTTATACTCCTGCGTAAAGTGCTCTACGTAGGTTACGCAGAGCACTCTGCGTCGACGGAGAGCCTCTCGGAGAGTCTCTGCGTCGTCTCCGACTGCACGAAATATTAAGTGTCCGTCACTCCGTCAAGGGACAACGGAGACGGCAAGAGTTGCGATTGGTCCTCAGGACAGGCCGAGCTAAGCTGCTCTGTGCTAGCTCACATTGCGCACCACAGAAAAGTGAGAAACAGCCACTGTTCAACAGTCTTTCTCTCTCTTTCTCTCTCGAACGCCATTGCTCACTGTAGCCAGAAGCACAACAACCTTACGTAGTGACCCCTACTGATCGGGCGGGAAATTGCAGTGCGTATCTGTCACCACGACGGAGAAGTATGAAGGCTCGAGCGATCTCCGTGGTTACGCAGTAGGATAACGCATTACGCAGTCAGAGAAGTATAATGTGGCCTTAATGAAGTGGTTAACATAGCAATGGTTTCATTTTGGTTCAAATGATGAAGCAGTAAGCCTTTATTGTGCCTGAGTTGCACACGGTATTGAACTGCAATGCTTTTGTGGTATTGAATATTTAAAAATGCGAGGAAAGGAAGTTATGACCAAAGACGGTGCTCATTCCTTAAAGGAGAAAAGGACGACGGCACTAAACATGTATGTGTGTATGTGTTTGTCTGTGTTGTGTTTTGAGAGGCTTGTTTGAAGAATAAAGCTATGTTGAGATGACAGAAAGTGACACGGCAGATTTAATGACACACTCGACTGTTCGTGGAATAAATAGCAGAAAAGTTGCTCCATGTTCAACTGCAAGATGACAATTGAATTCCAAAATATCTTTTTTTTTTTATCAACACCCAGCCTGATCCATGAGTTACATGTAGATGTCGTCAACCAAAACCCATAGGGGAGTAACTATAGCGGAAACAGAGGGTTAACATGAAAGTTGACTTCATAACTGGGGAGGTAATCTTCGTTATTAATGACGGATAATTCCCAAAAAGAAAAAATGTCCTCAAACAATTGGCCATAGTGAAATTGGATAAGAATGACAGACGGGACGTGGCTAATGGCCGGTTTATACCCACAGTCTTGATCTGGTGACTCAGAGTTGTCATCTATTAACGACAACAAAGCACAGTTTTTTCAAAGGGGGAATCCCCCTGCAAGTGAAAGGGGAGACATCAGTGCTCTAATAAAAAAAAAAAGGGCACTAGGTTTCCTATCAAAGTAAAAATGTATGATGAACTTGATAATTACAAATTAAATATTGTGTAATATATATATATATATACATATACAGGATAAAGAAATGACAAGATACAAGGAAGGACATTATTTCAATCAAACATTAATTGTCTGTGGGCTTAAAACTGAACTATGCGGGATTATTTACCCTAATGGCCGTCGCCACTCCCCCTTCTGTCTTTTAGCAGAAAACCAGCCTTGCAAGATCAAGGCCACCAGCTCGAAATTAGGTCTTGTGAAGCCTCAAGTCTCGAGAAACATGAATTGCTTTATGACACTACACACACGCGTGCCTCCTAGCCAGGTACCAGCTACAAGATTGAGGCAGCAATAGCATTATTTTAGAAGTTCATCGTGGCAGAGCCTGAAACAGAAAGCTTACTGTCTAAGGAGGCGAGGAACGACCGTCTGACCGAGTAAGGGGCAACAAACGCCGGACCAAGTTTTTCCAAAAAAGCACAGAAGCACGCAAAACAGATGCTGACATGGCGTTTTATAGCTGTTGCACATGTAATTATCTTTGGGATAAACTCTCTGTTCTCCATGAATTTATGTGTATTTGCACATGGCTCCACTGTTTGTGTTGGCCGGCTCCATTAAAAAAATGTACATGGCCAGAAGAGGGGAAGGGAGGGGGGAGCGTCAGCGGCGAGTTTTACGACAGTGAGGATAAAGTGGTAGACACAACAAGGCAGGGGGGGTCAGTAGGGAGAACGGCGAAAAAACTAACAGACTTGCAAAGTTCGGCTTTAAATATTTTTCCATTATAGTCTGTAACACCTATCACCTTCAACCAGAGAGCAAAACAGAATGCAGTACTATGCAGAATGCAATGCAAACTATTGAGCTACTGGGTTTTTCATGCACAGCCATCTTAAGGGTTGACACAAATGTCTAGTTAGCAGCAGTTCTCTGTGCAAAAATGCCTTGTTGATGCATGGACTGGTTCGAAATGATAAGGCAACTGTGAACGTTACAACCTAGGTATGCACATGATCATATCGGAACACGCAACACATTGAACCTTGAAGCAAATGGGCTACAACAGCAGAAGACCACACTGTGTGCTACTTGTGACACTTTATTAGGTGTCATGTGTACCTAATAATGTGACCATTGAGTGCTCTTACTTACTAAACACTTTTCTCAGACCAAAGGCAAAATTACCACCAGAGTCTGGCAGCTCTGGTGACCAGAGCCATGAAAAAGTAACTGACTGAGCCTGGCAACGTCAGATGCAAAGCAGACTTTGATAAAAGAAAATATTAATGCAGAAGTAATTATTCCTGAAGCTGTTGGATACAAGAGAGAAAAACACTGTGACCCCGGCGCACCATCAGGAAGAAGCAGAGGGGAAAAGAGAAAGGAAATTACTGTCGGGGAAAAAACGGGAACAATGGAAAGACAGTATGAAGACGGAAGTTTGAACTGTAACAAGCCACAAGCCAGACCAAAATCACTCACACACACACACATTACATGACATATGAACTGGGATTATACCTGCTGGCTGCACCAGAAAAACTAAACATCCAAATATTTCCTCAGAGATGAGCAGATGTTTTTGACTTTCAAACACACATTTCTGCTGACAAAAGCCATCTCAACTCAAGGTCCATCGACAGACATCACGCGACCTTCCTCAGCAAAAAATGTGTCATAGAAGTGTGTTAATGACAAAATCCAAAGCACTTTTCTCTAATGAGGATCGTGTGAGATGATCAAAAGCACCAGAGCCCAAACATTAGCATTTTTACACATCACCAATTCTATCCAAACTCCATCTGCTGACTAAGATCAAAAGCTCAAGAACAGTTACTAAATGGGCACCTTTTTCTCAGCTGTCGTTTCAATAGTCAGTAATAAATTCCCTGTCTCCAGATTTCCTCACAAAGTTCACTAAAAAAATAGAAATTCAAGTGTGCACAATTTGGTGTCGATTGGGAAAATTCCCATCTCATGATGAAGAGCATGTGCCCAGATCAAAAGCCTCAGAACAGCTGATCTGCATGAGCTGCACAAACTATTGATTAACTTTGAGGTCAACATGGATGGATGAGAAAGAAGTGAGAGTTTGATCACCTGCGATTCAGTGACCGTGTTTCGTTTCCAGGCTCAATAATGACGTGACGTTAAAACCTCAGTTTTAAAAACACCATGGGCACGAAAATTGAACATCCATCAGTTTGCAACAAAATCCATCTGTCGATGAGGTGGATGACTTGACTGAACGCTCCAGAAGAGCCAAAAATAGGTTTTGTGGTAAGACTGTTTTCACTTGATGCCTCCATGGTCTGTAACTTTGAACCTCAAGACTTAAAGCCAGTCAAAGTCAAGTAAAGCCCTTCAAAGTGCAAAGAAAAGGTTGCAAACGTGAGCATCGACAAAAACACTGCCTTCCAACAACAGTGGATCTTCCTGCTATCACATACATAGATATTCATATTCACACAGTCCTGTAGCTTTTTGCATTGTTGTGACTCGTCTAAATGCCTTCAGACAGACGTACAGTCAAATTGCACATGTTGTGTCGGGGCTGTCAACCAGACAAATGAAAACATGCTCATGACAACATTAATTTCACCCACAGCATCATATGTTCTTCAGACAAACGTCCCTTATTTATGACTGCCACTCTTAACATCAGTGAGTCTCTGCTTTTGTTTTTCGGTGGTGGACAGAGACCAGACGGGACATCTGGTCCCAGATTAGACCCGTGTGTTTAAGACAGGGCTTAAGACTCTGGTGGCCTGGAACAGTGAGGGGTTCCAGACTCAATCAATTAGCCAATTAAGGTTGCTAGACTTTAAAGTCCATTTTCCCATCACTGTACTGAACCCATGAAATGCCAACGCATCCACGGCCTGTGAGAAACAATGAACTCAAAACATTTACTGTCAAAATTGTATTTGATCTATCTATTCAAGGTGCACGGAACTGCAGATTCATCAATTTCTTGCAGCCACAGACGAGGCTGGATATTCCAGTTTTCACTTTGATCTGAATTATGAGCTGGGAGAAAAAGAAGGGGAGGACAGATATCAGGTCATGTGGAAAATAGAAGAAATAGTGTCAGTTATTTACAGGAGGCTGTGTCTCTGATGTGAGCGTGCAGCTGCAGAGTTGTCCCTTCAACTTTCAGATCAGGGTGTACTTTCCTCCCTCGACTAAAATACCTCTGCCTCCAGCTGGGATAATTGCTCAGGTCACTTGCCAAATCCAGCCATTAACTGTGATGACTGGAGGAAAAAAAAGCATGAAACAATGATGTGGTGCCTGGGGATCAAAGAGAGAGCTGCTGTGTTCTTCTCCATATCTGCATGGAGCACAGTCTCTTTTTGAGTTTCTCCTCAGAACAAAAGCACTGAGGTGAGATCTCATTATTATTATTATTATTAGGATGCAACATCCTGACACACAATAAGGATGGTGGGTTATTGAAAGGCTGATCATAAATGTTTTACTCACTCAGTCGTAATCTGAGACCAAGCCAGCTTCTTGGTGGCGACTTGTGCAGAACAGAATTCATGCTCCACTTGTTTGGCACCATGTAGGCATGCGATGCTTGTCGGTACGGAAGGGAAAAGCCACCGGCACCGGCTCCTCGGGGGTCTTGTGTCCCGTGTGTCTCAGTCTCAATCGCGTTTCAATGAGCTCTTTCCACTAAGACATTTTCGAATGTTTCTGCCGCTGTCGCCCTCCTCGGTGCGCACAGACTGCGCAGTCTGGTCGGTGGCGTGCACACAAAGCTGCACGGGGTGAACGCACGGGAAAGAGTGGCAAAAACGCATCCCTCGCTTCATGTGACGAGGAGTTCACACAACCAAGTTTGGAACGCGGCACAAACGAAGGCGCTAAATGGACCTGTTGCTGAAAACAAGAAATGTCGACGACGTCCGAGTGAACAACGTTAGTCAGCTCGGCTCGGCTCGGCTCGGCGCAGGAATGGGATTAAAACGAGGACGAAAGCGTGTCCGGGGACTTTAGAGCAGCTCGTCCACGTCTGGCCGTGTCCCCGTCTCTTAGCTCCACACACGACGGGCAGCTCCAGTTGTAAACACACCGTCCGCTTGCTGATGCTTCGCCTCGCCGCCTTCTCAGGGATCAACCATCGGCTTCCTCCATTCATTCACTCAACCTGGGGCCACAAAGACTCACTGCAGTTAGTTTCGGAGTGACGCAGTGTCGCAGCTAGAGGCGCCAGAGACACCGACATCACACACACACACACACACACACAGCAACAAACACACTCACACACACTCACCAGAGACGTACACGACTCTTTCATGACTTTAATCCAAAGCGCATTCAGGCCTTTGGGACTCTGCGTCGACCCGGAGATCTGAGGAGTCAAAGGACAGCGGTGTAAGAGCCTCAGAGACAATTCATGGATCCCTGTGTGAAAGATGTGTAAACAAGAAGACACAAAAGAGACACAAAAACACCACGAACAACCAACAAAATGACCATAAACAGGCGAGAGCAAAAATGAACAAAACGGCCAAAGACAAACAGACAAAACCGCCCGCACAACATGAGACATTATCACAGAAAACATAACACAAACGTCCATTAACAACAGCAAAGAGACGCACAACAACCACAAACAGATGCTAACAACAAAGTGAAGGCACAAAATGACTATAAACAGACGGAAAAAAATGAACAAAACGACCAAAGAGTGACACATAGAGACAAAACCGCCCATACACATGAAAACATATCACACACGTCTATTAACAACAGAAAAGAGACACACAACAACCATAAGCAGATGCTAACAGCAGCATGAGAGCACAAAATGACCATAAACAGACAAAAAATGTAGAAAAACGACCAAAGAGTGACACAAAGAGACAAAAACGCCATATACATGAAGAAATATCACACAAAAAATTAACACAAACGTTCATTGACAACAGAAAAGAGACACACAACAACCACAAACAGATGCTAACAGCAGAGTTAAGGCACAAAATGACCATAAACAGACAAAACATGTAGAAAAACGACCAAAGAGTGACACAAAGAGACAAAATCCCCATACACATTAAAAAATATCACACAATAATAAACACAAACGTTCATTAACAACACAAAAGAGACACACAACAACCACAGGCAGATGCTAACAGCAGAGTGAATGCACAAAATGACCATAAACAGAGGAAAAATTGAGTAAAACGACCAAATAGTGACACAAAGAGACAAAACTGCCATACACATGAAGAAATATCACACAAAAAAATAAACACAAAAGTTCATTAACAACACAAAAGAGTCACACAACAACCACAAACAGATGCTTACAGCAGAGTAAAGGCACAAAATGACCATAAACAGACAAAACATGTAAAAAAAACGACAAAAGAGTGACACAAAGAGACAAAACCGCCATTCACATCGAAAAATATCACACAAAAAATTAACACAAATGTTCATTGACAACAGAAAAGTGACACACAACCACAAACAGATGCTAACAGCAGAGTGAAGGCACAAAATGACCATAAACAGAGGAAAAATTGAGCAAAACGACCAAATAGTGACACAAAGAGACAAAACTGCCATACACATCAAAAAATATCACACAAAAAATAAACACAAACGTTCATTAACAACACAAACGTTCATTAACAACACAAAAGCGACACACAACAACCACAAACAGATGCTAACAGCAGAGTAAAGGCACAAAATGACCATAAACAGACAAAACATGTAGAAAAACGACAAAAGAGTGACACAAAGAGACAAAACCGCCATACACATCGAAAAATATCACACAAAAAATTAACACAAACGTTCATTGACAACAGAAAAGTGACACACAACCACAAGCAGATGCTAACAGCAGAGTGAAGGCACAAAATGACCATAAACAGACGGAAAGAGTGACACAAAGAGACAAAATCCCCATACACATCAAAAAATATCACACAAAAAATAAACACAAACATTCAATAACAACAGTAAAGAGACACAAAACAGATGCAAACAACTAATTGAGGGCACAAAATGACCATAAACAGATGACAAGAAAAAGTGACAAGGATCAACACAAAGGTTCATTAACAACAGTAGATAGAGACACAAAAACCACAGAGACACATTTAACAACTATAAAATGTGAAAGAAAATACTATAAAAACACAAAACGAGACAGAAAAGCCATAAACCACACACACATCAAACTACCATAAAGGGACATAAGTGGCACACGACGACAAAGAGACACAGAACAACCACATACAACAAATATTAAACATTTTCATTAAGATTCACAATAACCATAAAA
Organism: Microchirus variegatus; assembly: GCF_963457635.1. Taxonomy (NCBI): domain Eukaryota; kingdom Metazoa; phylum Chordata; class Actinopteri; order Pleuronectiformes; family Soleidae; genus Microchirus; species Microchirus variegatus. The sequence continues at coordinate 25,551,260 of NC_139810.1, forward strand.
AGGCCCATTTAAAAGGTGCACCAAGATAATAAAGAGACATAAAATAAAATGTTGTAACTACTATAAAAAACATAAACTGTATCGTATCTAATTTAGATGCACAAAGCAAGACAGGACCTTTTTGTCTTAATTAACTACCATGTTTAATCAGATTACCACACACTGAACCCAGGGGTCAAACATTTACGAGTCCCAGGGGCAAAAGGGAGTTAAAAGCCCTGCTGTTGATTTTGGTCTCAAGGGACCCCAATAGTATTGATCCAAGCATGGCAACGTTGTGCCATTTTGATCCAATACCAATATTCAACCCAAATCATTAAACATTATAATAAATTCATGGCGTTACACAGATCAAAGGTTTTTTTTTTCTGCCTTAGCACGTCCTGTGTAGGTGAATTTAACAATCAAATCTATAATCCTTTTACTTTCTTCCCTGTCAAAATAATGTTTTTGTCTTTAAAATGTTGGAAAAGTAATGGCATACAGTGACTGAAAGGTTAACAAAGCTTGTTTTGTAACAAAAAGACTAAAACATCAGTGATGTGTTTGGAAACACTAATTGCTATTAATCATTTACTGATAAACTCATTATTATTTTTAAATCTAATCATTTGGAGCAGTAATACATTTCAGCTGTGGAGCCAGACAAGTTTAATATAATTCTTGGAAGATTTTAAGCTTTCACATTCATGCCAGAGAAAGAGGCGAACGTGTAATCGTATCTGATTTTCGTTTCGAACGGTTATTATGAATACACTAAATGTTGAATGTTGCATATTAGGATTAGATTGGATAGATGCGTGTTGTTATTTCGGACCTCTCGGGGACAGGCAGGCTTTTGTCTGGCGGCACCACTACAGAGGGATTTGTCTTTGGTTTGCATGAGGTCGTTGGTAAAACATCTGATGTGACAAAGCCAAAACAATGACTCTGCCAAAATGTTGCTGTGCTGTGTGTGTATGCACTCACCCTCAATAAAGAGGCGGGGAACAGCGAACAAAGAACAGCAAGGGGGGAAGAGTGGGGACATTAAAACAGCCCACTTAACAAATTAGCAATTCTCCACAGCTTAAGTGTGTGTTTTACGACCACGTGCCATGCTTTTAATCCCTTCAGTCAGACAATGCAAATGTCACTTTAGGGCCAGATCTCGAGTGAACCATCATTTGATATTAAACATTAAAATCCACCGAACACAGAATTGTGTTTTTTACAGTTTTTATTGCATTTTCTTTCACCCTTTGGGACCATCTGCTGCTGTTCAGAGCAAACTTTCGACAACATGTTTGCTGCCCCCTTGTGGCACAATCTGTAGCACCAGATCATTACTTGGATGTAATCCCACACAAGCCTACATATTACAAAAAATTATCCTTGAATGACCCATAGACGCAGTAACACTTAAGTGTGTTAACGTATTAAATTAAGTATTAAACAGCATAACAAAAGCACAACATTTAAAGCAGTGTTGGTCTGCAATAAAAAAATGGATTGCGAAAATGTAATACTGACAAAACAGGCTTCTTTCACTTGATTTTATCCCACTGAATCAGGGACTATAATGCATCAAATCTACCTGGATGTAAGACTGTGAAACAAAATGCGGAGGTGATAGCTAAGGTTTTTGTTTATATGCAGACACACAGTCTCTGGAACCAGCGTAAACAGACTCTCGCTGAAAGGCTTTGACAACAAAAACATTAGGCTTGACCACAGACAGCCTTGTTTAACTGGAAACTGTCGGTTTTTTTGGACATTTTGTGAACTGCTCACTCCTCACACCAAAGTTTATGAAAGAAAAATCCCTTTTTGTATCATGGCACACAGGAGTCGGTGATCACGCACTGCTGCCGCCAACAATACGTTCAAATGTGTTACGCTGTGACTAGAGTTTGAAATCCTGAACTATGGCCTTCATTTTAAAACCCACTAGTAGTGACACTGATCGATAAAATCGTTTGAAAGCAAGAAAAGAGAACAGTCTGATCAAATTTTGCTTTTCATTTAATTTCTGGCAGCTCTATGCGTTTGGAATGTCACCGACAAACAAGAGCTTTAACTACAAGGTGTTATTTTATTGTCCATATGATATGACATCCGACAACAGGGAAGTCTGTCTCCCTGGCACCGCTGTCGCAATGAATCTTGAAATGAGAAAGAGAAAAAACGTCCTGTCTCAGTGTCAGGTCTGTACAATCTACAGCCAGTGCTGACAGGTTGGTGCAAGACAACAGTCAAGAAGGTAATGAGCGATAAATCAGGTGGTGGCTCATGTGGACAAAGTCATTACATCCCTGTTTGACTGGGTCTCGTCAGTCCCTTAAAGACTCGCAGCTTTCCTGCACCGGTGACATCAAAACTGTAGTCTGTGGTGACGTAGGGCATCTCCCCCTCACAGCCAGGCTGAAACACAGACAGAGGGTTTTGTTAAAGTTGTGGTCAAACCAAGCCTTTTTTTTTTTTTTACATCGTTTGACAGAATTGACGGGTGTGTTTTTAGAGATAAGAACAAGTCATCCGACCTGCGCTGTGAGGATGCAGGAAGGCAGCGTTACGGCTCCAAGTAGGAGACAGTTGACCTTGCGTAGAATGGAGGGATCTACAGGAGTCAGCAGGAAGTACAGACCTCGGGCCATGTCAACACCTCGGAGCACACCTGGAGTACACAACACGGAGAAAATTATACACTACTGTTCAAAAGTCTGGGATCACTTAGGAATGACCTTATTTTAGAAGGAGCAATGAATATAACATTAAATGAATCAGAAATACACTCTATACATTGTTAATGTGGTAAACGACTATTCTAGATGCAAACGTCTGGTTTTTAATGGAATATGTACATAGGTGTATAGAGGCCCATTTCCAGCAACCATCTCTCCAGTGTTCTAATGGTACATTGTGTTTACTAATCGCGTTAGAAGGCTATTGGATGATTAGAAATCCTTTGAAAACCCTTGTGAAATTATGTTAGCACAGCTGACAACGGTTTTGCTGGTTCTTTTACAAAAGGGCAACATTTTGACTAAAAATCATTATTTCTAATCTTGTCACTATCTTTACTATATTTTCTATTCATTTTGCAAAAAATTTTTTTTTTTTAATTTTAATGGAAAACGCACACACAAAAAAACCTTTGAACAGTAGTGTATATATATGTATATCTTTTACACCTTTGAACCTTTGTTTTTATTTGATCCTTTTTGAGTTCTCCGTTTATAAAATATGACTTCCACTGAAGGAAGAATTAGGTGTCTGCATGATCTTGCACATGGGCATTAAACGTGGGGTAAAACATACCAAAGCCCACACATGGACAGATGGGAGCCTGGGACAAGAGGACCGGACCTCCCCTGCTTACGATTTTCTCTCCGAGGCAGCAGAGCCCCACCAGTGTGGCGTTGGCAGCATAAAGCATGTGATTTGGCACCACCTCGCAATGGATCACACCTAAAGCCACAGCTGTGTGGGGCACCTGTGGGATCAGAGGGAGAGGGCTTATGTTCTCAGTCGAGTAAATGACTCAGTCGTTTGATTCAGACCAACAGAAATGCTATATTATCAGGAGTAGACAACTGGAAATATGATATATCTTGGTAACAAGCTTTGGTTAGTAATATTTACAGGAACTGGGAAGTGGATCCTTGAAGCAAAACATATTTGAAAATCTAAACAAGAATACAATTGTACAACGCATTATCTTTTTCATCTACCTGGTATGGGGTGAGGCTGTGTAGAGGTCTAACTGGTCCAGGATCAGGAGACTGCAGCTGGCTCAGGTAAGCCAGCAACGACAGCTCTCTGTGCTCGTTACTGCGCTGGTGTTTCCTGTCACACACACACAACACAAACACACAATAAAGCCAATGCATTTAATCACGAAAACTTGCATTATTATTTGAATCCAAACACCACTTACGAAGTTCCTTGACACGCCACTCCCTGAAACTCTGACTGTACAATAAGGTGAGTGTAGCTTCTTGGGGGACTGTGGCCGTCTGTATACTCGTCCATCGCAGTCTGAGCTGCCGGGTGGGTCTGAAACCCGTGTGCCGCCCTGAGAAAGTCTGGAGTAAGGGCAGGACACTGCGTGACACCACCATGACCGAGCTGGACGACATGCGAGACTGGGAAGATGCGGATCATGTCCACTAGTAGCTGGAACCCAAACCCTGTGGAAGACGAGCACATATTCAGACATGACTCACAACCATCGTAATTATATAGTTGTTTATATTCCGTTCTTACTGACCCTTGACCCAGCCCATGGTGTTGATGATGATGGGAGTCTCTCTGCTCTGGGAGCGTCTACGCCACAAGGACTTCAGTGATTCCAGGTATCTGTCCAAGTCCGACTCGCACGCTGTCCGACCGTAGTAGATCATGTGGTCTGGTGTGCGCTGATGTGAGAATGGTGGTCCTTAAAAAAAAACAAAAAAAAAAAACTCAGTGTAAGTCTACCAAGTTCACGACACAGTTCAGGATTATCATGGCAGACACAGACATTTTGAAGATGTAGCAAAAGTAAGAACGTTCTTGCTACTTTTGCAAAAAAGTGAACTGTTTGACTTGATGTAATTGTTTTGCATATAATCACCATAGTATGATATAAATTGACATATAATTTAATTTTTATTTAATTTTAATTTTTCTTTTTCAGTACATTGTAATCCCTTATTTTGAAAACCAGAGATAAGACTGCTTGGTTAGGGCAGTTTAAGTTGAATATCGGCACACTTCACGTTTATGAGTGGCTGATTTGAAATCATTATGCCAGTGCGGTTCCTTTCATAATAAAATGAGGGATCAACATTAGCCTCAGTACTCAGTATATGTGAGCACACTCTCTCACATATTTTCCAGCAAGTTTCCATGGGTACTTTCCCCCGCGTCCCCAAATGGCTACAGGGAGCATGTGCAGTTGGTGCATATGTTCTGTGTGGGTTAAAATTGGAGATATCCTTACTTTCGTCCAAGTAGGGTCCGTACAGAGCACCGTGGAAATGGGAGTATGATGAAATTTATGTGACAGGGGACCCTAGTGGTTCTCTGGAGACACAAGGACGGACAGTATGACCGGGCCCCAGAGCTCCCATGTTATATCTTATTTGGCTTGGACCACAGACGATATATATATATATATATATATATATATATATATAAACTTGGATGACATGATAAGCTCCCACAAGTGAAGCCAAACCATCTTAATCACCTACTGGTGGCTGCATAGGTTTATTGGGTTATAAATCCATCCTCCTCCTTGTTAACAGATGGGACATGAGCCAAACTAAAACATACATGCCAGATCACCAAAGATGTTTTGATGCTATGAAAGTGAAATAAAACATCATGATTTAAAAGTGGAGACTGACTCTTGACTCATTTGTGTTTTTACACTTATATTTACGGTACAGACATAGAATTAGAATACCCATTAAAGTGTATACACTACTCCCTGAACGGTTAATACAATACGGTTTATCAGAGAAAACAATGACATAGTGAGTGTTCCTTGTAAAACATAAATTTGATTATTTTTAAATCCGGACTACACACAAAACCAGTTAGGGTGAAACAGCAAGATTATAAAAACATACCCAGAAGTGGTTCTCTGACAACTGACAAGGACAGACAACCAGCAGGGGTGAATTCTGTTTGACCAAGGTCTGCTTCCAAGTAATCTACATAAGCAGTGCTGCAGACACAAAAAAACAGACAAACATTACAATAGCATTAATATTTTAACTTTAATTTCATCTCTGTATGAATGTTAAGTCCTCAGCAAACTGAAACCGAGGTATAAATAATGATAGTTTAGTGCACAGGGATCATATCAACAGCAATATGGACTATAATCTTAACACACAAACATAGTAGTATTAATAAATATTAGTTTACTGGATATAGAAATGATTACTTACTGATTTAGTAAGGTATTGATGAGGTGGCGGATAAATGTCGACTTGCCCACATTCTTGGCGCCACACACAAGAATAACTGCACAGCCATCCATGTCTCCTGTGAATGACACGTATCAAATATGTGACTATTCTGTGTTTGACATGTCTATTACACCAACGACAGATTGTTATTTCGATAGAGAAGTCTGTTAAAGGATATTACTGTTTTCAGATGTGACATGATTCTTATCAATACTGTTAAGAGTATAAATGTGGCACTCCTTCAAAGCAAACAATATTGTGACATAGAAATAATCTCCTTTGCCACTTGGAATTGGCTCATCCAGACTTATTTAACAGATTTGATGGTGCTGAACAGACAATAACAGGGTGATCGATCAAAACTATTCATAATAAGTCATGAAAGTAACTAAAAATGTGATGCACATAATTTCGGGCTTACCTCTGCAGGCACTGACCACTGTGTGAAGAGCATCTCTGTAGCTCCTTGACATGTACAGGCCCTCAATGCTGCTGCTCAGAGGAATCACACCCAAACCATTGAGAGGAGTGTCGAGCACAGATGACATTAGTTCACTCTACAAACAAGCAGAGGGGGAAAGTGTAAGTGAGACACGTCTGTCAACTGCAGTTCTAAACTTCCAGTAAATTCATTTGCACATCATGTGATTTTGGTGGATATCTTAAAGAAGGACAATGTACAAATAATAGGTAGATTACCATCACGGGGCTGAACAATTCACTGAGCTCTGAGAAGCTTGACAGAAACCGTGTTAGGGGTGTTTCCATGGGCTCCAGGAGGATGATGGAGGAATGTGATGTTACCTTTTTTAGCAACTTTTTCTGCGACGCTATGAAAAATACAAAGGAAAAGAAAATATTATTTTCTGGATTATTTCAAAATAATCCAGAAGTCCAAATGTATAAAAGAGCGGCGGGATAAAAATCAACTTTGATAGGTTATTTCTATCATTTACCTGACGATAAATACTTCTGGAGAATGGGTGAAGCTGCCGCTTTGTCATCTCTGGTGTTGACAGAGCTTTCTAGTGCGGTTATCACCAAAGGACAATGTGAAGCCGGGGAGAACAGCGGATATGACTGTTGGCCCTCTTCAATAGTGAACCCCATCACTTCTACCCGACCATACAGGCAGGTCAAATGGCATTTCCCACGGAAACACAGGGTCTGCCAGAGAAAAATGTTAGACAATAACGATAACGAATCAAAAAATATTTCATACTTATTTCCAAATCTCAGATTATTGACTTGCAAAACAACAAAATGACCAGAAATGTACCTGATTCTTCTGCATAACAACTACTGCATGGTTTCCCTGATGAACTCTCTCTGCACAGTAATGGAGACTATTCCCATCCAGTCTACCTGGCTGAAAATCCTCCGTGTCAGCTGAGGTCTCTACACCATTCCTCTGAATGGACTGGGAATACTCCTTCCACTCCTGTGAGTTATCCGATTCGTTGTCCATAGTTAACCCTGAACTTCCATTAGCCTGACTGTGTGGTTTCTTCAATTCAGACTGGGAAGTGTTTTTCTTGGTATCAGAGACAGACTTTGCCTTATTTTGCAGCCTCTTGACAGTAGGTTTTTTCTTAACAGTTGCTTGGTGCTCTTTTATCACACTGGCCATGACCAGAGGGGTGTTGAGCTCAGAGGAACTGATGGGAGGTCTGCATCGTTTTCCCCTCACATCCTTCCACTTCTGGGATTTAGCATGACCCTTGACCTGTGTGGTTTTCTTCACCTTCATAATGAATAGTCAGCAACCATTCGTGTGGGTGTTGATGAAAAATAAAATGGGGTGTGCCTGCAAAGAAAGAAGTAGAATTAGCAGTAAAAAGTACTCGCATTTACAACTTATTGTGAATTAATTTTCTTTGATTGAATAATGGACTAATTGTTTCAGCTAGTTTCTCAAACAACTGTAAAAATATTCTGCCAATATTTTGACAACAGATGTTGTCAGATCACTGTTAAAGTAATGTTTTACTCAAAAGTAGCAATACTCCGTGTAATCGTTATTATCTCAAATGGTGTATTTATTTGTCTGATTGTGAACCTACAGAATCGTACTCGAAATTTTGATAAACATTACCTTTATTTAATGATGGCGCCTCATATTGTTGTGCAGGGGCGTGGGGCATATTATGATTATTTTTGATTATTTTTAACAGTTTGATTATTTTTAACAGTTCCAGGCTAAACTAGCCATGCTACAGTGAAATTCAAATGCAGCTAAGAGTTTATTAGACTTTTTCCTCAACACATGGGGCAGAGAAAGAGCAAATTCACAGAAACCAGAAACCAAAACCTGGACGAATAATGGATGTTAAAGTTAGTGTGAAGTTTTCATAGTAACCTAGCACAGCCTCGACAGGTGACTAGCGTTAGCTGCTATGCTAAGTGCCGTTGTTGCACTTAATGTGGCGAGTACTTACCCCCTGCTTGTGTACAAAACGGCGTAAAGCTGGAGAAACTCCTTTTTATTATTTCAAAGAGGGTGCAGCGTTTACGTTTAGCCAAAACGAATGCTTAGAGCAGTCCAGCTGTTAAAACATCATTGCTAAAAGGCTAATTCCATGTGTGTGCCACATACAGACACCACATCCAGATGGTCACCCATGACTTTACCCGGCGTGTTATTATCTGCGATTTTGCCCATTGCGATGTTTTATTTAACATTAATTTTAACTTTTAATGAATAAACGGTGAGTTAAGACATATCATCAACCATTACAGCCATAAACATACATTTTCGTTTCAGTAGTTTAATGAGTTTTTAATGTGAATGTTGGAGTTTTTAATGGACAACAAACAACTTTCCCGGAGTTCAAATGCGTCACTTCCTCTTCCTTGTGCAGTTTTTTAGGGGCCTACAAGAAAACAAAACAAGATGTATGTAGCTGCTGGGATTCGCTGTATTTATTAATTCTTTATTTGTTCCACTAAAAGAGGATCCAGCTTATACACAACGAAAAAATAAAGATCGATTTGGACCAATAATGCGATTATGAATGTCGAAATGTAGCCGTCGGGTGAGTATCAGCTAAGGGAGTGTCTTTAAAGACCTGTGCTAGGAAATAAACGTCGAGGTGCGGAGGTAGCCGGGGCAGCGACACAATACTCATTAGAAAATAGACTATAATAAATACAATTGATATGCTAACTGCAATACATTGAAATGCTATTAATTTAGTCAATATATAATAGTGGATAACCTGATTTGACAACGTGACATACACATGTTAACTGTGGGTCTTGTGGGTATAGTAAAGGAGGAAGGGACTATTTAAATTTTTTCTCTAAAAAAAGAAAAAAAAATGCTTCATGACAAGTTAAGTGCATATATCTTTTAACTACAGTATGTCTGCAACTAATGGTCCATTAAATATCATAAACTGTTGCAACATTTGTGTCAGGTGGATTTAAGAATCCTGAAAATGCAAGTGAAACAAAGTGCTGTAACTCAGAGATAAATACGTTACCTAAGACCTAAAAGACCTAAAAACAACAATAAAACAGACAATAAAATTATAAAATACTGTAGAAAATATAAAAATAACACAAATCAATGTCTCATAGTGGGTCATAAGCCAAAGAGTGACATGAATTTTTGGACATTGATGAAATGTGACTGGTTCCTTAATCAATGAATTATGTTCTAACTCTTTTAGTCCCAGAATGAAATAGGGAGGATGTATCGATCTGTCATATTTTTATTTTGACCTTATTTAAAAAAGCTGTTTGATATCTGTGTGTGTCATGCAGCAGCAGTGAACAGGGAAGCTACAATGACGCCTGCAAAGAGGAACCACGCACAGAGTGTCCTCACCTCCCTAAACCAGCAGAGGGCAGCAGGGAAGTTTTGTGACGCAACACTGAATGTGGGAGATGGCGTGGTACACTTGGCCCACCGCAACATCCTGGCCTGTTTCAGTGAACTGTTCCAGCAGCTCAACTCGCCTGCTTCAACGTGCACGGAGATCCGCCTGCAGGAGTGTCCCAGCGATGGCCTGGAGCTGCTCCTGAACTTCCTCTACACTGGAGAGCTGAGGCTGGATCTAGATAACCTGGACAAGGTGCAGCACGCAGCAGCCAGCCTCTGTGTGCCAGAGGCGCTTGTACTTTGTCAGCAGTTCCAGAAAACGCCCGCGGACCCTGCGCCCTTGAAGCGCAAAAGAGGCAGACCGAGAAAGACCCGATCGGAGACAACCTCTCGTTGTTCGGTCAAAGAAGAAGATAAGGTGCATGCGGACACAAAAGAGGAGTTCGGTATCGACGCTGACGCAGCCACCGTTAACGTCGTTGCCACCGCTACAACAACAACAACAGCCACCACCACCCGCTCTGGTCGTGTAGTGAAGGGCCCCAGGAGACTTGTCACTGATGAGAGTCCGTCCACTGATTTAATAGCCTGTGAAAACACCAGCAAACAGGCCGAGAACATTCCTGCGGAGACAGAAAGTTGTGATGCTGTGGATAATCAGAGTCCACATCAGCCAACTGGTAAAACGGAGGTATAAAACATGAACGCAAGAGTGAGAAAGCATTACACTGAAGTCGCTCATTCATAAAGATGAACACAGTGGTTATATTCACGCTTCTCTTGTCCTTGGGTTATGTTACAGGCAGCTGATCTTCAGATTGCCATAAATGACACCAGTGTTCGCCAGGAAAATGAGGCGGCAGAGGAAGATGACGATATTGGGGAGTTTGAGCCAATCACCGAAGGCTCAGATGAGGAATACGTGCCCGTCGCCGAGCCTGCGTCTTCATCTGCAGCTTCATCGACCGCACGCAGACGCTGCAACGTTCAAAGTAAGACGATGAAAAATGAGAAGGACGAAACCGTGGAAGAAGAATCCAAGAAGGATTCCGTGCGGTGTCCCGTCTGTGAAAAATCCTTCAAGAGCAAATACTACCTTAAAGTCCACAACAGGTAAAATCCGTCCCGTGCATTTTTTATTCGAGTCACTGTCGAGATAGCGACTGATGTTTTTCCTTTACAGGCGACACACAGGCGAGAAGCCCTTCGGTTGCCTTAAATGTGGGAAGAAGTACTTCAGGAAGGAGAATCTTTTAATACACGAGATCAGAAATTGTGACAAAGTGGTGGTAAGTCATTAAAGAAGTAGTTTCAGCTCCACAGATATGAGAACGCAAAATGTACAAAAGGATGAAAAGATAATAAGTGTTTGTGCTGTGTTTGAACTACAGACGTACAAATGCTACGCGTGCTCCTCAACCTTTAATACGAAAGAACAGCTGCGTGTGCACATCGTGTCCCACACTGGATTAATGCCTCACAAGGTACAGCCGTTATGTCTCTATAGCAATCATCGGTGACTAGAAATGATAAACAACGTATTTATGATGTACTGTGTGTTTTTCTTTATAGTGTACATTGTGTCCTGAACAATTTATGCACAAGAAAAACTTGACGCTTCACATGATGAAGATCCACAGTTTCCCAAAACCACACGCAGTAAGTTTCCTGGTGATGTGCTTGCACAGTTGCCTTTGTGTCACGACCGATTCAGTGTTTTTAACTTAATGCTTTCATTAGGTTAAAATAGTGTGTTTTTGTTTGTTTTTTTGGCCATAAGTGTCCCCAGTGCCCCAAAACCTTCTTAACTCGGACGGAGCTGCGTGTGCACGAAGCAGCCAAACATCGAGGTGAAAAGCCGTTTGTGTGCGAGGAGTGTGGCCACCGGGCGTCGAGTCGAAACGGCCTGCAGATGCATATCAAAGCCATTCACAGGTCGCAGAGCGTCTTTATCTGTGTGTCATTTTGCAGCTTTTCATCTGTCATTTGATCATTTAGTCTGTGTTAATGCATATAGCATGACATTTGCCAAAGGTTTGAATTTTTGTGATAGTTAAAAATACTGATATTGCTTAATATAAGTGTACTTTTTTTCTATAGCCTTTTACAACAACACACAGGTGACCTAAGTGCTTTACAAAATAAAAGCATGACAGACACACAGCTTTAAAAACGGACTGTTAAAAAAAACATTTATGAAATAAATCAAACCAATGAAAACTAAAAATTGAACTAAAACAACAGGGTATTAAAAGCCATTATGAATAATATAATATAATAAAATGTATATTATATATCATATAATATAAATAAATTTTTTTTAAATTTGCTTTCCAGAAACGAACGTCCATTTGTTTGCACCTTATGTGGCCACGCGTTCTCCCAGAAGAACAACCTCAACATGCACATGCGCATACACAGCGGTGAGAAGCCGTATCAGTGTCATCTCTGTGGAAAAACCTTCAGGACACAAGGTAAATGGCCCAAAACCTTCCCGTGTGTGTGTGTGTGTGTGTGTGTGTGTGTGTGTGTGTGTGTGTGTGTGTGTGTGTGTGTGTGTGTGTGTGTGTGTGTGTGTGTGTGTGTGTGTGTGTGTGTGTGTGTGTGTGTGTGTGTGTGTGTGTGTGTGTGTGTGTGTGTGTGTGTGTGTGTGTGTGTGTGTGCGCTGCTCGACTTCTCCTCCTGCTTTGTTTCTCTGCCTGTGATATTAAACGAATCCCGATCGCTGTCTTTTTGAAAACCAGCCAGTCTAGATAAACACCACCGGACACACACCGGCGAGCGTCCCTTCAGCTGTGACGTCTGCGAGCAGCGGTTCACGGAGAAGGGCGCCCTCGTCCGCCACAAGGCCAGTAAGCACGAGGAAGGTCGTCCCCACTCCTGTCACATATGCGGCAAAACCTTCAAAGGTGAGATCTCCGATGGTGCTTCGTTTGACCTCCATTAAAACGGAACGTTTGATGAGCTTTTTGCATCCGTGACTCACTTTGTGGCTTTACATCGTCACCAGCGAAGGAGCAGCTCAGCGTTCACCTGCGGCGCCACAAAGGCATGAGGAAGTTCGAATGCAGCAACTGCGGCTACAGGTTCACTCGACAGGTACGGTGGCCTAAGGTTAAATGTTTCCAATGAAAGAACCAACAATTTTTGATCAAGAAATTGTTGGCAGATTAATTTGTCGTCACCATCTTGTGTTTCTTAGTTACGTTGGTCATGATGACAAAAAGCATTTTTTGACCCCCCGCCAAGGAAGTATATGTTTCCGCTGGAGTTTGTCTGTCTGTTAGGAACATAACTCGAAAAGTCACAGACAGATTTGGATGAAATTTTCAGGAAATGTCTGCAATTGGACCAGGAACAAGTGATTAAATTTTGGGCATGATCCATAGATGCTATCACTATTTTTATAGCTATTTTGTAGGCACTGAGCTGCCTTGGCGGAGGTCTGTGCTCTCCGAGTGCTTTTCTTGTTACTTTATGTAACACAAAGAGGTGGCAGTTTGAATCTCTGAATTGTACATTTATATTGTAACATTATCATTATTATTTGTTAAAGATTATTACTAGAAAAATAAATCGATTCAATCAGTGTATTTTTTTCCCGCTCACTAGGCCTGATCAGAATCAGAAATTGTACTGTATATCCTGACAGAACAAAGGTGTAAATAGACTAAATAGCATAAAGATACCTTTTTTTAAAAAGTGTAGAAAAATGTACATATAACAGAAATAAAACTAGAAAAGCACTCGGCGAGCGCAGACCTCCGCCAAGGCAGCGTTGTAACCATTGATAGCATCTACGGATCATGGCCAAAATTCCAGAAAATTTTGTCCAAATCTGAACAAACAAACTCCCACGAAAACATAACCTCCTTGGTGGAGGTAATAAATATAATATATAGGATATGCATAGTAAATCAAATAGTCTGCTTATTGCACAATGTCTCAAGTTTGTGAAGATTCGTTATCTAGGATGCTGCTTAA